>NC_092117.1:17216580-17527559 GCF_045679555.1 Salvelinus alpinus
AATTTTATCGATTATTAACGTTAAAAAATACCTAAAGTTGTATTACAAAGGTAGTTAGAATTTTTTGGGCAAAGTTTACAGGTAACCTTTGAGATATTTTGTAGTCACGTTTGAGCAATTTGGAAGCGGTGTTTTTCTGGATCAAACGCGCCAAATAAATTGACATTTTGGATATATATCGACTAAATTAATCGGAAAAAAAGGACCATTTGTGATGTTTATGGGACATATTATAATGGCAACAACAGAAGCTCGTCAAAGGTAAGGCATGAATTATATATATTTTTCTGTGTTTTGTGTCGCGCCTGCAGGGTTGAAATATGCTTTTCTGTTTACTATTGTGCTATCCTCAGATAATAGCATTGTTTGCTTTCGCCGAAAAGCCTATTTGAATTCTGGCATGTTGGCTTGATTCACAACCAGTGTAGCTTTAATTTGGTAACTTTCATCTGTGAGTTAATGAAAGTTAGATTTTTATAGTAATTTTCATAGTAATTAATTTGAATTTGGCGCTCTGCATTTTCTCTGGCTTTTTGCCAAGTGAGACAGTAGCGTCCCGCCTAAACTCAGATTTTTGGATATAAATATGAACTTTACCGAACAAAACATACATGTATTGTGTAACATGAAGTCCTATGAGTGTCATCTGATGAAGATCATCAAAGGTTAGTGATTCATTTTATCTCTATTTCTGCTTTTTGTTACTCCTCTCTTTGGCTGGAAAAATGGCTGTGTTTTCTGTGGCTATCTACTGACCTAACATAATCATTTGGTGTGCTTTCGCCGTAAATACTTTTTGAAATCAGACATGTTGGCTGGATTCACAACAAGTGTAGCTTTAATTTGGTGTCTTTCATGTGTGATTTCATGAAAGTTTGACGGTAGCGTCCCACATAACCTAGAGAAGTTAACCACCTAACTGAGGAACTCAATTTAACCTTGCGCAATACCCTAGATGCAGTTGCACCCCTAAAAATGAAAAACATTTGTCATAAGAAACTAGCTCCCTGGTATACAGAAAATACCCGAGCTCTGAAGCAAGCTTCCAGAAAATTGGAACGGAAATGGAGCCACACCAAACTGGAAGTCTTCCGACTAGCTTGGAAAGACAGTACAGTGCAGTATCGAAGAGCCCTCACTGCTGCTCGATCATCCTATTTTTCCAACTTAATTGAGGAAAATAAGAACAATCCAAAATTTATTTTTGATACTGTCGCAAAGCTAACTAAAAAGCAGCATTCCCCAAGTGAGGATGGCTTTCACTTCAGCAGTAATAAATTCATGAACTTCTTTGAGGAAAAGATCATGATCATTAGAAAGCAAATTACGGACTCCTCTTTAAATCTGCGTATTCCTCCAAAGCTCAGCTGTCCTGAGTCTGCACAACTCTGCCAGGACCTAGGATCAAGAGAGACACTCAAGTGTTTTAGTACTATATCTCTTGACAAAATGATGAAAATAATCATGGCTTCTAAACCTTCAAGCTGCATACTGGACCTTATTCCAACTAAACTCCTTAAAGAGCTGCTTCATGTGCTTGGCCCTCCTATGTTGAACATAATAAACGTCTCTCCATCCACCGGATGTGTACCAAACTCACTAAAAGTGGCAGTAATAAAGCCAATCTTGAAAAAGCCAAACCTTGACCCAGAAAATATAAAAAACTATCGGCCTATATCAAATCTTCCATTCCTCTCAAAAGAAAATGAAAAAGCTGTTGCGCAGCAGCTCACTGCCTTCCTGAAGACAAAAAATGTATACGAAATGTTTCAGTCTGGTTTTAGACCCCATCATAGCACTGAGACTGCACTTGTGAAGGTGGTAAATTACCTTTTAATGGCGTCAGACCGAGGCTCTGCATCTGTCCTCGTGCTACTAGACCTTAGTGCTGCCTTTGATAACATCGATCACCACATTCTTTTGGAGCGATTGGAAACCCAAATTGGTCTCTCTCTTTTGACGAACACATCAAGACTGTTTCAAGTACAGCTTTTTTCCATCTACGTAACATTGCAAAAATCAGAAACTTTCTGTCCAACAATGATGCAGAACAATTAATCCATGCTTTTGTTACTTCTAGGTTAGACTACTGCAATGCTCTACTTTCCGGCTACCCGGATAAAGCACTAAATAAACTTCAGTTAGTGCTAAATATGGCTGCTAGAATCCTGATTAGAACCAAAGAATTTGATCATATTACTTCAGTGCTAGCCTCCCTACACTGGCTTCCTGTTAAGGCAATGGCTGATTTCAAGGTTTTACTGCTAACCTACAAAGCATTACATGGGCTTGCTCCTACCTATCTTTCCGATTTGGTCCTGCCGTACATACCTACACGTACGCTACGGTCACAAGACGCAGGCCTCCTAATTGTCCCTAGAATTTCTAAGCAAACAGCTGGAGGCAGGGCTTTCTCCTATAGATCTCCATTTTTATGGAATGGTCTGCCTACCCATGTGAGAGACGCAGACTCGGTCTCAACCTTTAAGTCTTTACTGAAGACTCATCTCTTCAGTGGGTCATATGATTGAGTGTAGTCTGGCCCAGGAATGTGAAGGTGAACGGAAAGGCTCTGGAGCAACGAACCGCCCTTGCTGTCTGGGATTCTCTGGGATTCTCTGCCTTTAACCCTATTACAGGGGCTGAGTCACTGGCTTACTGGTGCTCTTTCATGCCGTACCTAGGAGGGGTGCGTCACTTGAGTGGCTTGAGTCACTGACGTAATCTTCCTGTCTGGGTTGGCGCCCCCCTTGGGTTATGCCGTGGCGGAGATCTTTGTGGGCTATACTCGACCTTGTCTCAGGATGGTAAGTTGGTGGTTGAAGATATCCCTCTAGTGGTGTGTGGACTGTGCTTTGGCAAAGTGGGTGGGGTTATATCCTTCCTGTTTGGCCCTGTCCGGGGGTATCATCGGATGGGGCCACAGTGTCTCCTGACCCCTCCTGTCTCAGCCTCCAGTATTTATGCTGCAGTAGTTTATGTATCGGGGGGCTAGGGTCAGTTTGTTATATCTGGAGTACTTCTCCTGTCTTATCCGGTGTCCTGTGTGAATTTCAGTATGCTCTCTCTAATTCTCTCTCTCTTTCTCTCTTTCTTTCTCTCTCTCGGGGGACCTGAGCCCTAGGACCATGCCGCAGGACTACCTGGCATGATGACTACTTGCTGTCCCCAGTCCACCTGGCCGTGCTGCTGCTCCAGTTTCAACTGTTCTGCCTGCGGCTATGGAACCCTGACCTGTTCACCGGACGTGCTACCTCTCCCAGACCTGCTGTTTTCAACTCTCTAGAGACCGAGGTGCTGACTTGCTGCACCCTCAACAACTACTGTGATTATTATTTGACCATGCTGGTCATTTATGAACATTTGAACATCTTGGCCATGTTCTGTTATAATCTCCACCCGGCACAGCCAGAAGAGGACTGGCCACCCCTCATAGCCTGGTTCCTCTCTATGTTTCTTCCTAGGTTTTGGCCTTTCTAGGGAGTTTTTCCTAGCCACCGTGCTTCTACATCTGCATTGCTTGCTGTTTGTGGTTTTAGGGTGGGTTTCTGTACAGCACTTTGAGATATAAGCTTATGTAAGAAGGGCTATATAAATACATTTGATTTGATTTGACCACTGCCTTCCTTTCTAATAGAAATGTGGAAGTTCTTGCCAGAAACAGGATTTTATGATTCAATTTGGAGATAACTATTTGTACCATATTCTCAGATGGTTATCTAGAACACATCCAAGAACTGACTCTTTTGCTGTGACTACTGTGTCACCTACTACCACCTTAAAGCTAGGGGATTTCCTCAGTTTCACTTTGGACCCGAACAAGATGGACTCTTATTGTCAGCTGGCCATTCACTGGCTTTCAGAGGTACTGCACTGAGGTCTTTCTTCACCACATTTTTGTCTTTGTGGGAAGTAAAGCATGGATTAAAGTGTGGTTTGTTGTACATAGTCACTCAGTTTTTAATTATGGTGTTGGGATTCTGTTTTGTAGTTTGTTGACTGACAGTCATATTAACAGTTATCAGTAGGTCTCTCAATGCACACTAGTACCAGCCTGTGTTCTTCATTATAGTCCACTCATAGTCACTATCACAACACTGCACCAGAACCATAGCACCTCATAGCACCACATCATAGCTCCAGAATTACCATAGTAATAATTGACAGTGAGACTCCCCCGTACAATTCCAGTCACCTGTTTTTGGTCAACATAAAGGCCTGGAAAACCTGAACTCATAGAGACAGAAAAGACTAATGTAATGTATCAGATAAAGCATATATTCTGGACACTATATCTATTCAATCATATAAAATGAATCAATACCTATGACGACAAAGTACTGAAAATCATAATGTGACTATGGACAAAGTAAACAGAACATTACAAGTGTTATGACTTTCAGCATGTACTCAGTCTCAGTATCTGACTTGGAGGAACTAAGCCTAATAATATCAAACAATAAAATGTCTTCCCTCACTTACCTGAGAGTCCAGTGAGGAAGAAAATGATGTCCAGGACAAGGAGGTGATGAGGAACCATGAGTGGATGAGAGACTGTTCTGACCCAGGAGGTGCACAGGAATGTTTGTAATCTACCAATTTATTAATGTGGTGAATATGTGTATGACTGCTTACAAGTTATACCCTCATCATTCAATGTACTACAGTAGATGTCAAGAACAATCCAATCAATTGTTTTACCACAGTTGAAGTCAGAAGTTTACATAGACTTAGGTTGGAGTCATTAAAACTTGTTTTTCTATCACTCCACAAATATCTTGTTAACAAACTATAGTTTTGGCAAGTCGGTTAGGACATCTACTTTGTGCATGACACAAGTATTTTTTCCAACAACTGTTTACAGATATATTATTTCACTTAGAATTCACTGTATCACAATTCCAGTGGGTCAGAGGTTTACATACACTAAGTTAACTGTGCCTTTATACAGCTTGGAAAATTCCCGAAAATGATGTCATGGCTTTAGAAGTTTCTGATAGGCTAATTGACATAATTTGAGTCAATTGGAGGTGTACCTGTGGATGTATTTCAAGGCCTACCATCAAACTCAGTAATGTCACATTACTTTATGGGACATTACTGAGCACTACAATTAATTCCAGCAGTGCATGGATCTCACCTGGAGTAACAGATCGCTGGAGTCCAACCCCATCATCTACCCAATCCGTCATCTCCACAATACACCAATATTAATCAGAATCACTTAGACTTGTCATGGTCACACAAAATTGAGCTTGTAGCATTGCTCTTAGGATGGTCTGTGAGTTCTACAGTAGAGAAACCAAACCAATCAGATCCTCTGCAACAGTATTTTGCATGGTCACTCTGATCATAAAGTCATGGGATGGTGATGGAGCTTCCTTTCCTCACAGACACATGACTCACTGTGGATGCACTCTGCGTACCTGCAGACACATGACTCACTGTGGATGCACTCTGTGTACCTGCAGACACATCAATATAAAACACAATTTGACAGTTTAATTTTACGCAGCTGCTCAAGAGTTCTGTGTGGCTCAGTTGGTAGAGCATGGGGCTTGCAACACCAGGGTTGATAGTTTGATTCCCAGGGGACCAGTACAAAAACATATGCAGTCACAACTGTAAGTTGCTCTGTATAAGAGTGTCTGCTAAACTGTTACTGTCCCATTAGCCAAACATAATGCATGAATGATCTTGTGACATCTGGAGAAAAATGAGGCAAACTGTTGTTGGTTGCCACACCATGTGTTTGTGACATCAGTTATTGACTCAGAAAGTGCTGATGTTGTGACAAGTCAAGCCATGGGAACAGAGACAACACTTCTACCATTCAACTCATATTTCCACTACATGACCAAAAGTATGTGGACACTTGTCGAACATCTCATTCCAAAATCATGGGAATTAATAAGGAGTTCGTCCCCCCTTTGCTGCTATATCAGCCTTCACTCTTCTGGGAAAGCTTTCTACTAGATGTTGGAACATTGCTGCGGGGACTTGCTTCCATTCAGCCACAAGAGCATTAGTGAGGTCGGGCACTGATGTTGAGCGATTAGACCTGGCTAGCAGTTGGCGTTCCAATTCATCCCGAAGGTGTTCAATGTGGTTGAGATCAGGGTTTTGTGCAGGCCAGTTAAGTTCTTCCACACCGATCTCGACAAACCATGTATGGACCTCGCTTTGTGAACGGGGGTATTGTCATGCTGAAACAGGAAACGGCCTTCCCCAAACTCTTGCCACAGAATCATCACGAATGTCATTTTATGCTGTAGCGTTAAGATTTCCCTTCACTGGAACTAAGGGGCCCAGCCCAAACCATAAAAAACAGCCCCAGACCATTATTCCTCCTCCACCAAACTTTACAGTTGGCACTATGCATTGGTAGAGGTAGCGTTCTTCTGGCATCCTTCACACTCAGATTCACCCTTCGAATTGCCATATGGTGAAGCGTGATTCATCACTCCACAGAAGGCATTTCCACTACTCCAGATTGCATGGCTGTGTGCTCGATTTTATACACCTGTCAGCAACGGCTGTGGCTGAAATAGCCAAATACACTATTCTGAAGTGGTGCCCACATACTTTTGTATATATAGTGTAGCTTTGACATTTACTGCACCCCTAAACTCTGGTGACAATCTCTAGTTTCAATCAAATCAAAGTTATGTTTGAAAAAAATAAGTTACTGGCATGTTTATTAGATACTGAAACACTGAATGGATTATTTTGTACAATATTGAGTCCCTCAAAAATAATGTGACTAAAATGTCCATGGAAAAAGTAAATAGGACATTACAAGTGTTATAACTTTCAGTGTGTATTCAGTCTCAGTGTCTGACTTGGAGGAAGTGAGCCTAATAATATCAAAAAACTAAATGTCTTCCCTCACTTACCTGAGAGTCCAGTGAGGAAGAAAATGATGTCCAGGACAAGGAGGTGATGAGGAACCATGAGTGGATGAGAGCAGGGCCGGCACTAGCTTTTTGGGGGTCCTAAGATATTTGGTTGTAGCACAATTTGCTGATGACTAACCAAATTTCGAATTTGCACATTGTGTATTGTACTATTCTAATTCTCAACAGAAGTTTGAAAAAAGTTTTAAATTATTTGGATTTTTTGTTTTCTAAGTTTATACAAGTTTTGCCGTGACTTATGCCATGTTAATGACAATGCTGTTTTAAGAAAAATGTGTTTTTAGTAAAAAATAGATAAGTAAAAAATAACAAATTAAAATAACAAATAATTAAAGAGCAGCAGTAAAATAACAGTAGCTAGGCTTTATACAAGGGGTACAGAGTCAATGTGCTGGGGCACAGGTTAGTCGAGGTAATTGAGGTAATACTGTATGTACATGGAGGTAGAGTTAAAGTGACTATGCATAGATAATAAACAGAGAGTAGCAGCAGCGTACAAGGGGGAGGGGGGGGGGGTGGACAACACAAATAGTCTGGGTAGCCATTTGACTATCTGTTCAGGAGTCTTATGGCTTGGGGGTAGAAGCTGTTAAGAAGCCTTTTGGACCTAGACTTGGCACTCCGGTACCTCTTGCCGTGCGGTAGCAGAGAGAACAGTCTATGACTAGGGTGGCTGGAGTCTTTGACAATTTTTAGGGCCTTCCTCTGACACCAACTGGTATAGAGGTCCTGGATGGCAGGAAGCTTGGCCCCAGTGATGTACTGGGCCGTACACACTACCCTCTGTAGTGCCTTGTTGTCGGAGGCCGAGCAGTTTCCATACCAGGCTAAATCAATGGTGGCTCCCTGGAAGTCAGGGCCCCTAGGGACATGCCCTGCGTGACCGGTTGATATTCGATCATGATTAATACAGTAAAAGTTTAGATTGCTGGCTAGACTAATTTACCAAGCTAAAAATTGTTAGCTGACATGGCTAATTGAGTGACTGTCAAGTGACTGACAAAACAAGAGAAAAACTGTTGATGCACAGCCACATTTTGAACTTGCGCCTTGTGTATTCTATTATTTTAACTCTCGACAATAAGATGAGACATTGACTGAGTTTTTTGGGGTGGTTGGGGGCTCCCTAGAGGCCTTGGGCACTAAGCGACCGCTTATGTCACTTATACCTGGAGCCGGCCATGGATGAGAGAGAGAGTGTCTGTGAGTATTTATGTTTTATGGGCACACTGGTGTGTGTCAGGGACCAAGAAACCCAAGCAACTGACACTACTCGCTGATCCATCACTTCTTTAAGGCTCTTCCTGTTTTAATGAACAGACCTTGTGTAAAACTGGTGTTGAACTGTTGGACCTGACCAATGGTGATATAGTCAAAATGATGCTACTACGTATACTGGTTAATTTGATGATTGTTTGTGGTTTATTCCCCATCCTCAACACACTGATAACCTCAGTCATGTATTAACTCCTGAGTCCTGTGTTGGTCTAGTTTCTTTATTAACAATGTTTATCAACAATTTAGTCTATTAGCATGGATATTTTTCATTTATAAAGCTAGAGGAATTATTAATGGAACAGTTCAACCAGGCTGTGATTTGTTACATTAAACCATGAGAAATAACCATCAGGAAAAGGGTTAGAGACACATCGGACAATACTTTAATTCCACAACACATGTACATAATAATAGAATCATTTAAATAAAACGAATCATACAGATAAAGCTGGATAAAGAAAATAGAACGTGTTGTTGGAATATAATCTGATACCTTAGTCTTATTCTAAGGGAATTAAACATTAAAGGTATGCAAATATGTCAAATGAAGGTTGTGGTAAAGAAAAAAGGTTAAGCCTCATGACAGCGGCATATTTTAGTTTTTTCCTCCCTGTACTTAGAAAAAAGGTGCATGCCTTGCATTTGATGCAACTCGTTGGTAAATGTGACCCTTGATCACTCCAGACAGACCTCTTTGGTTTCTATACATCGTTGGTATCAGCTTGATGTCGGTTTTTCCTAAACTTCACCACTCCAATGATGTTGCACAGGAGGAAGAGCAGTGCATTACCAACTTTCAGCAGGTAGAAGAATGTACGTTCCAATCTGTAGAAGAGTTAGTGCTGAGCAATTAGTGCTTTTTGAGGCCGGTCGGTTTCGGATCAATTCTTTAAAAAATATCACGGTTTTCGATTTTGTTTTCTATTATTTGGTTTGAATGCTGTAACAACACAGAATAAAACAATTCATAAAAGTCCCATGATGGTAGTGACTGCCCATTACTGCTCATCACTTATTAACAATTTATTCACATTACTTTACTTTAAAATAATATTTCAGTTGTTGTGTATATTACATATTTTCATTCCAATTCAACATCTCATCTCTGTAGAGCTGCTGCATGTGCTGTGTGACAAAATCACTTTTTTGTAAATCTTCAAAGTAAATAAGGCATACTTTTAGGACTGCTGAATACCAGCTATTAATCACTTCGATCATGTATTTTCAGGTAGAAATACCTTGCAAAGCAACATCTGCTCTCTGTATCACCTCACAATTGTGCATTCTTTTGCCATTTCTGTAGCAGGAAGAATTTGCTGTAAAGTCATCCACAGACCTTTTGTAGGCTAGAACAATGTTTTGAAACCATGGTTTTCAACAATCCAAATTTCAGTCATGCACATTTATATTGAGTGGTGATTTTTTAGGGGTGTTTGTGTACACTTACGTCTGGATGTTGCTGACTGACGGCTGAGAAGAGACTGCAGATTCTCCGGATTTACCAGCAGAGATGTCTTGGGCTGTTGGCATTGGAAAGGTTGTCAGGGTCAAGGTAGAAGAAAAATACAGTACTTTCAGCATTTCTCAAACTAGCTTCTAAGTTGGGAAGTAAAGCATTATTTACTGATAGGTTTGGTTTCTGAGCTTTAACTATTGTTAATCATTAGTTAAAAAAGAGACATGAGGGGTGCCATAATGAAGCTTAGGAGGGTCTGAGTGCAGGGAAAATGGTCACATGTGGCAGTACTGATAAGGGGAGGAACCGTTTAAGACCCATATCACACCCTGCCTAGCAATAATGATGCAATGTGTAGCGTTTAGGAGGAGACTCCACCCTAAGTGGGGTATGTATACTACCACGGGTGAAACCATGTCTTTGTCTAATGCAGCTGTATTGACCCTATGGGCAGAATAAACTTGGTTTAAAGCTCTCATCGTGTCCGTTGAGTTTGTACTCTGAAAATTAGAACCTAACATTAACAATAATTGTCACTCAGTACTTACTGAAGGTGGTGGTATGCTGCTTTGTGGTTTGCTGATTGACAGTGATATGAACAGGCATCTGATAGTCTCTATTTGCACACCTGTACCAGCCAGTGTCCACCATCCTCAGTGCACTCATAATAACCGTTAAAACATTGCCATTGGTTACAATATTGGTCTGCTGGTGTAATGTCACTGATGTTCTATCTAGAGTTCCAGAATTCAGCAGACATTTCCCACCCCCACCCATCCTGCACCAGCTCCCTCTGGCTCCAGCTTCACTATAGTAACAACGCACAGTGACATTCTGTCCTTCAACTCCAGTCACTTCTTGTTGATCCACATAGAGTCCTGGAGTATCTGAACACAATGGAGATAAGTTGTGATATGATGAGTCAGATAAAAGCACACACCGATATGATTGGGAGATTTCCTAAAGTCACCATTGTTATAGATATTGTCAAAGATATACCAGCCCCTATAAAATAACACAGAAGTGAATGATCTCATTACAGCAATATGCAACTATGGATTTCAATAAAATGCTGAAAGAAATTTGTAAGACAAATGTACTTATTTTGTGCCTTTTTGCATTGAAGCCATTTTTAATAATCAAATAATATATTCAAGATGAAATTAAATAAATTATTTGTTTACGCCTCCTGGGTCAGAACAGACTATGTTTGATAAAGCATATTTTGCTGTATCATTGGAAAAACCAGCATTGTGTTCAATCCTATTTTATAAATCAGCAATATTCCTCTGTGGATTTAATTGGTGAAAGTATTTGTGATTGTCTCCTACAGCTACACAGGGAAAAGTAAAACACTCATCAACAGGTTGTCCATGCAACATTACTGAGCACTATTCATCTGCATTACTGGATATGCAAGCAGTGCATCTTACCTGGAGTAACAGATAGCTGCAGTTGAACCCCCTCATCTGCCTTGTTCTTCCTCTCCACAATACACCAGTAATAATCAGAATCACGAGGACTAAGACTTGTCATGGTCACAGTGAAGATTCGCTGGTTGATGTCATCAGAGATTGAGGTCTTTCCACTGGTCATAGGATGGTCAGTGCGTACTACAGTAGAGCAACCAAGGATACTAGATCCCCTACACCAGTACTTCACACTGTTTCTATATCTCAGATCATAGAGACACGGGATGGTGATGGAGCCTCCTTGCTTTACAGACACAAGACTCACTCTGGACACACTCTGTGTATCTGTAGACAAAACAACAAACAACAAACAGTTTTGAATTAAAACATTTTACTCAACAAGTCCCACCAGCTTATCAACCAAATTACTTTGGAAATTTGGCCAAATGTGGTTGTGACAGCAGATAATGACTGAGATATCTACTTTAAGTGCTGATGTTGTCACACCCAAGTCTAGCCATGATCAGAGGCAACACTTTGACCATTAAAATCATACTTATCTTTGACATACTACACCCCTAAACTAAGAAGACATCTCTAGTTTCAATTAATTAATAGTGGTGTTTGAAAAGAATAATGAGTTGAAGTTGTTGTAATATTTTGTATATTGTAAAATACTCTGGATGGTTGTTCTGATACTGTACTACTGTAGTACAACCTTGAACATATATTTTTTTAAATGTTAGTGTATAATATGTTACTAAACATTTGTTAGAAAACACGTAGGTATGAATATTTGTAATCTACAAATATATTTGTAGACATGGGAGCTTTTGCCTTTTCTATTTCATAATTTTTTACTGAAAAAAAAGAGAACTGCTGAAAAAGACATATGTTGAATGTGGAGACCTATCATTAAAAACAGCTCTCATCAACACATCAGACCAAATATGACAATGCACAATGTGACTACCATGTCCTTGGGCAAAGTAGACAGAACGCTACAAGTCCAATGAATGTCAGAATGTACTCAGTGTCTGATTTGGAGGAACTGAGCCCTGATACTAACATCAATGAAGAAACGGTGTACCCTCTCTTACCTGAAAGTCCAGTGAGGAAGAAAATGATGTGCAGGACAAGGAGGAGATGTGAAGCCATGAGTGGATGAGAGAGAGCGTGTGTGTTCAGGTAATTGTGACCTGGTGTGTGTCTTCTACTTCCCGATTCACACATAGACATCACTGTCTTTAACGCAACTCTGTGCCCTGCGCAACATCCTGGTGAAATAGAGGTTGAACCTGACGACGACCAACATGGTCAAAACGTTGCAAATAAAAAAAAAATTGGTTGGGAGCATCAAACAAAGATAGAACATTGCTTCTATAATGATGCAAATGCACATTGGTTCATATGCAATTGTATACGTAGGGCTTGTAAAATAGAGCCTGGTCTCAATGGTAACTCCCTGCTTAATTAATGGTAAAATATATAAATATGATACGACTGCCTTTAAAACCTCTTCGGGCTAGGGGGCAGTATTTTCACATCCGGATGAAAAGCGTGCCCAAAGTAAACTGCCTGCTAATCAGGCCCATAAGCTAGGATATGCATATAATTGGTAGATTTAGATAGAAAACACTCTAAAGTTCCTATCGTTTCCACTAGATGTCAACAGTCTTTAGAAATTGGTTGATGTTTTTCCTTTGCGTAATGAAGGCTCGAGTCTAGTGTACTGTTTGTTAGAGGCGTGCGACCTGAAAGCACGCTCCACTTTGTTTTCGTCCGGTATTGAACACAGTTTATCCCGTCTTAAATTTTATTGATTATTTACATTAAAAAATACCTAAAGTTGTATTAGGAAAGTTGTTTGAAATGTTTGGAACATGTTTACAGGTAACCTACTAGATATTTTGTAGTCATGTTGCACGAGTTGGAACCAGTGTTTTTCTGGATCAAACGCGCCAAATAAATGGACATTTTGGATATATAACGACGGAATTTATCGAACAAAAGGACCGTTTGTGATGTTTATGGGACATTTTGGAGTGCCAACAAAATAAGATCTTCAAAGGTAAGGCATGAATTACAGGTATATCGTTATTTCTGAGTTTTGTGTCGCGCCCAGCTGGTTGAAATATGAATGTCATGTGTTTGTTTGGTGGGGTGCTATCCTCAGATAATCGCATAGTTTGCATTCGCCGTAAAGCCTTTTTGAAATCTGACATGTTGGCTGGATTAACAACAAGTGTAGTTTTAATTTGGTGTATTGCATGTGTGATTTCATGAAAGTTTAATATTTATAGCAATTTAATTTGAATTTGGCCCTCTGCCATTTCGAAGGATGTTGTTGAGGTGTTCCGCTTGCGGAACATCTAGCCGTAACAGGTTTTAACATCTGAATTTGTTTGTGGTTTATTCCCCATCTTCAATTCACTGACAAACTCAGTAATTAACGGAGTCCTCACTTTAACATGATTCTTATTATTTTTATACTCCTCCTCTACTCCTCACGCATAATAAACACCACAACGGTTTTCTATATTTTATACTTTTTAAATTATTCATCTTTTTGTCCTCCATCCACTTTCATGGGATTTCCTCAACATTCTAAAGGCGCCATTGTGATGTCATAACTTCCAACATTCTATTCTATTCACTGTAAACACCAACTGTTGACACAAATCAGCTAATTTGACCACTTTTCCAACAACTTAGACAAAAAGCTGGAGCGCATGAAATCTTCCTCTACTTCTCTGCTATTCAAATTGGAAATTGGAAACAAAAATATTGTCTACCGATCAAACAATACAGCTGTTTTGCTAACAACGACATTTCCTCTAACTTCTTATAAACAACTGAAATGTTTACCACTTTTCCAACAGATTAGACAAAACATTAGAGGGTATGACATCTTGTGCTACATCTCTGCTATTTCAATCTGGAATCTTCATTGGTAAAGGTAAAATAAATTAAAATCTCCTCTCACCATTGAAGCTATCAACTCCAAACCAACGTTGAGCTGTTCAGACTGACCTTACTTAGATTGATGGTCAAAATATTTGTTATACTTTATATACTTTTTGAACTATAACCATTTAGCATATTGATAAATCAACGTGTGCTTGAATGATAACCATGGAAATACAAATCAAATCAAATTTATTCACAAAGCCCTTCTTACATCAGCTGATATCTCAAAGTGCTGTACAGAAACCCAGCCTAAAACCTCAAACAGCAAGCAATGCAGGTGTAGAAGCATGGTGGCTAGGAAAAGCTCCCTAGAAAGGCCAGAACCTAGGAAAAATACAAATTTGCAGAACCATTATTTATTTTCTCTCATTTCAACACCAACCAGAAACTGGTGCTGCGTTTCAATGTCTGGTTGTGCGTGATTGTTTGTTGGGGGGGGGATTGCCTAAATTAAAATCTTAATTGCACGAAACCTATTATTTGGCAGGGAAAAGTAGATAAGTGATTCAACAACTCACTTTGCTCAATCTAATGCTCTTCAACAGACTCAATCCCTGATCGTCGGAGGTTATAAAAAAGTGAACAATTAGTACAGTTAAAGGGACGAGACTATGAATCAAACCAGAAAAGATCAAATATTTAAAATCACAATATTGCTTGAAAAAAAAGTCTGCCAATACCCCGCTGGGATGCTCTTTGCAGACAACAATATACTCTGCAAAACCTGTAATCTAGCATTAGATTATAAATGGAAAGACAGGATAGACGGCTATAAAAAATAAAACAAATTACATTACGCTTTCTCAGAAGAATTCATCTACCTTAGAAGGTTGTGGAAGATATAGTGAAAAACTCTCATCTTAACTTAAGACAACATCAATCAACAAAAACATTACACATTGTATTCATCGTCTGTTCTAACAAATGGGTATGATAGGCATTTTTATATCAGAAAATGTAGAGGGGGAAATGTAGACTATTTTCAGAACATAAATGGCTAGCATATTTTCATTTGCAATAAAAATAACAACCCAACAACTTTTACAACTCTTTTAAGACCACAGTTTTTGGAGAGATACACTTCTCCGCCCAAACAGGCTCTAACCAGAATAGAAAGAGGAGTGGGAGGCCCCGGTGCACAACTTAGCAAGAGGACAAGTTCATTAGAGTTTCGTCCTCAACTGGCAGCTTCATTAAAAAGTGCCTGCAAAACACCAGTCTCAACGTCAACAGACTCCGGGATGCTGGCCTTCTAGGCAGAGTTGCAGAGAAAAAGCCATATCTCAGACTGGCCAATAAAAAGAAAAGATTAAGATGGGAAAAAGAACACAGGCATTGGACAGAGGAACTCTTGACGTTAAGACTGGTGTTTGCGGGTATTATTTAATGAAGCTGCCAGTTGAGGACATGTGAGGCGTCTGTTTCTCAAACTAGACACTCTAACGTACTTGTCCTCTTGCTCAGTTGTGCGCCGGGGCCTCCCACTCCTCTTTCTATTCTGGTTAGAGCCCGTTTGCGCTGTTCTGTGAAGGGAGTAGTACACAGCGTTGTACGAGATCTTCAGTTTCATGGCAATTTCTCGCATGGAATAGCCTTCATTTCTCAGAACAATAATAGACTGACGAGTTTCAGAAGAAAGTTATTTGTTTCTGGCCATTTTGAGCCTGTAATCGAACCCACAAATGCTGATTCTCCAGATACTCAACTTGTCTAAAGAAGGACAGTTTTCTTGCTTCTTTAATCAGGACAACAGTTTTCAACAGTTTTCCAAAGGGTTTTCCAATGATCATTTAGACTTTAAAACGATAAACTTGGATTACCTAACACGTGTCATTGGAACACAGGAGGGATGGTTGCTGAAAATGGGCCTCTGTACGCCTATGTAGATATTCCATTAACAATCACCCGTTTCCAGCTACAATAGTCATTTACAACATTAACAATGTCATCACTGTATTTCTGATCAATTTGATGTTATTTTAATGGACAAAAAATGTAGCTTTTCTTTAAAAAACGAAGACATTTCTAATTGACCCCAAACTTTTGAATGGTAGTGTAAATTTATAATTTCTCCATGACTCTGGTTTAAAATGCATTAATATATTAATATCTGTGAGGCATAATCAGGTATTTCTTTGGTTAATCATTTGATGCCATTTAGCATTGAGTTGCACATTATATTGTGAACAGTAGAGTTTCTTTAACAATGTTTATTAGCAAAGCATGAATATCTTTTAACTATAAAGCTGGTCATTATAAATGGAACAGTATACCTAGGCTGTGACATGTTACATTACAGTTAGAAACAACCAACAGGAAAGGGTTAAAGGCACTGCAGGCAACAAGACGTTGGTCAAGAGTTTCACTTCACACCACCTGAAAGTATAATTCACATAAAACCATGAATAAACATGTACAGATAAAATAGTTAAAGTACACACATCAAGTATTTTTTATTGTTAATGTGTGATGTTTAGACAGATATTGGATATAGAATTATACAATGTGATACAATCTGACACATGTACAGTATGACCATACAACATGAAGGGCCAGATTGAAGATTTATAGCTGTTACTCCCAGCGGGAAATAAATATTGAAATATAAAAGTGTATATGAAGTTAAGGTTTTAATAAAGAAAACTACATTTAGGTAAAGCATAATGACAGTTTTTAGCAGATTTTTTGTGTGTGTTTAATCTCCTGCTGAGAAAAAAGGTTCAAGCTTTGCACCTGTTGCAAACTGTTGGTGAATGTGGCTTTCTATATACTGTCTGTATCATCATCATCATCATCATCATTGTTGGCTTTCCCTGAACTTCACCACAGCAATGATGGTGCACAGGAGGAAGATGAGTGCTTTTCCAGCTTTCACCAGGTAGAAAAGTGTTGGTTCCAATATGTATAAAGAACATTGTTTTTACGAGTCATTCTGAAACTCAGTCAGACAGACAGTTTTGAGAGCAGGTGTACAGGGGACACTTCTTATTTCTAGACACTTTATACTTACCTCCTTTCTTACCTATACTATACCTTTCTTCTCCAGAATATAATTGCATATTTAGTTATTTATTTTCTAACGTCTTAGTTTTCATAATATCAATGCAGAATCAATGCAGACCTTGTGCAGGCAAGAATGTATTTTATTTATTTATATAAAACATGCCTCTTTTCAACAATTTTCAGGCATGTATATGTTTAAATTGAGTTTAACATTAGTGGTGATCTTTTAGGGGTGTTTTTGTACACTTACATCTGGGCTCCAGATGTTGTTGACTGAAGCCTGACAGGTAAAGGTGGCTGCAGAATCTCCAGTCATAACTGCAGAGATGTCTTGGGTTGCTGGAATTTGCATTGCTGTAAAGGTTTTAAGAAAATAACACTACTTTCAACATTTCTGAGACTAACTTCTAAATTAGGAAAACATGGATTAAAGCATGGATCGTTGTAAATTATCACTCAGTTTTTACTTATGGTGGTGGGATTCTGTGTTGTGTTTTGTTTATTGACAGTCATACAAACAGTTATCTGTAGGTCTCCCAATGCAGACCTGTACCAGCCTGTGTTCTTCATTTTTAGTCCACTCATAGTCACTGTTACAACTATTTTACCATTGGCATCAATGATCCGCTTTAGTTCTACTGATGCTCCATCTAAATTCCCAATTACTACTCTCCACACGAGCCACCCAGCATGCACAACCTCATAGCTCCAGAATTACCATGACAATGACACTCCCCCCTAAAATTCCATTCACTTGTTGTTGGACTACATAGAGGCCTGGAATACCTGAACTCTCTGAGAGACAAAAAGACAAAGATTATGTGTCAGATAAACGATATAATATTGACAATATAACTAATCAATAATAACAATTTATTCAAATTGAAATACAATATCAGATCAAATGTATTTATAAAGCCCTTTTTACATCAGCAGTTGTCACAAAGTGCTTATTCAGAAACACAGCCTAAAACCACAAACAGCAAGCAATGCAGATGTAGAAGCACGGTGGCTAGGACAAACTTCCTACAAAGGCAGGAACCTAGGAAGAAACCCAGAGAGGAAGCAGGTTCTGAGGGGTGGCCAATCCTCTTCTGGCTGTGCCGGGTGAGATTATGGCCATTAAGGCCAGATCATTCTTCAAGATGTTCAAACATTTATAGATGACCAGCAGGGTCAAATAATCATCACAGTGGTTGTAGAGGGTGCAACAGGTCAGGACCTCAGGAGTAAATGTCAGTTGGCTTTTCATAGCTGAGCATTCAAAGGTCGAGACAGCAGGTGCGGTAGAGAGGGAGAAAGAGAGAGGGTCTAAAACAGAAGGTCCGGGACAAGGTAGCACGTCTGGTGAACAGGTCACGGTTCCATAGCCAGAGGCCTACCTATGGTCCTAGGGTTAAGGTCCTCCGGGAGGGGAGAGAAAAAAAGAGAGATGGAAGAATTAGAGAGAGCATACTTAAATTCACACAGGACACCAGATAGGATAGCAGAATTTCACCAGATAGGACCTTAGACCCCCAGCACATCAAATCCAATTTTTATTGGTCAAATACACGTGATTAGCAGATGTTATTTCGGGTGTAGCGAAATGCTTGTGCTTCTAGCTCCGACAGTGCAGTAATATCTAACAAATTACACAACATATACCCAATACACACAAATCTAAGTAGGAATGAATTAAGACTGTACACATATGTCAGAGCGGAACGGAATAAGATACAGTAGAATAGTATAGAAAAACAGTATATACATATGAGATGAGTAATGCAAGATATGTCAGCATTATTAAGTGAATGAGATACTGTAGAATAGTATAGAAAACAGTATATACACATGAGATGAGTAATGCCAGATATGTAAACATTAAGTGACTAAGATACCGTAGAATAGTATAGAATGCAGTATATACAGTACATATGAGATGAGTAATGCCAGAGATGTAAACATTATTAAAGTGACTAGTGTTCCATTCCCTAAAGTGGCAAGTGATTCCTAGTCTATGCCTATAGGCAGCAGCCTCTAATGTGCTTGTGATGGTTGTTTAACAGTCTGATGGTCTTGAGATAGCTGTTTTTCAATCTTCTGGATGATAGCGGGGTGAACAGGCAGTGGCTCGGGTGGTTGATGTCCTTGATTATTTTGTTGGCCTTCCTGTGACATTGGGTGCTGTAGGTGTCCTGGGGGGCGGGTAGTTTGCACCGGGTAATGCGTTGGGCAGACAACACCACCCTCTGGAAAGCCTTGCGGTTGCAGGCGGGACAGTTTCCGTACCAGGCGGTGATACAGCCCGACAGGATGCTTTCAATTGTGCATCTGTAAGAATTTGTGAGGGTTTTAGGTGACAAGCCACATTTCTTTAGCCTCCTGAGGTTGAAGAGGCTCTGTTACACCTTCTTCACCACACTGTCTGTGTGGGTGGTCCATTTCAGTTTGTCAGTGATGTGTACACCAAGGAACTTGAAGCTTTCCACCTTCTCTACTGTGGTCCCATCAATGTAGATAGGGGGGTGCACCCTCTGCTGTTTCTTGAAGTCCACGATCATCTCCTTTGTTTTGTTGACGTTGAGTGTGAGGTTGTTTCCCAGGGCCCTCATCTCCTCCATGTAGGCTACCTCGTCATCATTGGTAATCAAGCCTACTAATGTGTCGTTACCTTGGCCTTCTTGGGTACAGGAACAATGGTGGCCATCTTGAAGTATGCGGGGACAGCAGACTGGGATAGGGAGAGATTGAATATGCCCGTAAACACACCAGCCAGCTGATATGCGCATGCTCTACGGACATGGCTAGGGATGCCGTCTGGACTTGCAGCCTTGCGAGGGAAAATGCGTTTAAATGTCTTACTCACATTGGCCATGGAGAAGGAGAGCCCACAGTCCTTGGTAGCGGGCCGCGTCGGCGGCACATAGATGGGGAAACTGTCCCTGTCCGCCGACGATACCCCCAGACAGGGCCAACCAGGCAGGATATAATCCCACCCACTTTGCCAAAGCACAGCCCCCACACCACTAGAAGGATATCAATAGACCACCAACTTACTACCCCGAGACAAGGCAGAGTATAGACCACGAAAGATATCCTCCACCATACTAGCCCGAGGGGGGCGCAAAACCGGACAGGAAGATCACGTCAGTGACTCAACCCACTCAAGTCGAGTAAGCACTTCTGTGAAGTGTGGGGTATTGGGAAAAGTAGCATATTCATCACATTATATAGGACAGTTTGTGGAACATTACTGTTCTTCGTCTTATTCATTCTGCTGTACTGAACACAGATGCTAGCAGTATATAGATCGTATACACTCTTACGTCGTCATCCACTACTCCTTTGATACCAAAAGAGTGTCCGCTGGCTCCAGATGTAGCTCACTGTCAATATTTGGTGGATGACATCATCAGTGATTAAGGGTCTTACCACTGCACATTGGACTGCCCACAATTGTTGGAAAAATTACTTGTGTCATGCACAAAGTAGATGTCCTAACCGACTTGCCAAAACTATAGTTTGTTATCAAGACTTTTAAGGAGTGGTTGAAACACTTATGTTGGAGTCATTAAAACTCATTTATGTAAACTTCCAACTTCAACTTTATACAGTAAATGCAGTAAATAAAGAAGAGATGCAAAACACTACTGCTTCTTATTGATATAAACAGTTTAACCTGAGAGTCTGGAGAAGATAATAAATAGGAGGGAGAGGGATGTATAAGAACCATTTGTGGGTTTGGAGTCTGTATGTCTTGTCGTACTTATGCACACTCCTGTGTCAAGATCTGAGACACCGAATAGAATGACTCTATTTCGTAATCTTCATAGACATCACTGATTATCTGTTATTCTCTTCCTGCTTTTTTGGGGTGCCAATGCCCCCCTCAGTGGCAGATAGCACCAATTGCATTTATTTCATTTTTATTGAATAAACACACATGTACAGTTATGTGTCTACATGGGCATAATTGTGACAGTTTAATACAAGTACAAGATGTTCAGTCTATTAAATATACATATTAGGGAGTGAACGTTAATTACAATAAGAGTTACATAGAGAAAATCTGCCCTCCCTTCACCAAAATATATTTTACCTAAACCCTAGAAAGAAAACAAGTGACCCTCTATACCCAAAATAATAATTAAAACAAAGTGGACAACAAAGATCATGTCTACCGTTTACCCTCACTTCTTGGACAGACCAGAGCCTTAGATATCCAGTTTTAGAAACTGTTCTTCGTATTGTAAGCATTACATGGCAAAGCAGGAATTTTGATAGAATGCGGGCCAGAAGGATATGGGTTCACAGGCCACAAGTGTAGAGGTGGAAAGATCTCCTTTAGAGTAAAAGTATTGCATGAATCAATCATGGTATTTTCAGGTCCGTGGAAAAAATGGCCTTTTATAAAAATGTCATGCAATTCTTTGTCATTTTACATATTAGCAGAATATTTGATGCCACACAAAGTATCTAAATTACAGGCTAAGAATGGACAGATAGGCCAATGTGTTCATCTTATCATTCTCCAATGCCAAATCAGTGTGTCTTGTTTGCAACGAAACTGTCCCTGTTTGCAAAATAATTAAAATCAGGATTCTGAGAATGGTACTTTCAAAAGTTAGGCCTACCTTTCCACCATAGACAAAGTTAGGCCTACCTTTCCACCATAGACAAAGTTAGGCCTACCTTTCCACCATAGACAAAGTTAGGCCTACCTTTCCACCATAGACAAAGTAGGCCTATCTGGAACCTAAAAGTGTTATTTGGCTGTCCCCATAGGGGAATCCTTTGAAAAAATGTTTTGGGTTCGAGGTAGAACCCTTTACCCAGAGGTTTCTACATGGAACCCAAAATAGTTCTACCTGGAGCCAGAAAGGTTTCTCTTATGTAGACAGCCAAAGAACCCCTTTGGAACCCTTTTTTCTAAGTGTGTACAAACGCAGAAAGAATTAAGATTTAACTGCTGGCTACTCTTCTTCCGTGAGTTAACCCAATGAGAGAAGGTTACAAGTATTTCCTTAAAATCTGTCTGGGTTTAAACATCTTCTATTGTACAGAAAGTGAATAGCTTAATCAATATATAGTGATAGAATTAAATTACTTCCCAAGCAAAGTCTCCTCGGCTACAGGTTGTAGCTCAGACTCTCAAGGTCATGGAAATTAAACAATGATACAGTATCCCCATATGCAGAGGCACGTCTTCCCCGCATATTTTACAGCTTTTTTCTAGGATAAAGCATTGCGGACCAAAGCGATGTTATAGATCACTTTAAATAATCTGATCCATTTTATTTTCTTCAAAACCTTAAGCTAGCAAGGGCTACGCCTGTGGTTTTTGCCATTTTATTTAATTAAAGGTAGGTCTATGGCACACCCTCTCATACCCCCTCAATTCGAGTTTTGGTTTTAATGCAGCCTAGTTTTATTTACACCATTCCAGCAGCTATGGTATCTTAGAAATATAACTTTGCTCTGTGCTTCTCCGTGCATGTACTTCGTAGCCTATAGCTTACAGGCTTTGGATTTAATTGAGACAACACAAAATAGCCTATAAGGGTACTTGATATTGTGCGCCCAGCGGAAAATCTGAGATGAGGGGTGGCATTGGGCACACATCAATATATAGACTAATAAGCAACTCATTTAAAAAAACTGAAATATTGAAATTTGATCAATTACAAATTACATGACCATCCCTTGGACTAGAATTAAAAATACTAAACCCTCCCCTTAACTGAAATTGAAAAAGCATGACCCTCCCCCATTTCCCTCCACGTAACCATTCTGTACATTTCGATTCATCCTTTAAAAATAAAACGAGATCAATATCAATAAAATAATAAGGAGAAAGGGTTGGGGCAGGGGGTGACAAATAAAATAACATTATATGTTTTGCTGTCAATCTGGACACTTTTCTTCTGATGCCTTAGTACACTGAGATCCTCCAGTATTTTCCCTCATAAAGCTTGTCTGGTTCTTTAGGCCCAAGAATTTAATTAAGTTACTGTTCTGTTGCCTGTAAGACAGGAGGAACACACAGACACACACAGTTATAATGTTGATATAGAGAGCCTTCTGTATTGACACAGTACACATTAGACACAAAGGCATGAATATTTTTTTTTTAATCATCAAAACAGAATATCTGCTTTTTATGTAGGCTTACATTTCGATGGGTCTTGTTCTTGGTGACCACGGTGCTCTATGTCACTGCATCATCAGGTAATGGAACCTGCTCATAGACAGACAGAGAGTTATTCAGAAAACACAAATCACATAATAGTTGGATGTTTAAAATGTTTTAACAGGTGATTATTGACAATGCTTAATCGTTATGTGCGTCAATCTAAGTAACATCATAAAAAAATCCCCATCAAAATCTGTCAGTTTAAGAGACATCATTTTTTTGCATGGGCTGCATCTCAAGCTCTCATCCGCCTATGTCGCCCTCCCGCATCTGCGGTGGAAGGTGGCCGAGCTACAGTGGTGTTTGTCAGACCTTGAGACATCCCGAAAATCGGTCTTCTCACAAAAACATCTGTGTGGTCCGAACAACTGGGCCTATTATGACCACTCTATGGAAATGGGGGACTCTCACGAACACAATGGTCTTTTGCTCAAGTGTCACGGGACTCTTCTGAAGGTAACCCATACAAATGAATGGAAGTATGGAGGTAGTTTGGTGCCAACAAAAATAAGGGGTTAAATGTGTCCAAAAAAACGCAAATATTTTCTGATATAGTTTAAGAAATTCCCCCCAATGGCTTAGATTTGAGGTTTTAAAAAGTCACACTATAAAACTTAGTTCATAATAACTATTAGCCTAGCTATGGCTAGAACGCTGCTAAACAAGGAATATAACATCAGTAAAGCAGCCTTAGCTTTGTCTGTACATTTAGTTGAGTTTTGTTCTTGGTGACCACAGTGCTGCATGTTACTGCATCTTCAGGAAATGGGTCCTGCTGGTAGACAATTACACAGGGATTTACTCAGAAAACATTTACATCCTTTTTACATTCTAAAACACATCACATCTGTCAAATCAAGTTCTGCTTTTAAAGAGATAAGGGCCAGATTCAATCCGTAGTGCCAGAGATTGGCACTGTAGCGCAGCTGAAATTTGAAGGTCATTTTCTATTCAGCTGACATATTCAGCGTTTATCGTGAATACAGTCTCCACGAATGTTGAAACATTGCTTTTACTGTCAATCAGGCTGTAAAGTTGATCTTCTGCGCTATTGATTGAATCAAGCCCTAATACCCTACAAGACCAGCAGTACTTGTGTTTATTTGAATGTTTACCCTTTGTGCTGTCTTGTGCTGCTTAGGAATCACAGTGCTGTATAAGTCACCATGGCTCTCAGGGTTTAGGTCCTGTGTGGTGGAAGAGAGAGAGCAACATGATCACATCATCTCAGAGAGACTCACATTGTGGACTTTCACTTTGAGTTGGGTTGGATTGAGTTTGATGGGGTTGTTAAGTTGGTTTGCAGAGGGTTTAGGTTGTGTTGAAGGGGGGTTGGGTCAAAGGAGTTAGGTTTAACCTGCTGTGCTGTTCCTCTGATGTGACTCACAGTGCTGTAGGTAATGTCCTGCTCAGAGTCAGCAGACTGCCAAAGGAATGAAACAAACCTTGTTAACATCAAACTGTTTGACCATAGGCCTTAGAAGGATGTTGTACCTCATGCATACTTACATTTGAATTTGCACCTTTTTTAGCAGTTTCAAATTATTTCCAATGATAGCACGATGTGTTATAGTTCAAGTGTCAGTAGTTGTGGTGTGTGATTTGAGGAAGTCTGTTCTGGTCAAAGACACATACTCAGTGCAGGACTACTAAGAAACCCAGTTATCTTTACATTGTTTATCTTAGTAGTCTTGAATTCAGTAAACATAAGAAATTGGATTGATTTAGTATTAGTTATGACTAACTACTAATCAAAGCGAGCCCTAGAATATCAAGAAGAGAAAGGAACAGATGAGTGACAAGATAACATGATCATAGCTTACTACTGAGGTGTTTGTTGGTTGGTCCTGTGCCTTCTTGTCCTCTGAAATAAACAAAAGAGGATGTTGGTACTAATGATCTTTGATGTCAAACCTTTCATTTGTAGAAGCAACAACACTCCTGTAGTTATAATATTCTGTAACCATCAATAAAAACATTTTTTAAATGTAATTAAATTAAAACAAATACTTACTATGTTTTCTCAACATCTTCCATGTGATCAAGGTGCCAGCTATCAACACCACCAACAGGCTCAGAGGAATGAACAGGACTTCCAGCAAACTGGAATATAACATGCAATCAAATAGAATATATAGATAATCACAGGCACAGTGGTGTGTTTTCATGGATGCCAAGGGAAGCCAGGCTTCCCCAAAACATTTACCAAGAAAAAAAGAAAAATAATTTATGATAAAATAATTTCTCTTTTGTCTGTTTCATAATTTTCCTTCAATTCGCCTAGAGGCTGAATGTATCTCGCCAGAGAAAGCATCCAAGTGAGCGAAACAGTGCCCCTCTGTCTCTGTGTGTGTAGCCCATCTATCTGATGCTGTCTTGACAAAAAGAGTATGATATTGTTGCCTCCCGTAGCATTGAATGTAAGGGAAGCCAGCGAGCATTTGGGCTCCCTTGATATTTTTTTTTACTCATTAATTGCGAATCAGTGTTGACCTAAACTGAGTGATCGCAACTGTGAATGGTCTGGGTGCACCAACAACAAAAAAAGTGTCAAGGGAAGCCAGTTTGGATTTGACTTCACATCAAATCAAGCAAACATCATTGACAGAAAAAAACCAATGCTTTACAATTCTCTGTATTCGTAACTATCAAGACACGTCACTATTGAGACAATTCCCCCAAAAATAGCCCTAATTTAAAGGTCCAAGCGTTATTCCAACTATGATTCTCCCATGCCAAATTAATAGATTAGCAGTCAAAGAATAAAATCGACATTTATAGACTAGGAAACAGATCTTGCGCATTTTAATATAAAAGTAGATTGTGTTTACTCATGCAACATTACTTTACTACATCACATTAATCACGCAATGATAATTAGTTTGATGGAAACCTTAGGCTTTGTTATAAATGACGTCGAGATTCCATTTGAATTCGCTCTAATTTTAATAACTCACATTAATCACGCAACTCCTCTCATACTGGGAAGAAATAACAAAACATTTTCAGACCTTAAGGGCAGTTTTATTTCAAATGTTGTACCCAGACGAAGATAATCAAATAAGCATTTTATAGTTCCATCGTTAGGGTAAGATAACCAAAAGTGAACACTCTCTAATCAGTTTCTAGAGCTCAATTTCCCAGATTTTGTAGACTAGTTTAATAGTGCTTAAAACCTTATCTTTATCAAATTATCCATTAAAGATACCAACTCAAAACCTACGTATGTCTACGAATGGGTGGTTTAAATTGCATCTAATTATATTCTCAGCTCTAGTAATCGATGTTAAAGCAGGAAATAATTAACTCCAGCAACTTTGTCTTTATGGTGGCCATGGGTGGACTGAGGTTTGAGAACACTGGCTAGTACTGGTGTGAAAAGGGAGACCTACAGATGCCTATTCATATCACTGTCAATCAACCAACCACAACACAGAGTACCACCACGAGTAAGTACAGATGAAACACTTATCCAATGTCCAATCCATGTCATATCTACCATCTGTATCGCTCTCGTACCATATGGATTAACTGTAATCAACATCGCAATTACCGGTTTTAATCATATCAATCTAAATTATACGCTGTCAGTTTATTGGAGCGACTGTATAATTTCTGCCTCTCACAGTGATAAAAGCTCCAACCACTTACTAAACTTCACTAACAAGTGTTGAGTCTAACACTTCTCAGCCCATAGTCACCCCTTCTGTTACAGACCAGAACAATGGGGGAACTGACGAGAAGCGACAGGAAAGGATCCAGAGGTTGTATTAAGTCTGTTGCATATCTCTCACTTCTTAAAATTCATGGTGATACTGTAAGGGTGTGGGGCACCTGACTAGAAAGACTGATCAGAGCAGAGACAGGTGTCTGGGTTAACAATAATACTTTAGTTTCCCAAATTACAAAGAAATCTGTATTTATATCTGTTATTTTTTCAACATTTACCACTTCCCCATGGTTAGATATATTTTTGTGTGTCCTGTGACGTACAGTATATACGCATTTGTGGCGATCTTCTCTCTTTTGGTTAAGTTCCTTTTTATGATACGGTTAATGTGTTAGACCATGAAGTACTTCCTCTCTGTTGCAACAGTGCAAAGAAAATGATTCCTATGACATGTAGATCAATGACTGTGCAGTAGCTGTGCGTGGGTAAAATTACTGGGAAAGCCAAGGTAAGAAAAAAGCCATATTACAACCTACAGTATGTGTTGTGATAATTGCGTTGTTTGCTCTATAACCTGTTAGTTCATATGCCTTGCCACAGTGATATGTATATACACTACCGTTCAAAAGTTTGGGGCCACTTAGAAATGTCCATGTTTTTGAAAGAAAAGCACATTTTCTGTCCATTAAAATAACATCAAATTGATATGAAATACAGTGTAGACATTGTATATGTTGTAAATGACTATTGTAGCTGGAAACGGCAGATTTTTAATGGAATATCTACATAGGCGTAAGGAGGCCTATTATCAGCAACCATCACTCCTGTGTTCCAACGGCACGTTGTGTTAGCTAATCCAAGTTTATCATTTTAAAAAGCTAATTGGTCATTAGAAAACCCTTTTGCAATTATGTTAGCACAGCTGAAAACTGTTCTGATTTAAAGAAGCAACACAACTGGCTTCTTTAGACTAGTTGAGTATCTGGAGCATCAGCATTTGTGGGTTCGATTACATGCACAAAATGGATAGAAACAAAACTTTCTTCTGAAACTCTGAGTTCTGAGAAATGAAGGCTATTTCATGCGAGAAATTGCCATGAAACTGAAGATCTCGTACAACGCTGTGTACTACTCCCTTCACAGAACAGCGCAAACGGGCTCTAACCAGAATAGAAAGAGGAGTGGGAGGCCCCCGGCGCACAACTGAGCAAGAGGACAAGTACGTTAGTGTCTAGTTTTAGAAACAGACGCCTCACATGTCCTCAACTGGCAGCTTCATTAAATAGTACCCGCAAACACCAGTCTCAACGTCAACAGTGAAGAGGCGACTCCGGGATGCTGGCCTTGTAGAGAAACGCCAATGCCATCCTCCTCTAAACAGTCTATGACTGTCATACAATACACACTTGTAGTTTTTGGTGTCCTAGACTACCTGGCAAAAATGCTTGCTCGTTAGCCTAATTTCCTTTCATGGGCAATTATTAGCCAGCTAGTTAACATTATCCTACTATATCTAGCTATATACACTGCTCAAAAAAATAAAGGGAACACTTAAACAACACAATGTAACTCCAAGTCAATCACACTTCTGTGAAATCAAACTATCCACTTAGGAAGCAACACTGATTGACAATAAATTTCACATGCTGTTGTGCAAATGGAATAGACAAAAGGTGGAAATTATAGGCAATTAACAAGACACCCCCAATAAAGGAGTGATTCTGCAGGTGGTGACCACAGACCACTTCTCAGTTCCTATGCTTCCTGGCTGATGTTTTGGTCACTTTTGAATGCTGGCGGTGCTTTCACTCTAGTGGTAGCATGAGACGGAGTCTACAACCCACACAAGTGGCTCAGGTAGTGCAGCTCATCCAGGATGGCACATCAATGCGAGCTGTGGCAAGAAGGTTTGCTGTGTCTGTCAGCGTAGTGTCCAGAGCATGGAGGCGCTACCAGGAGACAGGCCAGTACATCAGGAGACGTGGAGGAGGCCGTAGGAGGGCAACAACCCAGCAGCAGGACCGCTACCTCCGCCTTTGTGCAAGGAGGAGCACTGCCAGAGCCCTGCAAAATGACCTCCAGCAGGCCACAAATGTCGGGTCGGGGCGAGGGGACGGACTAAAGTTAAACTGTTTCACCTACGAATTAAAAGTGCTTCAGTAAGGTTGGCTTTTTAGTGTTTCATTACCATGGTTATCAACTTTACTGCAGGAATGGAATGTAAGTCACAGAAAATAGGTGTTGTGGTGGCAGCTGCAGAGAAGTACAATACGTGGGATGACGAGATTTTACAGCAGAAGAGTTACAGGGTGTGTTGAATGATAAAGTATAATGGTTTCATACTCCACTCCAGTTGGTGGCGGTAATGCACCAATAATATTGGATGCCAACCGCCATTAAACCCCACCGAAGAAGATTATTCGGGGAGCGGCATAGTTACATTATGTAGCATTAATGTAATGTAACGTTATCTAATTTGTTTCCTTCGCTATTTAGCTACAGTAATATCTTAACGTTGGGTGTTTCAAGCTACATATTTTACATTTAGCTAATTTAGCAATCTAGATAGCCTAACTAACTTATGTAGGTCTGTGAAAAAAAAAGAAAAGCTATCTAGCTAACATGCGTTCTACCATAACAATTCGTTTTTAACTTCCAGTGTTGTCCAGTCGTTCTGCATCTCTTCTGGAATGGATTGTGGGAAGGAGAGGGTTGTCGCGTTGGTGGATATGGACTGTTTCTACGTGCAGGTGGAACAGAGGCTGAACCCAGCGCTGAAAAACACCCCGTGTGTGGTCGCACAGTACAAAACATGGAAGGGAGGCGGGTGAGTCACAGACACAGATTCTCCTTCCCAAGGCCAATGGTATTGAGAGCGGCGTAGCTAGCATACACGCATCAATCCAGAATAAAACATGTAGACCTAGGGACAGTGGGAGTGACTCGTAGGTGTTTCCCCTTATCCCATGTTTCTTAGTTGTATGGGTCAGGCTGGCTAAGGTTTAACTCCAGTGTCCATTATAATGTAATGGAGACAGTCAGTGGAGTTAAACATTAGTTCAGGCTGGGCCTGACTTGTGATGCATACCTACATCGCCTGGTTCTCAGCTCTGCAAAACGTTTGTCTCTCCCATACATTACAGTTTTTTGTTGCATGGACTGTTCAGAAAACATGCCTTGACTATGATACTCACACTTTATCTTTACCCAGTATCATAGCTGTGAGTTATGAGGCCAGGGCCCATGGTGTCACCAGGAACATGTGGGCAGACGATGCCAAGAAACTGTGCCCAGATCTCCAGGTTGCAAGGGTCAGAGAGTCACATGGGAAGGCAGACCTCACCCAGTAGGTGTCCATTATACAATATTTTAAATGACTTCGGTGACTAAGTGAATCCCCAGGAACCCCTTCAGAAAGCCTGCAGTGCTAACCAGCTAACTGTCACCGCCTGTGTAGTTACCGGGAGGCGAGTGTACAGGTGTTTGAGGTGATGTCACGCTTCGCTGTGCTCGAGAGGGCCAGTATTGACGAGGCCTACATGGACCTGACTGCTGCGGTACAGCAGAGATTGAAAAGCATGACTGACCAGCAGGTAGACCCTCAGCTCCTGAAGACCAGCCACGTCCAGGGCTACCCACTGGCTCCTCTTGACCAGGAAGTGGCAGCACAGGACACCACAACTGATAAAGGTGGGTTTTAAACCGCGGTCGTCATTGGGCTGGGATTGGGTTAGTTTACCCCAAGAACTCTAAATGAGTGTTGAGTTTTAGCATTTCAGAAAAATATTTAGGCCTATCTCTTTTAGTGCTGTGTTCTCATTTTATATATGTGGTATCTTGATATTCTGTATCTGTCCACATCCCTGGGTTTCTAATCAAAGACCATGTCATTGCAGACTGAATTACATTTTATTGGTTGCATACATATATTTAGCAGATGTTCCTAACTCCAACAGTGCAGTAATACCCAACAATACATATACCCCCCCCCACACACACACACATAAAAAAGGGATTAAGAAATATTAGAACGAGCAATGTCAGAGTTCGGAATATAAATATACACTGAGTGTACAAAACACTGCTCTTTCCATGGCAGATTGACCAGGTGAATCCAGGCGAAAACTATTATCCTTTATTGAGGTCAATTTGGAGGCGAAAGAAACGCACACCTGTTTAGGCGAGGTGCGGTCTAGCAGAGTAGAACACGTGAAAAAGAAAAGGAGAGCCGCACACTCTAGGAGCTCAGATGCAACAATTTAATAATCAACGTTTTGACAGACAAGCTGTCTCCATCATGGTATAATTACAGACACTGCGGGTCACTAGTTTGTATTAACTGGGTGGTTTGAGCACGGAATGCTGATTGGCTGAAAGCTGTGGTATATGAGACCGTATACCACGGGTATGACAAAACATTTACTTTTACTGTTCTAATTACATTTGTAACCAGTTTATAATAGTTTCAAAGAACACACAGGTGTCTGTAATCATGGCTGGGTGTGGCTTGATTTCATTGGTTAATTTACAGATATAAATACAACCATATAAAAAGTATAAATGGGAAACATACGATCATAGATATAATTTGGCTACATACAAGTGTAACGGATGTGAAATGGCTGGCTAGCTAGTTAGCGGGTACGCGCTAGTAGCGTTTCAATCAGTTACGTCACTTGCTCTGAAACCTAGAAGTAGTGTTCCACCTTGCTCTGCAAGGGCCGCGGCCTTTGTGGAGCGATGGGTAACGATGCTTCGTGGGCGACAGTTGTTGATGTGTGCAGAGGGTCCCTGGTTCGCGCCCGTGTCGGGGCGAGGGGGTGGCATAAAGTTAAACTGCCACATTGATGCTGTTGACCCGGATCACTGGTTGCTGCGGAAAAGGAGTAGGTTGAAAGGGGGGTGAGTGTAACGGATGTGAAATGGCTAGCTAGTTAGCGGGTACGCGCTACTAGCGTTTCAATCAGTTACGTCACTTGCTCTGAAACCTAGAAGTAGTGTTGCACCTTGCTCTGCAAGGGCCGTGGCCTTTGTGGAGCGATGGGTAATGATGCTTTGTGGGTGTCAGTTGTTGATGTGTGCAGAAGGTCCCTGGTTCGCGCCTGGGTATGGGCGAGGGGACGGTTTAAAGTTATACTGTTACACAAGGGTCTTTAAATGAAAGATTCAGGCAGCCTCTCGTTTAACAATAAATGATCAAGGTTACCCCCTCTCCTAGGGAGGGTGACTGTTTTCGATGCCGATATAATGAAGGGACGAAATAGTGGTTCGCTTCCAAAAAGTTGGCCGCACCTGGGTACATCGAGTTTTTGCACCTAATGGTTCTACGATGCTCCGGGATTCTTACTTTTAATTAGCGTTTTACCCACATAATTTGTTTACCACAAGGACAAGTTATAAGATAAATAACTGCCTTAGTGGAGCACGTAATAACACCTTTGATTGGGATCTGTTTCCCAGTTTGAAGGATCTACATTTGTACATGCTGTTGCATTGAGCACAGCCATTATACTTGTAGTTTCCATCCAGTAGAGGTGCAAATAGACGTTGTGCGGGGGAATTTTGGGGTGGTAAATCAGTTTACCCATTGATCTCTAAGATTTCTGCCCCGCGAGAATACTACCAAGGGAGGGTCCGAAAACACATTACCGATACTGTCATCGAATCTTAGAATGTGCCAATGTTTGTGAACAATTCCTTTAATTTGTTCAAAGCAATTTGAATAGCGCGTAGTAAGAAGGCAAAAATGATTATTTTTGCGAGACTGTCCTTGAAAGAGATCATGTCTTGATTTGTTTTGGATTGTTTCAATGGGAGTATTAATCTGACCATTTTTGTACCCCCTTTGCTTGAATTTTATCTCAGCCATATGATTATTTTGATTCAACAGAATTGGCTGTAGGGCAAACTGTTTTTCAAGGGAAGCGGGTGACAGCTATCAGCCCTCAACAAACGGTTACGATCAGTATGGTTTCCTGTAAAAATCTGTGTATATTACATTATCCCCACACAAAATCAAAAGATCAAGTAAACTGATTTGACGTGTCTCAGATTACATAGTAAACTTCAGGTGCTCAGAACAAGAGTTAAGAAAAGCATGGAACGCCTGGAGTTGTTTTGCATAACCCCCTCCATTGAACAAAAATATCATCAATATACCGTTTCCACATAATAATGTTAGACAAGGAAACATTTTTGAGAGGATGGAAAATAGACTGTTTCCATGTAACCCACGTACAAATTAGCATGGTTAGGAGCCATAGGGGATCCCATAGCAGTACCCTTCGTCTGGATAAAGAAATCCTTTAGAAACATGAAATAGTTGTTGTGTGTGTACTATTTCAGCCAATGTTATGTAGTTCATTATGGTCATGTTGCAGAAGAAAATGTTCCATAGCTTCAATACCGCCCTCGTGTGGAATATTTGTGTGTAACGACTCAACATCAGAAGTAATTTACAAAGTATTATCAGGGAGAGGATCAAGAGATTCAATGATAGAGATCATACTGCTGGTGTCCTTTACAAAGGGGGGAGCTGTTCTGTGAGTGGTCTGATTAAAAAAAGTTGATAAAGGGGCCGTTACTGCATCAATGTCTGCTACAATAGGGCACCCAGCAGGTTTTGTAACATTCTTGTGTAATTTCGGCAAAGTATAGAAAGTGGCAATTTTAGGGAGTTGAATAGCCAAAAAGTTGTGTTCTTTTTTGGTGATTTGACCAGAACTTAAATACCCATCTAGGACAGTAAAGATGGTGTTCTGACATTGGGAAATGGGGTCACTTCTGAGTTTCTTGGATAAGGTTTTGTGAAGCAGTTGTCTGACACTCATTTACATAAACTGTCCTATCCATGATTACTACCGACCCACCCTTATCAGCAGGGCGGGTAAGGACTGCCGTATCAGACTAAGTCAAGCAAAGCTTGTTTTTCATCCTTATGGAAATATATGTACTCATGTTTGTTCTTAAAGAGATTACCAACATCTTTTTAAACGAGTCTGCGATATGTCTCAATAGAGCGGTTGGGTTGGCTGGAGGTACAAAATAACTCTTACTTCTAAAAGGAGTCGGAGTGTGTGCAGGTGAGGTCACCTGTTAAATCCACTTCAATCAGTCTAGGTGAAGCGGAGGAGACAAGTTAATGAAGGAGTTTTAAGCCTTGAGACAATTGAGACATGGATTGTGTATGTTTGCCATTTCAGAGAATTGATGGGCAACACAATCTTTAAGTGCCTTTGAACGGGGTATGGCAGTAAAGGCCAGGCGCACCGGTTTGTGTCAAGAACTGCAAACTTTCTGGGTTTTTCATGCTGAACAGTTTCCCATGTGTATCAAGAATGGTCCACCACCCTAAGGACACCCAGCCTTGGAGTCAACACGGGCCAGCATCCCTGCTTTCGACACCTTGTAGAGTCCATGCCCTGACGAATTGAGGATGTTCTGAGGACAAAAGGAGGTGCAACTCAATATTAGGAAGGTGTTCTTAATATTTTGTACACTCAGTGTATATGTATATGATGGTGTATATAGACATTATGGGCAGTATATGAATAGAAAAGGGGTGTACAACAGTAGTTCTATAGGATAGGCCTTGACTAGAATAAAGTAAATACATATGAAGTGGGTAAAAAGGTATGTTAACATGGTGCTCCTCCATGTTTTTCCCCAGAAGAACGAAGGTCCAGTGGCCTGCAGCAGTGGCTGTCCTCTGTGTCAGGGGGCTCTGGCTGTGCAGAGCTGCAGTTGGCTCTGGGGGCTGTGATCGTCGAGGAGATGAGGGCTGCAGTGGAGCAGCACACAGGCTTCCGCTGCTCGGCAGGGATATCCCACAACAAGGTCAGTACTCTCTTCCCCTCTCAACACAACCAGTGTGTTCTACCTCTTTCTGTCAATAGTTCTACTAGCTTTCTTTACTTGTCCTTTCTGTCATGATCACTGAATTTATCATGTCTCCCCAGGTGCTGGCTAAACTAGCCTGTGGTCTGAACAAACCCAACCGCCAGACACTCCTGCCATTAGGCTCTGTTCCAGAGCTCTTCAACTCACTTCCCATTGGCAAAATGTGAGTGTACTGCTAGTTAAAACTAACCGTGTGCTGTAACAGAGAAAATTAAGACAAGTGACACAATTACACATATCCTTCACTATACATGCAACATACAATACAATCTTTCCTGGACTACAGGACCATCAGACTATGCAGATGAATACAGAATCAACTTTACAGACTCAGAGATAGACTGATCCGGTCCTGTTGTTCCTCTCTCCAGCCGAAACCTGGGGGGTAAGCTGGGGTCGTCCATCACAGAGACCCTGGAGGTAGAGAACATGGGGGAACTGACCCGCTTCTCTCAGGCCCAGCTGGGACAGCACTTTGGGGACAAGACTGGGTAAACAACACACACTTCCTTCATGTCATGAAGTATATAAACCACTCTTCCTCAATGAACCACACTTATGTAATACTGTGGATCATTTTAAGTTATTAGCTAAAATTGTAATATTGCAATCTGGTGTTGTGAAAGGAACTATCCTCTTAATTATGTTATACTATTTGGTGCCAGTGGTGGCTAATATACAGTGCCTTCGGAAAGTATTCAGACCCTTTGACTTTTTCCACATTTTGTTAAGATACAGCCTTATTCTAAAATGTATTGAATATTTTGTTCCTCATCAATCTACCCCACAATCTACCCCATAATGACAAAGTCAAAAACAGTGTTAGACATTTTTGCTCATAAAAAAAAATATATATATATATATATTTACATAAGTATTCTGACCCTTTACTCAGTACTTTGTTGAATCAAATCACATTTTATTGGTCACATACACATGGTTAGCAGATGTTAATGTGAGTGTAGCGAAATGCTTGTGCTTCTAGTTCCGACAGTGCAGTAATATCTAACGAGTAATCTAACAATTACACAACTACTACCTTATACACACAAGTGTAAAGGGATGAATATGAATATGTACATATAAATATATGGATGAGAAATGGCCGTGCGGCATAGGGAAGATTAATAATTATTAAAGTGGCTAGAGATTTGAGTCTGTATGTCGGCAGCAGCCACTCAATGTTAGTGATGGCTGTTTAACAGTCTGATGGCCTTGAGATAGAAGCTGTTTTTAAGTCTCTCGGTCCCAGCTTTGATGCACTCGCCTTCTGCATGATAGCGGGGTGAACAGGCAGTAGCTCGGGTGGTTGTTGTCCTTGATGATCTTTTTGGCCTTCCTGTGACATCGGGTGGTGTAGGTGTCCTGGAGGGCAGGTAGTTTGCCCCCGGTGATGCGTTGTGCAGACCTCACTACCCTCTGGAGAGCCTTACGGTTGTGGGTGGAGCAGTTGCCGTACCAGGCTGTGATACAGCCCGACAGGATGCTCTCGTTTGTGAATCTGTAAAAGTTTGTGAATGTTTTCGGTGACAAGCCAAATTTCTTCTGCCTCCTGAGGTTGAAGAGGCGCTATTGCGTCTTCTTCACCACGCTGTCTGTGTGGGTGGACCATTTCAGAAGTGCCTTTGGCAGTGATTACAGCATCAATTCTTGGGTATGACACTACAAGCTTGGCACACCTGTGTTTGGGGAGTTTCTGTATTCTTCTCTGCAGATTCTCTCAAGTTCTGTCAGGTTGGATGGGGACCGTTGCCGCACAGCTATTTTCAGGTCTCTCCAGAGATGTTCAATCCGGTTCAAGTCTGGGCTCTGGCTGGGCCACTCAGACATTCAGTGACTTGTCCCGAAGCCACTCCTGCGTTGTCTTGGGGTTGTTGCGTAGGGTTGTTGTCCTGTTGGAAGGTGAACCTTAGCACCAGTCTGAGGACCGGAGCACTTTGGAGCAGGTTTTCATCAAGGATCACTCTGTACTTTGCTACGTTTATCTTTGCCTCGATCCTGACTCATCTCCCAGTCACTGTCACTGAAAAACAACCCCACACCATCATGCTTCACCGTAGGGATGGAACCAGGTTTCCTTCAGACGTGATGCTTGGCATTCAGGCCAAAGAGTTCAATCTTGGTTTCATCAGACCAGAGAATCTTGTTTCTCATGGTCTGAGAGTTATTGGGTGCCTTCTGGCAAACTCCAAGCAGGCTGTCATGTGCCTTTTACTGAGGAGTAGCTTCCACTGAGGAGTAGCTTCCATCTGGCCACTCTACCATAACGGCCTGATTTGGCCTGACCATAACGGCCTGATTTGTCCTGACCATCTACCATAACGGCCTGACCATAACGGCCTGAGTGTTGCAGAGATGTTTGTCCCTCTGGAAGGTTCTCCCATCTCCACAGAATAACTCTAGAGCTCTGTCAGTGACCATCAGGTTCTTGGTCACCTCCCTGACCAAGCCCCTTTTCCGATTGCTCAGTTTGGCTGGGCGGCCAGTTTTAGGAAGAGTCTTGGTGGTTCCAAACTTCTTCCATTTAAGAATGATGGAGGCCACTGTGTTCTTGGGGATCTTCAATGCTGCAGAAATGTTTTGGTACCCTTCCCCAGATCTCTGCGTCAGCACAATCTTGTCTCGGAGCTCTACGGACAATTCCTTTTGGCCTCATGGCTTGGTTTTTGCTCTGACATGCACTGTCAACTGTGGGACCTTATATAGACAGGTGTGTGCCTTTCCAAATCATGTCCAATCAATTGAATTTACCACAGGTGGACTCCAAGCAAGTTGTAGAAACATCTCAAGGACGATTAATGGAAACAGGATGCACCTGAGCAAAGGTTTCCAATTTCATAGCAAAGGGTCTGAATACTTAAGTAAATTAGATGTTTTTTTTATTCTAAAAACCTGTTTTCGCTTTGTCATTATGGGCTATTGTGTGTACATTGCTGAGGATTTTTTTTTTTTAATCCATTTTAGAATAAGGCTGTAATGTAACACAATGTGTAAAAAGTCAAGGGGTCTGAATACTTTCCAAATGCACTGTAGTTCCCATATTGATATAATAAATATTGCTCTCTTCAGCCAGTGGCTGTATGACCTGTGTCGGGGGATTGACTTTGAGGCAGTGAAGCCCAGACAACTCCCTAAATCCATCGGCTGCAGCAAGAACTTCCCTGGGAAGACATCTCTCACTACCAGAGAGCGGGTACTTGGCTATATTCATGCCCTCTCTCCATCTGTTCTTCTGTCTGCCTCTGGTGCATCACAGTAGATTATGGCCAGTCTCCCGTGTTGATTCCTGTTGAGCTCTGTTGTCTGTTGATGTCTGAATAAAATACTCTGTCTTATCTCTGCAGGTGCAGCACTGGCTCTATCAACTGGCTCTGGAGCTGGAGGAGAGACTGACCAAGGACAGAGAGCTGGTGAGGGACTTCATCTCACCATCTTCTGTTTGTCTCATCCCTCCCTGTCTGGTCACACCCTCATGAGACTGAGGGACGGAAGGATAATCTGCAGTTGAAGTTGGAAGTTTACATAAACCTTAGCCAAATACATTTAAACTCAGTTTTCACAATTCCTGGCATTTAGTCCTAGTAAAAAATCTCTGTCTTAGGATCACCACTTTTATTTTAAGAATGTGAAATTTCAGAATAATAGAGTGATTTATTTCAGCTTTTATTTCTTTCATCAAATTCCCAGTGGGTCAGAAGTTTACATACACTCAATTAGTATTTAGTAGCATTGCATTTAAATGGTTAAACCTGTGTCAAATGTTTCGGGTAGCCTTCCACAAGCTTCCCACAATAAGTTGGGTGAATTTTGGCCCATTCCTCCTGACAGAGATGGTGTAACTGAGTCAGGTTTGTAGGCCTCCTTGCTCGCGCACGCTTTTTCAGTTCTGCACACAGATTTTCTACAGGATTGAGGTCAGGGCTTTGTGATGGCTACTCCAATACCTTGACTTTGTTGTCCTTAAGCCATTTTGCCACAACTTTGGAAGTATGCTTGGGGTCATTGTCCATTTGGAAGACCCATTTGCGACCGAGCTTTAACTTTCTGACTGATATCTTGAGTTGTTGCTTCAATATATCCACAAAATTTTCCATCCTTATGATGCCATCTATATTGTGAAGTGCACCAGTCCGTTTGGGATGATGTTCTTCGGCTTGCAAGCCTCCCCCTTTTTCCTCCAAACATAACGATGGTCATTATGGCCAAACAGTTCTATTTTTGTTTCATCAGACCAGAGGACATTTCTCCAAAAAAGTACGATCTTTGTCCCCATGTGCAGTTGCAAACCGTAGTCTGGCTTTTTTATGGCGGTTTTGAAGCAGTGGCTTCTTCCTTGCTTTTCAGGTTATGTCGATATAGGACTCGGTTTACTGTGGATGTAGATACTTTTGTACCTGTTTCCTCCAGCATCTTCACAAGGTCCTTTGCTGTTGTTCTGGGATTGATTTGCACTTTTCGCCCAAAAGTACGTTCATCTCTAGGAGACAGAACGCGTCTCCTTCCTGAGCGGTATGATGGCTGCGTGGTCCCATAGTGTTTATACTTGCGTACTATTATTTGTACAGATGAACGTGGTACCTTCAGACGTTTGGAAATTGCTCCCAATGATGAACCAGACTTGTGGAGGTCTACAATTTGGCTGATTTCTTTTGATTTTCCCATGATGTCAAGCAAAGAGGCACTGAGTTTGAAGGTAGGCCTTGTAATACATCCACAGGTACACCTCCAATTGACTCAAAGGATGTCAATTAGCCTATCAGAAGCTTCTAAAGCCATGTCATGATTTTCTGTAATTTTCCAAGCTGTTTAAAGGCACAGTCAACTTAGTGTATGTAAACTTCTGACCCACTGGAATAGTGATGCAGTGAATTATAAGTGAAATAATCTGTCTGTTACCAATTGTTGGAAAAATTACTTGGCATGCACAAAGTAGATGTCCTAACCCACTTTCCAAAACTATAGTTTGTTAACAAGAAATTTGTGGAGTAGTTGAAAAACTAGTTTTAATGACTCCAACCTAAGTGTATGTAAACTTCCGACTTCAACTGTACCTCCCCACCTGCATGCCTATCACTCCTCTAAATTCCATTTCTGTCACTCATTCTCTCTCCCTCTGTGTAGAATGGTCGTGTGGCTAAGCAGTTGACTGTGGGTGTAAGGCAGTTGGGTGATAAAAGGCCCAGCAGTTTCTCTCGGTGCTGCTCGTTGGCACGCTACGACGCCACCAAGATCTCTTCGGACAGCTTCGCAATCCTCAAGAGTCTCAACACAGCAGGGAACCATCAGGCAGCATGGCAAGTTGCACAAATGAAGTCTGCCGTGACATTAGCTATATATGCAACCAACTCTAGACAGCATGGCAAATATAACACCATTATTTGGAACACTACAGCTATAGCCACCCTGAAATCTTAACCTTCAGAGACGTTGATTTCCCATGGCTGTCTGTTTTCGAATGTATATGTGTCTCACTTTCTCTTTCTGTTTCTTTCTATCCAGGACTCCTCCCCTCACCCTGCTCCACATTTCGGCCAGTAAATTTAATGATTCACCCTCTGCCGGGGCCGGAGGAATTGCCAGCTTCCTGTCCAGTGATGTCACTTCCACCCAGGCCTCCACTCAGTCTTGCTCTGGTTCAAAGAAGGACTCCACCCCCAAGAGACCCGGTGCCATCCAGTCCTTGTTCCAAAGATCTGCAGAGAAACAGAGGAAGGATGAAGAGGGAGAGGAAGAAGAGAATGATAGGGGCTATGGAACCTTTCTCCCGCCTTCCTCTTTTCCTGTGTCTTTCTCTGTAGTAGAGAGGAGTGTGTCTGAGAGAGAAAAAACAACCTCAACTGTCTCTAGTACATCTTGTCACTCTTCTTCTGTTGTCAGTTCATCAGCCAGCCCCCATACTGGCATCACTTCCTTCTTTCAGAGGAAGACTCTTGGGAGAAACCAGCAGCCCGTAACCGCAGCCTCACACAGCGACAGTCTCGCAACAGGCAGAACAAGATGTTCCACAGTAGGATATGATACAATAGGGAGTGTCCAACTTTTAACAGACACAGTTGGGTGTGAAATAGCAGGAAGTTACACAGCTCCCGGAGCTGAAACATGTGACGAGCAGACTGCGAACACTAGTTCTAACCAAGCAGAGGACCAATCTCTGGGGTCTGGGGAGGGAACTTGTACTCTATCAGAGGAAAAACAGTCTGAGGGGTCAGAGTTTTCCTACTATCCCCCTTCTGACCCGCCTCAGTGCCTGGCCAGTGTGGCCAAAGAGGACCTGCTGACTTGTGAGTGCTGTGGCCAGGACGTGCTGGCCTGGGAGATGCCTGAACATAATGACTACCACTTTGCCTTGGACCTACAGAACTCTTTCTCCTCTGCAAGCACAACCACCAATACCTCTCTTCATTCCTCCTCTCTCTCCTCCTCTGTTTCAACTGCCTCCCGCCCCCCTCTCAGGGCAGGCGCCCTTCAGTTGTCCCGGGGGAAGACGCGGGCCAGGGGCCAGTCAACACCCCAGCCTAAACGGCCCCGCTCCCAAGGTGGTAATACTGGTACGCTGGACTCCTTCTTCAAGAGGAGCTGAGGACAAAGTGGAGGAAAAGAAGAGACGGACCATGAAAGGAGGTAGAGAATACACTGTGCTGGACTGGTTACTTCTGCTGATGCTATTTAAACTGACCAACAATATTCTAAACTCACTGCCAAAACAATTTATGTGATTGTATGGCGAGATGCTGTTTAATTGTAATGGCAATTATTGTACAGAATAAATATTTTTACCTATAGAAAATTAGCATATTTTATGATGGTTCTACAGATATTGGTAAAGCCACACTTTCCTGGATGTCCTCTTTCAAGGGATATGTTGTCTTGAGAAGCTTGTACATTTCTGTGATCATGTTTCCATTAAACATTGAAAATAGTCCCTGTGTTGTGGGCCTTTTTTATCAACCATGTGAAATGTGTTTTTGCCACTAGATGGTAGCATCACACATGACGAGCGCACGCAAAGTTAAGGCACTCAATTTAATGCTTATTCAGCTTAGATACAGTATTCGTGTTCAAGGAAATGGTTTGCTTAGTTTTACCAATGCAAATCTAAGAGAAGGCAAACATGCAAAATGTCCCCATGTGCTATTGGGCTTTTGCTGTGAAAACATTGTTAAAGGTCAGCCAACAGACATTTGGCCCACCTTGGGAATAAACTAATGGGTCAGTGTAATCAGTATAAACAGTAGCCTATATTGCAGAAAGTGGGCTGTAGTGTGACTATCTCCACAGCTGTTAAACACTATAATGCTCGTACTGAAGTGGTCTTCTTTAAACTATTCCATATCAGATTATTTTCCTAATAGTTTCAAACAAAAGAGAAGGTAAGTGGAAACCTCATGTTGGGTTTACTTCCAGGTCATGGCAGAGTTAGGCTGGTGTGAGAGCAACAAGGAGGCCCTAAACGTATGACAGACACATCGCCAGTCCCGTCAATGATAAGGCCTGGGAACTAACAGAATAAATAGAACTACTTTCATTTTGTGGATTTAACAATATAATTATGTGGATTTAACACTGGAATGACAATTTCAATAACATCTTAATACTGAGGTTCAATCTTAATGTCTGTTTTGTTATCTTTGACCTCAGTACAGTCCTGGTTGCCTCTATGATGAGTGGCATTGCACCATTTCTGGGTGTCACATGCTTTTGTGTACATTCTCTCTACGTGAGGAATCAAGTGATCATCCCTTTCATAACAGTGGTGTTTCAGTCTGACTCACAGTTTCTAGTGTCTTGCATCAGCTGAGTAATAGAAAGGGAGGCGGCTAACAAAGGGGAGGCGAGAGAACTTCATGGACCCATTTATTATAGCTTTTCACCAGGGCACCCTTCAGGTAAACAGCCTAACTACACCATTGAGGTGTAGAATCTATAGAAAACACAGACAAAAATGAATGTAACAACTTTTTATTTATGTGTACCATAATATACAAACTGGATCTATACATAAATATGTGGTACTCCACCCCACACATAACAGCCCAAACTGGAAACAGACGCCTCACAAGTCCTCAACTGGCAGCTTCATTAAATAGTACCCGCAAAACACCAGTCTCAACGTCAACAGTGAAGAGGCGACTCCGGGATGCTGGCCTACTAGGCAGAGTTACTCTGTCCAGTGTCTGTGTTCTTTTGCCTATCTTAAAATGTTATTTTTATTGGCCAGTCTAAGATATGGCTTTTTCTTTGCAACTCTGGCTAGAAGGCTAGCATCCCGGAGTCGCCTCTTCACTGTTGACGTTGAGACTGGTGTTTAGCGTGTACTATTTAATCAAGCTGCCAGTTGAGGACTTGTGAGGCGTCTGTTGTTCAAACTAGACACTCTAATGTACTTGTCCTCTTGCTCAGTTGTGTAACGGGGCCTCCCACTCCTCTTTCTATTCTGGTTAGAGACAGTTTGCTCTGTTCTGTGTAGGTAGTACACAGCGTATGAGATATTCAGTTTCTTGGCAATTTCTCGCATGGAATAGCCTTAATTTCTCAGAACAAGAGTAAACTGATGAGTTTCAGAAGAAAGTTATTTGTTTCTGGCCATTTTGAGCCTGTAATCAAACCCACAAATGCTGATGCTCCAGATACTCAACTAGTCTAAAGAAGGACAGTTTTAATGCTTCTTTAATCAGGACAACAGTTTTCATCTGTGCTAACATAATTGCAAAAAGTTTTTCTAATGATCAATTAGCCTTTTAAAATTATGAACTTGGATTAGCTAACACAACGTGCCATTGGAAAACAGGAGTGATGGTTGCTGATAATGGGCCTCTGTACGGCTTTGCAGATATTCCATAAAAAATCTGCAATTTCCAATTGCAATTTTCAATTTTATGTTATTTTAATGGACAAAAAATTGGCTTTTCTTTCAAAAACAAGGACATTTCTAAGTGACCCCAAACTTTTGAACGGTAGTGTATGTTTGAGTGAGAGGAGAGTGTGTGTAAGCACTTCACCCAGAGGTGTGAATCAACTGTGTTTAAGGTGACTGCTGCTTTACACTCATTTCCATAGTTACTATTGGATAGATCTCTGTGCCTTTTGTAACCAGGTCTTCCTTACACCGTGGTGACTGTTGCTAGGTGAACAGGTGACACAGGAGACAAAATATACTTCCCTCATCAGTATCTAGAAAAGCAAAAGGAAACAATCGAAATAGCAGTTCTTGAAAAGGCTTGAGAAAAGGTTTGGTGACAACAAGGCTTCGGGGAAACAAAGTAAAAGACAAAAGTTGAGGGAAAAGTCAGTTCTTTGCTGAGATGACAGGAGAGGGGCTTTGGAAGAAGCAGGAAGGCTGAAGATGACAGGAGAAAGAGACGGAACCCTCTCCTCCGATGTTCTAGATCCTGGGATCTAGCTGGGACGGCTGTGGTTCTCCTGTTCCACTGGGCGGTTCTGGGTTCTAGGCCTCGTCCTCCTCCTCACTCTGTGAGGGCTGTGACTGGGAGACAGGCTGCAGCTTGGTGACCTGGCCGATGCCTTTGGTGGCTCCCTCTCTGAACAGCAGCTTGGCCCCCACCTTCAGGTACTCTGGGTGCTTAATGAACTTAAAACACCACCACCTTCTCACCTGTCCTCAGCTCCTCCTGTGGTACACAGATAGATGGATTAGTAGTTTCATGGAAGACTTGTATTAGTTTCATAGAAGAAGACTTGTATAGAATATTATCACTATGTTAACACTTCACAACTATTCATTCTACAAATCCTTCAAACTAGTGTTGACACGATACTAGAAATATTTAAGTGTGTTAACTTTTGTGCAGCATGAGAGGGGAGCTAACATGATACATCCCAGACTCCCAGTGCAGGCTAGCAATGAGTAAGGGGGAGCAGGCAAGGTTCACGCTATAATAAGGGGTAGGGGGGGTTGATAGACAGGCTTGATCCGTGAAGTACCGAAAGTAAAAAAAGATACAGTACCAAACGTTTTTTCATGTTCTAGTATCGAAATAGGACAGAAGTTTCGGTATACCGTGCAACACTGCTTCATAAAATATTCTGTCTGTGACTGCAGGGTTTACCCAGACAAAGAGGATTGTGGTACGGTGGAGGACTGACCTTGCCATGCACAGCCTTCACAAATAAAATAAAATTTTATTGGTGACATACACATGATTAGCAGATGTTAAGGCGAGTGTAGCGAAATGCTTGCGCTTCTAGTTCCGACAGGTCAGTAATATCTAACAAGTAATCTAACAATTCCACAACAACTATCTTATACACACAAATCTAAAGGGATGGAATAAGAATATGTACATATAAATATATGGATGAGCGATGACCGAGAGGCATAGGCAAGATGCATTAGATTATATAAAATACAGTACATACATATGAGATGAGTAGTGTAAGATATGTAAAAAATATTAAAGTGCCATTATTTAAAGTGCCATTGTTTAAAAGTGACTAGTGATCCATTTATTAAATTAGCCAATGATTCAAGTCTGAATGTAGGCAACAGCCTCTCTGTGTTAGTGATGGCTGTTTAACTTCACCAGGGTAGGGGGCAGCATTGGGAATTTTGGATGAAAAGCTTGCCCAAATTAAACTGCCTGCTACTCAGCCATAAAAGCTAGAATATGCATATAATTAGTAGATGTGGATAGAAAACACTCTGAAGTTTCTAAAACTGTTTCAATTATGTCTGTGAGTATAACAGAACTCACATGGCAGGCAAAAACCTGAGAAAAAAATCCAACCAGGAAGTGGGAAATCTGAGGTTTGTAGTTTTTCAACTCTTGCCTATCGAATACACAGTGTCTATAGGGTCATATTGCACTTCCTACGGCTTCCACTAGATGTCAACAGTCTTTAGAACCTTGTTTGAGGCTTCTACTGTGAAGTGGGGGCAAATGAGAGGGGAATGAGTCAGAGGTCTGCCAGAGAGCCACGAGCTGACCATGCACGTTCACGTAATAGTTAGCTTGCGTTCTATTACATTTTTACAGACAAAGGAATTCTCCGGTTGGAACATTATTGAAGATTTATGTTAAAAACATCCTAAACATTGATTCTATACATCGTTTGACATGTTTCTGCGGACTGTAACGACACTTTTTGACTTTTCGTCTGCACCTAGTGATCGCGCCTCATGAATTTTGATTACTGGGCTAAACGCGCGAACAAAAAGGAGGTATTTGGACATAAATGATGGACATTATCGAACAAAACAAACATTTACAGTAATCCCTCGTTTATCGCGGGGGTTACGTTCCGAAAATGACCCGCGATAAGTGAAATCCGCGAAATAGAAAACTTTTTTTTTTTTTACAATTAGCAACTATTACATGTATACAAATACAGTGACTCACGTGTAGGCCGTTTCGTCGACATTATGGGTTTAGGAGATGTTCGAAATTACAAGATAATTTGGCCAACTTAATGTAAATTTGCCAAGCTGTTTTATGTACGTACACATAACTGCACGAGACGACAAAATGATAGCACAATTCGTAGCATGTTTTGATACAAGAAGCGGGAGTGAGTTTTTAGCGAATCAGAATGCAGAGCACAATGCACCAAAAAAAAAAAAAAAATGCATTATGAAAATCCGCGAAATAGCGAATCCGCGATAAGTGAACCGCGAAGTGGCGAGGGATCACTGTATTGTGGAACTGGGATTCCTGGGAGTGCATTCTGATGAAGATCATCAAAGGTAAGTGAATATTTATAATGCTATTTCTGACATCTGTTGACTACACAACATGGCGGATATCTGTTTGGGTTGTGTTGGTCTCTGAGCGCTGTACTCAGATTATTGCATGGTGTGCTTTTTCCGTATTTTTTTTTTTTAATCTGACACAGCGGTTGCATTAAGGAGAAGTTAATCTAAAATTCCATGCATAACAGTTGTATCTTTTAGCAATGTTTATTATGAGTATTTCTGTAAATTGATGTGTCTCTGCAAAATCACCGGATGTTTTGGAACTACTGAACATAACGCGCCAATGTAAACTCAGATTTGTGGATATAAATATGAACTTTACCAAACAAAACATACATGTATTGTGTAACATGGAGTCCTATGAGTGTCATTTGATGAAGATCATCAAAGGTTAGTGATTCATTTTATCTCCATTTCTGCTTTTTGTGACTCCTCTCTTTGGCTGGAAAAATGGCTGTGTTTTTCTGTGACTTGGCTCTGACCTAACATAATCGTTTGGTGTGCTTTCTTCGTAAAGCCTTTTTGAAATCGGACACTGTGGCTGGATTTACAACAAGTGTATCTTTAAAATGGTGTAAAATACTTGTATGTTTGAGGAATTTTTATTATGGGATTTCTGTTGTTTTGAATTTGGCGCCCTGCAGTTTCACTGGCTGTTGACGAGGTGGGACGCTACCGTCCCACATACCCTAGTGAGGTTAACAGTCTGATGGCCTTGAGATAGAAACTGTTTTTCAGTCTCTTGGTCCCAGCTTTGATGCACCTGTACTGACTTCGCCTTCTGGATGTTAACGGGGTGAACAGCAGTGGGTCGGGTGGTTGTTGTCCTTGGTGATCTTTTTGGCCTTCCTGTGACATTGGGTGCTGTAGGTGTCCTGGAGGGCAAGTAGTTTGCCCCCAGTGATGCGTTATGCAGACCGCACCACTCTCTAGAGAGCCTTGCGGGTTGAGGGCGGTCCAGTTTCCTTAACAGGCGGTGATACAGTCCAACAGGATGCTCTTAAAACATTTTAGGGATCCCTTCACCCCCATTCCCGCTCGGATCCTGTCAACGGTTCTGATTTAACAACATCCAGTGAAATTGCAGCATGCCAAATTCAAAAACAGAAATACTCATAAAAATAATTAATTAAACATACAAGTGTTATACATCAAAATACAGCTTAACTTCTTGTTAATCCAGCCACAGTGACAGATTTCAAAAAGGCCTTACGGCGAAAGCAGACCATGCGTATATCTGAGGACAGCACCCCGCATACAAACACATAAAAATCAGATTTCAACCAGGCAGGTGCTACACAAAAATCAGAAATAACGATATAATTCATGCCTTACCTTTGAAGATCTTCTTCTGTTTTCACTCCAAAATGTCCCATAAACATCACAAATGGTCCTTTTGTTCGATAAATTCCTTCATTATATCCCCAAAATGTCAATTTATTTGGCGCGTTTGATTCAGAAATACACCGGTTCCAACTCGCCCAACATGCTTACAAAGTATCTAATAAGTTACCTGTAAACTTGGTCCAAACATTTCAAACAACGTTCCTAAATCAAATGTATGTATCCTAAAACGTAAATAATCAATAAAATTTAAGACGGAATAAACTGTGTTCAATACCGGATGAAAACAAAGTGAAGCGCGTTCCAGGTCGCGCTTATTCAAACAGTTTTAGAAACTTCAGAGTGTTTTCTATCCAAATCTACTAATAATATGCATATCCTAGTTTCTGGGCCTGAGTAGCAGGCAGTTTATTTTGGGCACGCTTTTCATCCGGACGTGAAAATACTGCCCCCTAGCCCAAAGAGGTTTTAATGGTGCATCTGTAAAAGTTTGTGAGGGTTTAAGTTGAAAAGCCACATTTCTTCAGCCTCCTGAGGTTGAAGGGGCGCTGTTGCGCCTTCTTCACCACACTGTCTGTGTGAGTGGACAATTTCAGTGTGTCCGTGATGTGTAGGCAGAGGACCTTAAAACTTTCCACCTTCTCCACTGCTGTCCCGTCGATGTGGATAGGGGGGTGCTCCCTCTGCTGTTTCCTGAAGTCCACGATCATCTCCTTTGTTTTGTTGACGTTGAGTGAGAGGATGTTTTCCTGACACCACACTTCGAGTGCCCTCACCTCCTCCCTGTAGGCTGTCTCGTAGTTGTTGGTAATTAAGCCGAATACTGTTGTGTCGTCTGTAAACTTGATGATTGAGTTGGAGGCGTGCTTGGCCATGCAGGGATTTATATTTTAACTTTTGATACTTAAGTATATTTTACCAATTACATTTTATTTTGATACTTAAGTATATTTAAAACCAAATACTTTTAGACTTTTACTCAAGTAGTATTTTACTGGCTGACTTTCAGTTTTACTTTATTAACTTTCTATTAAAGGTATCTATACTTTTATTCAAGTATGATAATTGGGTACTTTTTCCACCACTGTCGAATGTATATGTGTCACTCTCTTTCCTTATCTTGCTATCCAGGACTCCTCCCCTCACCCTGCTCCACATTTCAGCCAGTCAATTTAATGACGCACCCTCTGCCGGGGCCGGAGGAATCACCAGCTTCCTGTCCAGTGATGTCACTTCCAACCAGGCCTCCACTTAGTCTCGCTCTGTTTCAAAGAAGGACTCCACCTCCAAGAGATCCGGCGCCATCCAGTCCTTCTTCCAAAGAGCTACAGCGAAAGGGAGGAAGAGGGAGATTAAGAAAATGATAGGGACTGTGGAACCTTTCTCCCGCCTTCCTCTTTTCCTGTGTCTTTCTCTGTAGTAGAGAGGTGTGTGTCTGAGAATGAAACCCCAACCTCAACTCTATCTAGTACATATTGTCACTCTTCTTGTGTAGAAAGCTTATCAGCCAGCCACCAGACTGGCATCTCCTTCTTTCAGGAAGACTCGGGAGAAACCAGCAGCCCGTACCCTTAGCCTCATACAACAACAGTCTTGCAACGGGCAGAACAAGATGTTAAACAGCGGGATATGATACAATAGGAAGTGTCCGAATAGAACTATTCCCATACACTGGAACGACAATTTCAATGGGGTCTTAATACTGAGGTTTAATCTTAATGTCTTGTTTTAACTGTTGACATCAGGTCACACCAGGTCTTTGACCTCAGTACAGTCCTGGTTGCCTCTATGATGAGTGGCATTGCACCATTCGTGAAGAATCAAGTGATCATCCCTTTCATAACACAGTGGTGTTTCAGTCTGACTCACAGTTTCTAGTGTCTTGCATCAGCTGAGTAATAGAAAGGGAGGCAGCTAACAAAGGGGAGGCGAAAGAACTTCATGGACCCATTTATTATAGCTTTTCACCAGAGCACCCTTCAGGTAAACAGCCTAACTACACCATTGAGGTGTAGAATCTATAGAAAACACAGACAAAAATAAAGACAAACAAAAATAAATGTAACAACTTTTTATTTGTGTGTGCCATAATATACAAACTGGATCTGTACATAAATATGTGGTACTTCACCCTCATTTTTTTAATAGAATTAACTTTTTTTTTTAAAGGAAAACAATCGTTGCATCCAAGGTAGAGAATACGTGACACTTGTTGGTGCTGGACTAAAACAGTCTGAACAACAGGTGATATATAATTGAGTGAAATTAGAAACCACTACAAATCTATAAAAAACCAGAAGCATTACTTAGATGCAAAAATCAATTTACAACATCTGATCAGCTCTTTTCATATTTTGGTTCAAATAGTCATTTTCACCTCTATGAGTGCACACATAATACCATATGTGCAACAAAAAGAGCACATTTAGTTGCCCCTCTTAAATAGTTAATGCCGCGTTCACATGCTAGTTGGAAATAGGAAATTCAGAAATGTCCAACTTGCTAACTGGTTGTAGATACACGTACCGCGTTCAACCAGTTAGCAAGTTGGAAATTCCAGAGTTCTGAAGCACGTGAGAACGAGGCATAAATGAGCGAGTGATTTCTCTGCGTCATTCTTTCTAACATGCAATAACTTGACACTTTATATGGTCAACAGCAGACTTGAACAAACAAATTCAGCAATCAACACCTTTCCCTATTCATCATCTAGATATCAAAAGTTGTTTCAAGGAGTAGCACCAAATCAAGTTGATTTACCTAAAAAGTTGTAAAACCTTGGGGTGTCATGGAAAGGTACTCCAAAAGTAGTTCCACTAGGCACTGTGTTTTACCCCTTCATAAATCAGAAACAGTAACGTAAGGGAGAAGACGACAGAAAAAGACAACCTCAGACACAATTGCCAAATAGGGCAGTTTAAACATAGCAGCACAAAGTGGCCGCTTTTTAAACAATAAGCATAATCAAAACACACAAAGTAGTCACTCTCTTTGGGAGAAATGGCTGACTATTCCTCAAAGACACTCAAAATGATCAATAAAATCTCAATCATTGGAGTAGTTCTGTGAGAGAGTGGAATGGTGTCTATACTGTATGAACTATACTGACCTGAGTAACTAAAGCACTTGAAAAGTAGGTAGCAACACCATTCGTTGGTTAGTCGGGCTATCGTGAGGCATTGCTGCGAGTTACAAACATAATTCTCAAACTGTGCCAGAGGAACGTTACTGGGGATGAATGTCAGCGAGATCATTGGCCATCTTGGCCAGTTTATCACAAGGTCAAGTTTTACCCATACATCACAAGCTAAAAGGAAATGCCTCATCATAAAGTGCCAATGTGAACAACATATTCAAACATGGTATAAGAGGACTTTTGTCACTTTCAGCCAGGCACTGTGCAGGTCATACAAACCAGATGATGTGGGATTATGAAGTTGACAGAAGAGGCATCACAATTCTAACCTCTGACATCCTAGTTCTGTAGCTGCAATAGAAGAAAACTCACATCGATCTGCCATCAGTCAGTCCTCTGTCTGTATTTTTAGTTTGTAAACATTCCAGACATCTGGTAACAGAACTCAGTGACTTTTCAGGTGATAAATACAGGCGTCTCGGTGTGTGTGGACGCACCTGTGTACTTATGTTTCAGTACACGAATGTATGTTTGAGTGAGAGGAGAGTGTGTGTAAGCACTTCACCCAGAGGTGTGAATCAACTGTGTTTAAGGTGACTGCTGCTTTACACTCATTTCCATATTTACTATTGGATAGATCTCTGTGCCTTTTGTAACCAGGTCTTCCTTACACCTCAACCTCACCGTGGTGACTGTTGCTAGGTGACACAGGAGACAAAATATACTTCCCTCATCAGTATCTAGAAAAGCAAAAGAAAACAATCGAAATAGCAGTTCTTGAAAAGGCTTGAGAAAAGGTTTGGTGACAACAAGGCTTTGGAAAAACAAAGTAAAAGACAAAAGTTGAGGGAAAAGTCAGTTCTTTGCTGAGATGACAGGAGAGGGGCTTTGGAAGAAGCAGGAAGGCTGAAGATGACAGGAGAAAGAGACGGAACCCTCTCCTCCGATGTTCTAGATCCTGGGATCTAGCTGGGACGGCTGTGGTTCTCCTGTTCCACTGGGCGGTTCTGGGTTCTAGGCCTCGTCCTCCTCCTCACTCTGTGAGGGCTGTGACTGGGAGACAGGCTGCAGCTTGGTGACCTGGCCGATGCCTTTGGTGGCTCCCTCTCTGAACAGCAGCTTGGCCCCCACCTTCAGGTACTCTGGGTGCTTAATGAATTTAAAACACACCACTGCCTTCTCACCTGTCCTCAGCTCCTCCTGTGGTACACAGATAGATGGATTAGTAGTTTCATGGAAGCCTTGTATTAGTTTCATAGAAGACTTGTATAGAATAGCATCACTATGTTAACACTTCACAACTATTCATTCTACAAATCCTTCAAACTAGTGTTGACACGATACCAGAAATATTTAAGTGTGTTAACTTTTGTGCAGCATGAGAGGGGAGCTAACATGATACATCCCAGACTCCCAGCGCAGGCTAGCAATGAGTAAGGGGGAGCAGGCAAGGTTCACGCTATAATAAGGGGTAGGGGGCGTTGATAGACAGGCTTGATCCGTGAAGTACCGAAAGTAAAAAAAGATACTAAAACATGAAAAAACGTTTGGTACTGTATCGAAAAAGTACCGAAGTTTCGGTATACCGTGCAAACCTACTTAATAAAATGTTCTGTCTGTGACTGCAGTGTTTCTCCAGACAGAGAGGATTGTGGAACGGTGGAGGACTGACCTTGCCGTGCACAGCCTTCACAGTAGCAGTCTGTCTGATGTTGCCCACGTGCACAGTGACCTGGAAGCCCTTGTGGAAGGTCTTGGCGTGGAATAGCAGCACGATCTCCGCCTCAAACAGCCAACAGATAGTGGGGTTCATCTCTGGACTCACCATCACCATACCCTGGGAAGGAACACACAGGAAGTACAGTCATTAAACACAATGAAACAGAACAATGGAAAATATGTTGATATTAGAAATTTAAGGCAAACACTACTGCATAAACCACGATGGACAGAGACGTACAACTCAGTTTCAGCAGCTTGGGTGACATACAAGTACACACAGTTTGAGCGTCTCACCTTGCGTAACAGCGAGCGGTCGAAAGCGTCCAGTGCGAGCGTGGCGGCCTGGCCGGCCCTCAGTACCCTGCATGCTGAGCGGTTCCTCTGGATGCTGCACACTGTCAACTTGAGGAACTGACCGGAGTCTGTAGGACCCACAACCAGCTGCTCCCCCTCACGACAGATACCACTGGATGGATGGAGAGATGGATGAGAGTTTGACAGATACCACTGGAGAGAGGGGGGGGGGGGAGTTTGACAGATACCAATGGAGAGACAGAGGGGGAGGAGAGTTTGACAGATACCAATGGAGAGACAGAGGGGGAGGAGAGTTTGACAGATACCAATGGAGAGACAGAGGGGAGGAGAGTTTGACAGATACCAATGGAGAGGGAGAGAGAGGGGGGGAGGAGAGTTTGACAGATACCAATGGAGAGGGAGAAAGAGAGGGGAAGGAGAGTTTGACAGATACCAATGGATGGACAGTTAGACATACCACCACTACATGAGAGAGAGACACAGAGAAATGTAATAAGACAAAGAGGGAAGGTCAGACAGATGCTACTCTACAAGGAGAACTAGATAAGAAAAAGGAACATGACAGAGAGGAGAGGACAAGACACTGAGGCTCCTATAACAGTGCACTGACCTGTATAGAGTTCCTCCCACCACTGTCCCCACATCAGGCACTGTGTAGATCTCATCCACCTACAGGGAAAGCACACTGTCAAAACACACATTTACATTATTGCTATTCATTTACTGTGTGTGTGTGTGTGTGTGCGTGTTTGTGCGTGTGTTACCTGAAACTCAGTGAGCTGTTGCATGAGCTCCTCCTGCTCCTTGCTGTTGCTGAGTGGGGGGATGATGTTGAAGAAGACCTTGAGCAGATTCAGACTTTCCCCAGACACACTGGACACGGTGAAGATGGGAGTGATGCTGCACAGGAAACAGCACCACCACCGTCACATGACCAGGGCTATGACAACGCACACCATGACCAACATCAAATGACCAATACAATGATATGACGCTAACATTATGGCTGGAACCCTGTGTGGCTGTGTACGTACAGTACATTAAGTACTGATCATGACACTGTACGTGTGTGGAGGATTGACCGTGACAATTTATTGTTAAAATGAGAGGCCGCCTGGATCTTTCATTTAAATACGCTTGCTCCCTTCGGTCTCAACGTAGACTTGATCTGAAGCCATTCTTGTGATTGTGTTTTTGATATTCATTGTAAATGTTTGTTGGCCTATGTAGCCAAATTGTATCTATGCTCGTATGTTTTCCATTCATGCTTTTTATATGTCCTATTTATATCTGTAATATTTATATCTGTAATATTTATATCTGTATATCTGTCATATTTATATCTGTATATCTGTCATATTTATATCTGTCATATTTATATCTGTCATATTTATATCTGTCATACTTAGATCTGTATATCTATATCTGTATATCTGTAATATTTATATCTGTATCTGTCATATATATATATATATATATATATCTGTCATATATATATCTGTATATCTATATATCTGTAATATTTATATCTGTATCTGTCATATTTATATCTGTCATACTTAGATCTGTATATTTATATCTGTATATCTGTAATCAAGCCACACCCAGCCATGATTACAGACACCTGTGTGTCCTTTCAAAGTATATAAGCTAGTGACCCGCAGTGTGTGTCATTATACCTTGATGAAGACAGCTTGTCTGTCAAAACGTTGGTTATTAAATTATTGCATCCGAGCTCCTAGTGTGTACCTGGGTGACTGAGCGAACTGCTGTGCGGCCGTGACGGCATCGTCAGCAGTGGACACCACCAGAGGCACCTTGTTGCAGCCGGGCTGTTTGAGGATGCGCTCTAGCTGCCGGACCGTGCGCTCCACCGTGTCGCGCTTACACAGGTCCACCTTACTGACCACAATGAAGATGGGTACCTTCAGAGCCATGGCCAGACCCAGGTGCTCCCGTGTTGTACCGGCTGGATGGGGCACAGAGAGGGGGGCGCAGGTTAATACGAGTCATGTCCATACATTTCATTGATGTGTCAACACAGATCTCTTAACACTCTTTAATCATATAGTATGTTATCAAGTGTTCTGTATGGTGCAGCTTTTGGCTTATATCACTGATTCAAAAAGCATGCATCTGAAGCTTATTGATATCCATGTAGTTAAGTACAGTGTTGGGGTGCCAGCAGATGAGACTGCTTATCTAGAGTTTAAACCCCATAGAAAGAGACTGGGACATGAGGCCAGGTTAATAACATCAGGTAAACAAGCCATGACGTCGGTTATGACTGTTATGTCATGGAAAAAAGTGTGCAAAGGTGAGACCAGATAAACCGAGAGACATAATCACACTTTGACACAATCTCAACAATTTGAGATCCCCGGCCATCTGATATGGATATAGCCTAAAGTTGTATACATATTTCACAATAACTTTGACCCTAGCCATATGTTGGCTACCTCAAAGTTGATGAGGTCACTGTGCATGTTTTTTTGCTGGGTGTGACTTTTAGAAGGAACGTGAGAGAGTTGAGCGACTGGAGAATTCCGTCACATGCTACTACACGTGGAGTCAAATCATCACGGTCTGATTCCATTAGATAATCATCACATAGGAACCCATTTAAAAACTAAAACACACACTGCAAATGTAATTAGCTTTCTGGAGCCAGACGGTTTGTACACAGTCATACGCTTCTTATCACTCACTGAACAAAAATATAAAACGTAACAATTTCAAAGATTTTACTGAGTTAGTTGATATAAAGAAATCAGTCAATTTAAATAGAATCATCAGGTCCTAATCTATGGATTTCACTTGACTGGGAATACAGATGGTCACAGACATTTAAAAAAAATAAAAATAGGAACGTGGATCAGAAAACCTGCCAGTTTGTAGTGTGCAGCACGACACATCGCCTTCGCATCGAGTTGATCAGGCTGCTGATTGTGGCCTGTGGAATGTTGTTCCACTCCTCTTCAATGTCTGTGCGAAGTTGCTGGATATTGGAACACACTATCATACACGTCGATCCAGAGCATCCCAAACAAGTTCAATGGGTTCAATGATGTCTGGTGAGTATGCAGGCCATGGAATAACTTGAACATTTTAGCTTCCAGGAATAGTGTACAGATCCTTGCAACATGGGGCCATGCATAATCATGCTAAAACATGAAGTGATGGTGGAGGATAAATGGCACTACAAATGGGCCTCAGGATCTCATTTCGTTATCTGTGCATTCAAATTGCCATTGATAAAATGCAATTGTGTTCGATTTCGTAGCTTATGCCTGCCCATACCATAACCCCACCATTCACAACATTGATTTTAGCAAACCACTCGCCCAAACGACACCATACACATGGTTTGTGGTTGTAAGGCCGGTTGGCTGTACTGTCAAATTCTCTAAAAAGTTGTTGGAGGTGGCTTATGGTAAAGAAATTGACATATAATTATCTGGCAACAGCTCTGGTAGACATTCCTGCAGTCAGCATGCCAATTGCATGCTCCCTCAAAACATGAGACATCTGTAGCATTGCGTTGTGTGAAAAAAATCACACATTTTAGAGTGGCCCTTTGTCCCCAGCACAAGGTGCACCTGTGTAATGATCATGCTTCTTGATATGCCACACATGTCAGGTGGATGGATTATCTTGGCAAAAATAAATCTATGCTCAGTAACAGGGATGTAAACCAAATTTGCGAGAAATGTTTGTGCATAGGGGATCTTTTATTTCAGTTCATTAAACATGGGACCAAAACTTCGCATTTTATTTTTGTTCAGTATAGTTTAAACAAGAACTACAAAACCAGATAAGGAGAGACTACAGTTGAGGGAGAAACAGACAGTAGGCCCTATTGCAGAGAAAGCATAAGGACACAAAAAAATAGAACGAGAAGAGGAAAGCAAGATCGAGCATGTACGAGAGAGAGAAGCTACAGAGCGTGGGTGAGGGAGAGAGTGAGAACTTCAGAGTGGGTGTAGCCTACTGTGTGACACTAAAACATCACCTCAAGCATCCTGTAGTGTGTGTAGAAAAACACTGCTGCTGACAAGTAAACAAAACAACTATGCTTATGCTCATAAGAATAATCTTAAGGGCATCTTAATCAGTAGTTCTTGCCATTGAAGAAAAACCTGCCATTTCTGTATATCAACAATATGTCTGTATCCTAAGCCAGTGTCTCCCCTATATTCATTTAGCAACAGTGGCCAAACACTGCACAATTCTTGCCACCACTGCAAAAAATGTCAATATTTATAGTGACAAGCTTTTAAATGGATAGTCATTAGCTCAATGACTGGAAGTCTTAGGGAACAGCTAGCATGTCATTGCGCTGACACTAGTAGCAAAGCACCCCCCGGTGGGTGAGATGTAAGAGATGTACGGCTGGGTCTGGATATAGGCCACAGAGAGGTCAAGGGCACTGACCCAAAACAGTCTGGCGGGACCGAAATAAACGTACCCTCTCAGCTGAGACAGATTGTATTTGCATGCTGGCAAACCAAACATAACTTACACTGTCTGTATGTGTGTGTTAGGGGGCAAGGCAACATGGTGTCATAATGAGCCAACCTCTTCCTCTGCTTTTATGGGCCCCATCAAGAGGCATGTCTTGGCTCAACATGATGCCTCAGAGCTCTGTAAACACCCCACCTCACTGAGTGGAAAGTATCTGTGTGTGCATGTACTAGCAAAAGAGGCATGCCTTGAAAAGCCTGCAGCTTCGCCGATCAGCTGATCCATGTCCAAGTCTGTGTGTCACTGTCAAATCAAACTTTAATTGTGACATGCTTCGTAAACAACAGGTGTAGACTAACAGTGAAATGCTTACTTAAGGGAGAGGTGAAGCTGGTTGAGAGAATACCAAGAGTGTGGAAAGCTGTCATCAAGGCAAAGGGTGGCTACTTTGAAGAATCAATATATTTTGATTAGTTCAACACTTTTCTGGTTACTACATGATTCCATGTGTGTAATTTCATAGTTTTGATATCTTCACTATTATTCTACAATGTAGAAAATAGTAAAAATAAAGAAAAACCCTTGTATGAGTAGATGTGTCCAAACTTTTGACTGGTATTAACACCAGCTAACTATGTGTATGTGGCCAACAAAATTTGATTTGATTTGTGAGTGTGTGGGTAGAGTCCAGTGAGAGTGCATAGACAAAGAGAGTGTTAAAAATACATTTAAAAACAAAGGTCAATGTAGATAGTCCGAGTAGCTATTTGGTTAACTACACTGAAAAAACAACAAATGAAAACATGCAAAGTGTTGGTCCCAAGTTTCATGAGCTGAAAAAAAACGTATCCCAGAAATGTTCCATACGCACAAAAAGCTTTGCTTAAATTTTATGCACAATTTTGTTTTAAATCCCTGTTAGAGAGAATTTCTCCTTTGCCAAGATAATCATCCACCAGACAGGTGTGGCATATCAAGAAGCTGACTGAACAGTATGATCATTATTACATAGGTGCACCTTGTGCTGATGACAATAAAAGGCCACTAAAATGTGCAGTTGTGTCACACAACGCCACAGATGTCTCAAGTTGAGGAAGCATGCAATTGGCATGCTGACTACAGGAATGTCCACCAGAGCTTTTGACCGAGAATTGAATGTTCACTTCTCTACCTTAAGCTGTCTCCAACATCATTTTAGAGAATTTGGAAGTATGTCCAACTGGCGTTGTGTGGGCAAGTGGTTTGCTGATGCCAACAATGTTAACAGAGTGCCCTATGTGGCAAAGGGTTTATGGTATGGACAGGCATAAGCTATGGACAACAAACACAATTGCATTTTATCGATGGCAATGTCAATGCACAGAGATACCGTGATGAGATCCTGAGGCCCATTGTCGTGCCATTCATCCGCCGCCATCACATGTTTCAGCATGACAATGCATGGCCCAATGTTGCAAGGATCTGTACACAATTCCTGGAAGCTGAAAATGTCCCAGTTCTTCCATGGACTGCAAACTCAGACATGTCACCCATTGAGCATGTTTGGGATGCTCTGGATCGACAGCGTGTTCCAATATCCATCAACTTCGCACAGACATTGAAGATGAGTGGGACAACATTCCACAGGCCACAATCAACAGCCTGATCAACTCTATGCGAAAGGAGATGTGTCACACGGCATGAGGCAAATGGTGGTCACACCAGATACTGACTTATTTTCTGATCCACGCCCCTATTTATTTTAAGGTATCTGTGACCAACAGATGCATATCTATATTCCCAGTCATGTGAAATCCATAGATTAGGGCCTAATTTATTTAAATTGACTGATTTCCTTATATGAACTGTAACTTAGTAAAATGTTTGAAATTATTGCATGTGGCATTATATTTTTGTTCAGTATATTTAGCAGTCTTATGGCTTAGGGGGTAGAAGCTGCTCAGGAACATTTTTGTCCTCGACTTAGCGGGCCGGTCCCCTTCTTATCCAACATGCTTGAATATTGATAGTTTTCTATATCTGGGCCCATAGCCAATATGGGCCAGCTTCTCCATGGCCTTTTGGCAGGTCACAGAGAATAGACCAGACTAGGCCTATTCCTTACATAGATCCATTTCTCTGTTTTATAATTAAAGTCTGTGCTCTGACGTTGCAAGGTGTGTCTGTCTGTGTGTCCCATGGATGGTCCTTATACCTGACCCATATCCCCCAGGACATTAGTCTGACTTCAGAATCACTACCTGGCTGGGCCAGTGAAACGGAGGGAGGTGGTATGGCAGGCAGACAAGTAAACACATTGCTGAAGGTCACTTTTCAAACAAACATACCTGTGTCTGGTTACTAGTTATGCAAATGTAAAATTAGAGTATAAAGACAGCTCAGGAATTTGGGACATTAGACTTACAATATTTTCATGGATAAATGTATCTGTTCGGTGGACTATTTTGACCAACCAACATACAGTACAGGAAAGTAAAATCGGGCCCCTTGACGTTTTCCACATTTTATTACGTTACAGCCTTATTCTAAACTGGATACCATTTTCTCTCTTATCAATCCACACACAATGCCCCATAATGACAAAGTAAAAACAGGTTTTTCGAAATGTTTGCAATTTTTTAAATAAAAAATACCTTATTTACATAAGTATTCATACCCTTTGATATGAAACTCGAAATTGAGCTCAGGTGCATCCTGTTTCCATTGATCATCCTTGAGATGTTTCTAAAACTTGATTGGAATCCACCTGGGGAAAATTAAATTGATTGGACATGACTTGGAAAGGCACACACCTGTCTATATAAATGTCCAACAGTGCATGTCAGAGCAAAAACCAAGCCATGAGGTTGAAGGAATTGTCCGTAGAGCACCGAGACAGGATTGTGTCGAGGCACAGATCTGGGGAACAGTACCAAAAAAATGTCTGCAGCATTGAATGTCCCCAAGAACACAGTGGCCTCCATTTATAAATGGAAGAAGTTTGGAACCACCAAGACTCTTCCTAGAGCTGGCCGCACAGCCAAACTGAGCAATCGGGGTAGAAGGGTCTTGGTCAGGGAGGTGACCAAGAACCCGATGGTCACTCTGACAGAGCTCCAGAGTTGGAGATGGGAGAACCTTCCAGAAGGACAACCATCTCTGCAACACTCCACCAATCAGGCCGTTATGGTAGTGGCCAGACAGAAGCCACTCATCAGTAAAAGGCACAGTAAAAGGCCTGCTTTGAGTTTGCCAGAAGGCACCCAATAACTCTCAAACCATGAGAAACAAGATTCTCTCATCTGATGAAACCAAGATTGAACTCTTTGGCCTGAATGCCAAGCATCAAGTCTGGAGGAAACCTGGCACCATCCCTACGGTGAAGCATGATGGCAGCAGCATGGTGGTGGCAGCATCATGCTGTGGGAATGTTTTTCAGCAGCAGGGACTGGGAGACGAGTCAGGATTGAGGCTGAACAGAGCAAAGTACAGAGAGATCCTTAATGAAAACCTGCTCCAGAGCGCTCAGGACCTCAAACTTGGCGAAGGTTCACCTTCCAACAGGACAACGACCCTAAGCACATAGCCAAGACAACGCAGGAGTGGCTTCGGGACAAGTCTCTGAATGTCCTTGAGTGGCCCAGTCAGAGCCGGACTTCAAAAAAGCTTTGCAGCGACGCTCCCCATCCAACCTGATAGAGCTTGAGATGATCTGCAGAGAAGAAATGGGAGAAACTCACCAAATACAGGTGTGCCAAGCTTGTAGCGTCATTCCCAAGAAGACTCAAGGCTGTAATCGCTGCCAAAGGTGCCTCAACAAAATACTGAGTAAAAGGGTCTAAATACTTAAATTAGATATCCTTTTTTTATACATTAGCAAAAATGTCTAAAGACCTGTATTTATGCTTTGTCATTATGGAGTATTGTATGTAGATTGATCAAATCGTTTTTTTGGGGGGGGGGGGGTTTAATCTGTAACCTAACAAAATGTGGAAAAAGTAAAGTGGTCTGAATAATTTCCCAATAATGTAATTCAGAAGAAATCATACAAACTGTCTGCAAATCTCATGCATTTTAATTCAGTAACGGAAGAGAGCCCGTATTCACCAGCTGCAGCTGAAAAGTTTCCACCTGTCACTGTTCTGGGAGAAATAGAGGCAGGGTGAGGTATGTCAGCATGGCCGAGCGGTCTAAGTCACTGCGTTCAGGTCGCAGTCTCCCCTGGAGGCGTAGGATCAAATCCCACTTGACACTAACATTTTGGTTAACCCTCACAACTAATAGGTGAACAAATGAATAATGTTGTTACAACAACACAGCCTAAAGGTATTCAATAATCCTGGAACCCAGAACCAGCCATGATGTCTGGAAAGTTATGAACACATCTGCAAGTAGTGAGCAAATTAATACGCTTGTCAAAAGAGCACTTAAAAGGAACAGTAGGTAAGCTTTATGGGTGACCTGAACAAATTCACGTAGAAATTAGAGTTCTTGATCTGTCATTCTCATTGAAAGCAAGGGGGCAAGTTGTTTTTGCTCTTTTTACCCCAGCTTCAAACAGAAGAAAATATCATATTTTTGTTTATTGAATAGATTTCACAGCAATTTAGACAGTACAATGATTCTCTGTCAAATAAACTAAAATTAGGCGAACCAGTCGAATTTTAGCAACCAGGAAATGGCAGAGCGATTTCTGCCTATTGTAGCTTTAAGCAGAGAGGAGAGGCAAAGCGAGGAGATTTAATCTTGTACAAAATCTGTCTGCATGACATAAGCCCTTTATTGGTCTATGAGAGTGCTGAATTACGTGATGCTTATTTGATCTAATAGACGTTCCATAATGTTTAGGCTATTACAAAAGTAATGACATAAGTGGATGCACCTGGCATTCTGGCAACTTTGAGAAAAACTACTAAGTTGTGCTGGTTGTTCACAAGCGTATCTGGCCTCTCATTGGCTAGAAATGGTACCACCTGATCTCGCCTGCCTTAATCATTGAGGACATGTATTTCTATTGTTAGAGCGGTCACTCCGTTTATTTTGTCAATATAATAGATAATCTTTGCCCTAAGGTATTCAAATCATCTTAGAACCCAGAAGCAGCCAATGGCGCCTGACCGTTAGACATGTAGGTGAGTTAGGAGGAAAGATAAACATGTCAGGATGGCCGAGCGGTCTAAGGCGCTGCGTTCAGGATGCAGTCCCCCCTGGAGGCTTGGATTCAAATCCCACTTCAGACAATATTTTGGTTGTTCCTGGCAACTAAGAGTGCAAATCAATAGTGTCATACTAAATACCTATTGTAAATGTAGGATTAACAGCCAAAACCTGAAACAGGGCAAGAGGCGTTAACTTGGCAGGCTGCCTACATTCCCCTTGAGGCACTCAAGCTCACTCTGATATCCAGGCAGTAAAGTATGTTGTTGGCAGACAAGCAGATACCACTGCTTATCTACAGAGTTAGAAACCCAGAGAGAGGGAGTCTTGGTAGGGTCGTGACTGTTCGATATAACAGTTGCACATTAAGCTAAACATATCAGCATGGCCGAGCGGTCTAAGTCACTGCGTTCAGGTCGCAGTCTCCCCTGGAGGCGTGGGTTCGAATCCCACTTGACAATTTTTTTTAGCTAATCCTGGCAAATGACAGATCAAATGGATAGTGTTATAATAAAGGAAAAAAGTAATGAGCTATTCAGTAACCACTGAAAGATAATCTCTAAATAAAGAAAAAAGGCTAAGCAAGGGTGTGTGTCAGTTTCCTTTCTTTGCTCAGATTTCAGCTACGTCCCGATAAAGCTATTTTAGACTGTCTCCTCTTCCTCAGTCATGACCACTGATCTGGGAGGACTTGAAAGGTGAAAGCAATATTAAGGACACCTATCCAGTCCCTTCAAGTATTAGTACAAAGGAACGGAAAGGAAACAAGAGCAGAATGCCTTTGAAAGCCTTGGGACAGTGGTGAACTTCAAGAATCGGAACCTTTCCTTTAGTGTCAGCACTGACATCCCAAGTGTCTGCTTACTAACTCAACAGGTGTCCGTCCTTTGGTGATCTACAGACCAGCATCTGTTAGGGGGCTCAGAGGAACGGCGGTTAGTCTGGGACTTGATTTGATTTTGACTGGGGGAGGGGGCGGCAGGGGTAGTCTGTTACATAAGCCCAGACAGCAGTGCATTTTTGTTTTTTTGCAGTGTGTTTGTACAGCCGTACTGCCCAGCTTGGGACATAGCTAGCCTGCCAGCTACAGAAGAGAGACAAGAGGGTTGGACTTGAGTAGATTGGAGTCAGATTGTGCAATACTCCTGCTTAGGGCTGTCCCCTACTAAAGAAAATCTTGGTCGACCGAAAGTCTGTTCTTCCGAACAATCGATTGCTCAACATTTTTAAACGTGTATTTTCCATATATAAAAAACACAGTATGCGCTTTAATAAAATCAACTATTTGTATTGAACTCGTCTGATACTTTAAAGGGTTTGAAGCCTCAAGAGGGCGCCAGAGATCTAGATAACCAGAAGAAGAAAAATTACTTAACTAGACTGAACTATTTTCCTCCCACTCCTGTTGGCTTTCGCAATTTCTGCCATTACTCTCCTGAAGTTGCCGGTAATAGGCTACACGAGGAGGCTGCAACCTTTCATGTGGAATGCCAATTTATTTGACAATTTCTATCGAGATGCATGACAGTTATGGTTTTCAAATGCACATTTTCGTTAAACAGTTTCGTTTAATTTATAATAACATCTTCATATCTCAAAATCATTCATATGTCGTTAATCAAAATTCTATCCAAATGAAAATGGTACAAACCTAAAAAGTAACTGAATGCCGTTGCCAACTATGTAAAAATAGCCGACAAAGCGAACAAATAAAAACATTCCAGCCTGTAGTTAGAAAATATCCTGATTAAAAATACATTTCCTATGAATCACCTTATTTCAGACAGGCCATGTGTAGCCAAACTTGAAACATTGTATCAACTATTAACTTGGGCCAGCCCAAAGCTTGCACTAGCAAACTTGCAACATTGTATAAAATATTCTGGGACCTCAGTTTCCTGAGCCAGTGAGCACAGGACAGACACAGCTGTAGGATATTTGCGCAATGGATAAGAAGCAGTGCTTGATTTGGGCAGGAGCTCATCGGAGCTTGGTACCGGCACCTCAAATGTTCTACTGCTTGAGTTCCTGTTCCTCTTATAGAATATTAGCTCAAAAGTATTGTGGAGCTCCTGCACCTAAATAAACTTAGCAAAAAAAGAAATGTCCTCTCACTATCAACTGCGTTTATTTTCAGCAAACTTAACATGTGTAAATATTTGTATGAACATAACAAGATTCAACAACTGAGACAAACTGAACAAGTTCCACAGACATGTGACTAACAGAAATATAATAATGTGTCCCTGAACAAAGGGGGGGGGGGGGGGGGGTCAAAACCAAAAGTAACAGTCAGTATCTGGTGTGACCACCAGCTGCATTAAGTACTGCATTGCATCTCCTCCTCATGGACTGCACCAGATTTGCCAGTTCTTGCTGTGAGATTTTACCCCACTCTTCCACCAAGGCACCTGCAAGTTCCCAGACATTTCTGGGGGGGGAATGGCCTTAGCCCTCACCCTCCGATCCAACAGATCCCAGACGTGCTCAAATGGCCATGGCAGAACACTGACATTCCTGTCTTGCAGGAAATCACACACAGAATGAGCAGTATGACTGGTGGCAATGTCATGCTGGAGGGTCATGTCAGGATGAGCCTGCAGGAAGGGTACCACATGAGGGAGGAGGATGTCTTCCCTGTAACGCACAGCGTTGAGATTGCCTGCAAAGCTCAGTCCGATGATGCTGTGACCACCCACCTCCAAATTGATCAGCTCCAGAGTACAGGCCTCAGTGTAACGCTCATTCCTTCAACGATAAACACGAATAACTGTGACCTTTAGGAGGCATAACCTGCCGTGGACAAGCACAGAGGCACAGCATTCATGTAAACCAGGGGTAGGCAACTAGAATTAGCCGTGGGTTGACAATTGTTTTGCTAAAAACTTTGGGAGAGCAAAAAAATATAATCACAGGTGGCCGGTCTTGGCCTGCGGGCAGCCTGTTGCCGACCCCTGACGTAAACCAACAAAAAGCGATTTTAACAAACAACCACAGAGTCTGGGTCAAGTGTAGCAGTCAGACTCACCGATGCCCGTGTTTGCACTGACCACCAGCATGGCAAAGTCTGGGCAGTAGCTGGTCAGGCCAAAGATGGTTGTCTTCAGGTACTTGTGGTGGCCGGCCAAGTCAATGAACGTGATCATCTTAGAGGCACTCTCACATATCTCCTCTGCTGTCCGCGACTCACTGTAGTTCACCACCTGAGGGACACAAGAGGTCAAAGGTATAAAAAAATAAATAATCACAAGCCAACCTATCTAGTCCTTTCATCTATTAGTGGTTATGAAAAAGACATTTGAGAGTTTGGGACATGGCCAGTCCTTTCCCTCACCTCTCCTTTGCTGTTGAAGCCGAGAATCTCAAAGCTGATGCTGGAGGTGCGTCCTGTCTGGATCTCGTGGAGGTGTCTGAAGAGGTTGAGTCTGGCCCGGCCTCGCCCGTTATCCAGCTCACCCTGTGTCAGCACACCTAGCAGGGTGGACTTTCCTGAATCCACGTTACCCAGCACAGCCACCCGCAGGTCCAGGAACTAAATACAAAAACACACGTATAACATAGTATGAATGTTGACCTAGTCACATAGCCAACTTATCAGCAAATGTTGTAGTAGTAGTACGACAAGTAGTGACTCTCGCTGTCTACAGCCAATGTAAACACACTTAACAGCTTATGAGCTTCTCATGAGGTCACTAACCTGCTGGTCGTCTGGCACCTTCCTTATGAGAACCTCAGCTATCTTACGAGGGATATCAGCATCGTGGTCCACCTCTCTCTCTCTGAGAATGGTGATGTCAGCCCCAACCCTTCAAGTCAAAAGTAAATGAAAAGAGTCAATTACACGTACAACATCAACACAGAAATACTTCTGGTACAAGAATTGCACAAACAATTTCATCACATCTTTTAAAAAATGGAGTATACGAGAATTCTGGCAGGGCTCCAGAGTGGCGCAGCGGTCTAAGACACTGCATCTCAGTACTTGAGGCATCACTAGACACCCTGGTTCGAATCCAGGCTGTATCACAACCGGACGTTATTGGGAGTCCCATAGGGAGGCGCACAATTGGCCCAGCGTCGTCCGGGTTTGGCCAGTGTAGGCAGTCATTGTAAATTATAATTTGTTCTTAACTGACTTGCCTAGTTAAATAAAGGTTAAATAAAAAAACATTTAATCTAAACAGTTGGTGTGTGGGTCGTACTTCTCTGCCATCCTGCCTAGGGTCTTTAGCGATGACCTCAGGTCTTCCTCTGATAGGCCCACCAGCATGCCGTTGTCATCGACACCAATCTGATAGACAGCTTCACCACGCCCCTCCTGTAGACGCCATTTCATCTGTGTGGCCAGGTGTTCAAAGCGGTATTGCGTAGGGTCGATCAGCTTCAGCTGTAGAGGGGGAGAGGAAGCTGAGACTAAAGAGCTGAAGGAATGGTATGGCTAATACCTCGGTTCAGGCTAATAAATGGCTAACGCCTCTGTTCAGGCCAATTAATGTTTCTAGTTTGCATTTTGCAGGTGGTGAAAATAACTAATACTGTAAGTAGGATGTCTTTGTACATTTGTTTGGAGGCAGCAGCTGCCCCTGGTCCTAAAAATGACAGTGCTAATCCACTGTGGTAGAACATGAACATGTTCGGGTTGCAGCCAGACTATTCACTGCTCTTTGGTCATAATACACCTTTACATACAGAACAGAAGAGTGAAACAAAGCTACGTCCAGTCTTTTCCACTAGCGCCGGGTGTCGGCTAAACAGCCGATTACAGGCTCATTTTCAGCCAGCTACTTTTTCCACTTTAACTAAGCTACTTTCAAAAAAGTCAACCGATCCCTCTCCCGCTAGAAGAAACATACATCTTTCTAGCAATCTATTGACTTTAAACATCAGCTATCTGAGCAGCTAACTGATCGCTGCAGCTGTACATCGTCCATCTGTAAATAGCCCACCCAATCTACCTACCACATCCTAATATTGTTTTTATATACTTTGCTGCTCTTTTGCACACCAGTATCACTACTTACACACCATCATCATCTGCTCATCTATCACTTCAGTGTTAATCTGCTGAATTGTAATTACTTTGCTACTATGGAATATGTATTGCCTTACCTCCTCATGTCATTTGCACACACTGTATATACTTTCTTTTTTTCCCTATTGTGTTATTGACTGTACACTTGTTTATTCCATGTGTAACTCTCTGTTGTTGTTTCTGTCGCACTACTTGGCTTTATCTTGGCCAGGTCGCAGTTGTAAATGAGACCTTGTTCTCAACTGGCCTACCTGGTTAAATAAAGGTTCAATAAAAAAATAAAAATAGGCGCTTGTCACTCACAAAGCGAGCGATGACAGGAAAAACTGCTTTGTCTCGCCTTTCCGATACCTGTGTGCAGTGTGATTTGTCTGCACTGTGGTTGGTTGAAGTCAAATTTCTTTACATGCAGGGGGAGAGCATGATGCTTCTTCATCTTCTCTGTGAGTGAATTTCATTTTACTTGCATATACACCTATACTTTTTCAGTTCGCAAGGTGTAAAGTATGAGCATATGTGCAAGTTGTGGTTTATACCAAAATAAATAGCTGCCATAGCGAAAAGTAAAGTTGAAGTCGGAAGTTTACATACACTTAGGTTGGAGTCATTAAAACTTGTTTTTCAACCACTCCACAAATTTCTTGTTAACAAACTATAGTTTTGGCAAGTCGGTTAGGACATCTACTTTGTGCATGACAAGTCATTTTTCCAACAATTGGTAACAGACAGATTATTTCACTGTATCACAATTCCAGTGGGTCAGAAGTTCACATACACTAAGTTGAATGTACCTTTAAACAGCTTGGAAAATTCGAGAAAATTATGTCATGGCTTTAGAAGCTTCTGATAGGGTAATTGACATGATTTGAGTCATTAGAGGTGTACCTGTGGATGTATTTCAAGGGCTACCTTCAAACTCAGTGCCTCTTCGCTTGACATCATGGGAAAATCAAAAGAAATCAGCCAAGACCTCAGAAAAAGAATTGTAGACCTCCAAAAGTCTGGTTAATCCTTGGGATCCATTTCCAAACGCCTGAAGGTACCACGTTCATCTGTACAAACAATAGTATGCAAGTATAAACACCATGGAACCACGCAGCCGTCATACTGCTCAGGAAGGAGGCGTGTTTTGTCTCCTAGAGATAAACGTACTTTGGTACGAAAAGTGCAAATCAACCCCAGAACAACAGCAAAGGACTGTGTGAAGATGCTGGAGGAAACAGGTACAAAAGTATCTATATCCACAGTAAAACAAGTCCTATATCGACATAACCTGAAAGGCCGCTCAGCAAGGAAGAAGACACTGCTCCAAAAACGCCATAAAAAAAGCCAGACCACGGTTTGCAACTGCACATAGGGACAAAGATCGTACTTTTTGGAGAAATGTCCTCTGGTCTGATGAAACAAAAATAGAACTGTTTGGACATAATGACCATCGTTATGTTTGGAGGAAAAAGGGGGAGGCTTGCAAGCCAAAGAACACCATCCCAACTGTGAAGTACGGGGGAGGCAGCATCATGTTATGGGGGTGCTTTGCTGCAGGGGGGACTGCTGCACTTCACAAAATAGATGGCATCATGAGGAAAGAAAAATGTGGATATATTGAAGCAACATCAAGACATCAAGTCAGGAAGTTAAACCTTGGTCGTAAATGGGTCTTCCAAATGGACCCCAAGCATACTTCTAAAGTTGTACAAAATGGCTTAAGGACAACAAAGTCAAGGTATTGGAGTGGCCATCACAAAGCCCTGACCTTAATCCTATAGAAAATGTGTGGGCAGAACTGAAAAATCGTGTGCGAGCAAGGAGGCCTACAAACCTGACTCGGTTACACCAGCTCTGTCAGGAGGAATGGGCCAACATTCACCCAACTTATTGTGGGAAGCTTGTGGAAGGCTACCCGAAATGTTTGACCCAAGTTAAACAGTTTAAACAGCAATGCTACCAAATACTAATTGAGTGTATTTAAACTTCTGACCCACTGGGAATGTGATGAAAGAAATAAAAGCTGAAGTAAATCATTCTCTCTACTATTATTCTGACATCTCACATTCTTAAAATAAAGTGGTGATCCTAACTGACATAAGACAGGGAATTTTTACTAGGATTAAATGTCAGGAATTGTGAAAAACTGAGTTTAAATGTATTTGGCTAAGATTTATGTAAACTTCCGACTTCAACTGTATTTCTGCGTTTTGTTTCATAGTGGGTAGCTAATCACACAAAGAACCATATAAAATCAGAATGATGTCTAATTTCTATGCAAACAACTATGTAGAGTCCCATATAACCCACCTCACATGCAGCAACAGTGCCTGGGGCATTGCGTGCACTGAGTGAAGTGCTGAAAGATTCATTTTTAGAACCGCACCAGCATAGAAGTTTGTCGAATTTAGCCGGAAGTCTACTGAAGTTTGACTTAGTCTTTGTGTTTCTTGGCTTTTTATCATTTTGTTCACACACACACTAGATCGTTATCCAATGTTTGTTTGATCTTGATCAACTGCTACTAGCAAAGGGATGTCAGAGAATCTCATCTATCAAAGAGACGAATCACACCGTTACAACTAGAGGTCGACCGATTAATCGGGGCCGATTTCAAGTTTTCATAACAATCGGAAATCTGTATTTTTGGGCGCCGATTTGCCCCCCTTCATTTTTTTTACACCTTTATTTAACTAGGCAAGTCAGTTAAGAACACATTCTTATTTTCAATGACGGCCTAGGAATGTTCTGCCTCGTTCAGGGGCAGATTTTTAACCTTGTCAGCTCGGGGGATTCAACCTTGCAACCTTACAGTTAACTAGTCCAATGCTCTAACACCTGATTACATTGCACTCCACGAGGAGCCTGCCTGTTAGCGAATACAGTAAGCTAAGGTAAGTTGCTAGCTAGCATTAAACTTATCTTATAAAAAACAATCAATCACTGTCATTGCTCCAATGTGTACTTAACCATAAACATCAATGCCTTTCTTAAAATCAATACACAAGTATATATTTTTAAACCTGCATAATTAGCTAAAAGAAATCCAGGTTAGCAGGCAATATTAACCAGGTGAAATTGTGTAATTTCTCTTGCGTTCATTGCACGCAGAGTCAGGGTATATGCAACAGTTTGGGCCGCCTGGCTCTTTGCGAACTAATTTGCCAGAATTTTACGTAATTATGACAACATTGAAGGTTGTGCAATGTAACAGGAATATTTAGACTCATGGACGCCACCCGTTAGATAAAATACGGAACGGAATAAACGTTTTGTTTTCGAGGTGATAGTTTCCGGATTAGTCAAAGGTATATGGTTTAGAGAGAAATAGTCGACGCGTTATAATTCCTGTAATAACTTGCGGCTGAATTTGAAAGGGGTTCCTTCGTTAGTTTACCGTTCATGTCTTCCATAGAGAATGTCTTGATCTACTTCAAATAAGGTCTGTGTTTCATGCAGGCTTAAACCGCCTCGACGTTTTGATACCCGTGTAAATCTCACTAGGATAAGGTAACGCTTGTCAACATATTTTCATAAATCCACTCTACAAAAAAGTTTATCTTCGCTTATATTTAGCCAATATTGATCAGAGTTACCTTGTCCTATGGATATCTACACAGTTATAAAATTGGCAGTGATGTAAGCCTACACGAAACACAGACCTTATTTTAAGTGAATCTAAAAAATATCCTATGGAATAAATGAAGGAACCGCTTTTCAGATTTTGCTAGAAGGTGTCATGGGAATTATGACTCGCACTTTGGTTGTCAATTCTTACCATGCCCATTATTAAAATAGGATTTCCTGCATATAGAAATTAAAGTTTCTGTTTTCAACATTCATCACAGGTAACTTAAACTCAATTTTTATTCAAACAGTTGAGAGTATTTGTCTCCTAAGCAGTATCATTGTCACTTCAGAGCTGTGTGCGTGTGTGTGTATTTATGTATTATATTAAGTTAAAATAAAAGTGTTCATTGTTCATTCAGTATTGTTGCAATTGTCATTATTACAAAAATGTGTGTGTGTATGATATATATATATATTTTTTTATTTAAAATAAAAATCGGCATCGGCTTTTTTTGTCCTCCAATAATTGGTATCGGTATTGAAAAATCATAATCGGTCGACCTCTAGTTACAACAGTAAGGTGTGATTAAAGCCCGCCCTTAAAGTGTCAGCTGAATATTTGTCACACCCAAGTGATTCAAATATTTGAGGGCACATTGTCCTTTATTGAGCATGGAAAACACCCAAAGACTTTTATTCATTTACAGTGTTTGCCCTATATTTTCAGGATGGTAAAACGTTCTCAGTGTAACGTTTGTGTAAAGTATTCAGATATAAAGTACGTAGAACTAACAATCACCAAAATAAAAACTAGACAGTCAGGGGAAAAAATAGCATGTAAAAAGTGCTGGTCCCTCGTTTCATGAGCTGAGATAAAACATCCCAGAACTTTTCCATACACACAAAAACCTTATCGCCAAGATAATTCATCCACCTGACAGGTGTGGGATATCAAGAAGCTGATTAAACAGCTTGATCATTACACAGGTGCACCTTGTGCTGGGGACAATAAAAAGCCACTCTAAAGTGTGCAATTTTGTCACAAAACAAAATGCAACAGATGTCTCAAGTTAAGGGAGCGTCCAATTGGTACGCTGACTGCAGGAATGTCCACCAGAGCTGTTGCATGTTCATTTCTCTACCATAAGCCACCTCCAACGTCATTTTAGAGAATTTGGTAGTACGTCCAACCAGCCTCAACCACAGACCAGGACCTCCACATCCGACTCCTTCACCTGCAGTGATAAACTAGGGCTAGGCTATTCACTTGTAAAGTAAAGCTGAAATATAGACAAAAAATGATGGAGGTAAGATTATTGGAAACTGGTAGGCCTTCCATCAGCTGACAACTGCTATTCTCCAGTAATGAGTGAGCAAAGGTGTGTGTCATGACACATGTATAACATTTTATTTCAGCTTACCTTGTACTCTATATTCCCCTCTTCAGCCTGAAAGAGAGGATAGGACAGCATTGTTATGTTGGACAGAAGAGAACTGAGACAAATGGTACCTAATGTTCTCTAAAAAGGCACAAAGAACCACAATCTGACTGAAAGAGCAGTATCCAACAGTAAATGAATGGAGTGGGTGGTTGGAAGAACTTTAAAGCTGCTACATTGTTTCAACTAGCCATAAAAGAGTCTACATGCAAATAGAACTGTAATGTGATGCAATGTTGGCTTAAATTGCTCTTTGAGTAGAGATTGTGATTATTCTCTTAACTAAAGACCACATACCACAAAACCCAACAATAAAGTGCTTCTCGCGCAGTTGGCGGTAAGTGCACCCGATTCAGCTGCCCTGAGGCTGGGTAGGCGAAGTGTTCCCATTTTGTACCATCTCATGTGTCTGAAGGTACAAATCATGTGCACTATAGGCCTATCGCTGGCTGGCTCAGATTAGTGTCGGCAGTAACGTAGCAGGCATAAAAGAAAGCTATAGCAAAGTTGATACGGTGAGATAAAAAAGTGTTTCAACATTAATAGTGAGATACTCAACGAATACAGCAAAGAGCTGCTGTTTTTGTTTTTATGAGCAAGTTCATGTTTGTTCTTAATCAGCACTGTCACTTTTTATTCAACCATAGAATTGGTGTTCTTCCTACATCCACTTGCGCTATAACCAGCACTGCAGCTGTAATGAATGAGTAGGAAAGTGTATTGATGGGTTTGCGTTGTTATTATTAACAGTTTGTATCTTTTGATATCAAGGAATATTTCACTTTCTCTGCTCATAAGAGTAACATGAATTTGTGCACGAGGTAGAAATAATCCGGTGCGACTCGAGTTTCAATCAGCTGGAAGACTGTTGCTTTTTGGTCAGTGTCAGCAGAGGAAAGGCAGGTGGACCCTTTGTCTGCTACTCTCTACCTCCACTGAGACTGACCATCAGTCCAGTAAAATAAAAACAAAAAGCAAAATATTGAAATGTATTGTTGCATAGGCTTACATTTTTTAAGTCATGTTAATAAATAAATTACAAATCTGAGCGGTAGATCTCAGCTTGCATTTTTACTCAGAAAGTGATCTTGACTCAGAAACGGTTGGTGACCACTGCCCTACATAAATGGGGATTCTAAATGGCCATGGCAGAACACTGACATTCCTGTCTTGCAGGAAATCACGCACAGAACGAGCAATATGGCTGGTGGCATTGTCATGCTGGAGGGTCATGTCAGGATGAGCCTGCAGGAAGGGTACCACATGAGGGAGGAGGATGTCTTCCCTGTAACGCACAGCGTTGAGATTGCCTGCAAAGCTCAGTCCGATGATGCTGTGACCACCCACCTCCAAATTGATCAGCTCCAGAGTACAGGCCTCAGTGTAACGCTCATTCCTTCAACGATAAACGCGAATCCGAACATCACCCCTGGTGAGACAAAAACGCGACTCGTCAGTGAAGAGCACTTTTTGCCAGTCCTGTCTGGTCCAGCGACGGTGGGTTCGTGCCCATAGGCGACGTTGTTTCCGGTGATGTCTGGTGAGGACCTGCATTACAATAAGCCTACAAGCCCTCAGTCCAGCCTCTCTCAGACAGTCTGAGCACTGATGGAGGGATTGTGCATTCCTGGTGTAACCAGGGCAGTTGTTGCCATCATGTACCTGTCCCGCAGGTGTGATGTTCGGATGTACCGATCCTGTGCAGGTGTTGTTACACGTTGTCTGCCACTGCGAGGACGATCAGCTGTCCGCCCTGTCTCCCTGTAGCGCTGTCTTAGGCGTCTCACAGTACAGATATTGCAATTTATTGCCCTGGCCACATCTGCAGTCCTCATGCCTCCTTGCAGCATGCCTAAGGCACGTTCACGCAAATGAGCAGGGACCCTGGGCATCTTTCTTTTGGTGTTTTTCAGAGTCAGTAGAAAGGCCTCTTTAGTGTCCTAAGTTTTTATAACTGTGACCTTAATTGCCTACCGTTTGTAAGCTGTTAGTGTCTTAACGACCGTTCCACAGGTGCATGTTCATTAATTGTTCATGGTTCATTGAACAAGCATGAGAAACAGTGTTTAAACCCTTTACAATGAAGATCTGTTAAGTTATATGGATTTTGACAAATTATCTTTGAAAGACAGGGTCCTGAAAAAGGGACGTTTATTTTTTTGATGAATTTGTTTTAGAGATATATACACACACACAGCAGCTCAAGTTAAAGTCAATGGGAAATAAAGCTAAAAGACTAAGTAATAAACTACAGCTAATTATTATGTGAGGAGGTTCTATTCTATCAAAATCTCTCAATCTCTCTGGGGGAGAAAGCAATTCATCAGCTCTGCAGATGATTTCAGTGGCGTCTGCCTTTGCTTCAGTCCTCTACACTCAGCAGCCGAGGCAAGCCGTCCCTTTGCTATTTACAAACACAGCTGTTCCAGATTTTTTTAGCTACCTAACGTTAGCTAGTCAACAAACCATTGGAGCCAATTATACAATATATTAAAAGGGAACGATCTGGCTAACTTGGCTATAGTAGTTTTACTGCAACTATTCAGTTCAATAAACAACCAACGTTGCTACATAATGTATTTTGTAGAGCTAGCTAACATAGCTAGCTAGCTTTAGCTACTTCCTACGTGTCACTGCATCTGTAGCCAGGAAGCTAGCTAATAGTGTAAAAATGACTTTCTGCTTGCTGACACTTGCTTCAAACGGGCAGTCAGTTCACAAGAACTTCAAACAGAAGATGGTTACAAACATGTTTTTGGACAATATGCATGCATACAAGTATGTTATGCACAAACTAATTGTAAGAGTGTTTATAAAAAATTTGGCGGGTAATAAACTTGCAAGCCATTTCTCTTTGGTCAGCTAGCTAACGTTAGCTAGCTACTGTACCACCCAATTGCAGGCTACGGAAGCATATCTGCTTACCTCTGGGGGTAGATTCGCCGGGGGAAGATATGGGGGGTTATTGCTTGGTTTGGAGTTTCGGGATGACCGACTCTTTGCTTTTTTGGCATTCTTCAAACACTTTTTAGAACTCATTCCGAAGCCATTCCCCGAACTAACGTTAGATCCAACTCCTTGGCAACCAGACTTCTGCCCGGAACCTGATCCAAAAAGCTCTGATACCCGCGAATCCATTACTTCGGAACCGTGTGTACGCTAGCTATGCACGATTTGAAATAGAAAACGTCCTAAAACCGAGACATTCAAGCGTATTTTTAACGGGGAGAGTTTCAAAAAAATGTTTTTAAAAAATCGATAAGAACAACTCAACCGCCAGCTGGTTAGGGTTCCTGCCCACCAACAACAAAGTGGACAATAACAACTCCGCGTCGTTGACTCGTTTTGAGTTGACAGCGGATCTACGTCAGACCTATATTATTCATATTTAAACTAGCTTGCTACGTCAGTATATTTTATCAATACAAAATATTTGGGCTTGTTCGACATTGCAGCCCACAGTGCAAGCGACTCCCGACTGATTGATCTACAAATCAACTTGCATCATAAATAATGACTCAATATTATTTTTAGATCATTCAGTCAATAACAATTTACACATTGTAGGCTACATCACGGTTTTAACACGGCCAAAATTAGCTACTTAGAGGTGTATTCATATTACCTATATTTGAAGATGAAGTAAACTTTTAAATAACTTTCCAACTGATTGTGTAGCAATACCATTTGTTAGAAATATTGAGTTAATACAAGTTAAGATATGTATTTTAACCTAACCAATAGGCCTAAACTTCATGAGGTTACGTTGTTACTACTGGGAACAATTTGTATGAACATGTATATTGTTCAATAGTACCACCATGTGGTCATACACAAAAAAATATATTGGCTTTTGGGGAGGTGCATCTGTGACAGCCAAAGGTTGCACACTATTTCGTTTTCCAACAGCAAGGTTCAGTGCAACATGGCAGTGTTGCCATTGTTTATAAAAGTTTTCCTTTGTAATTTTGAAATAAGCATGTATCCAACCCTCATATCACACACAAACTGTAAATATGCACTCATTGTCCAGTTTATAAGGTACAACCATCTAAAATAAAATGTTATTTGTCACATAGACCTTACAGTGAAATGCTTACTTTTGAGCCCTTAACCAACAATGCAAGGTTTTAAAAACAAAAGGACTCCCGAGTGGTGCAGCGATCTAAGGCACTGCATCTCAGTGCCAGAGGTGTCGCTGGTTCAAATCCAGGCTGTATCTCATCTGGCTGTGATTGTGAGTCCCATAGGGTGGTGAACAATTGGCCCAGTGTCATCTGGGTTTGGCTGGGGTAGGCTGTCATTGTAAATAAGAATTTGTTCTTAACCGACTTGCTTAGTTAAATAAAGGTAAGAAATGTTTGCTAAATCAACTAAAGGAAAAATATTAACACAATAAAACAACAAGGCTATATACAAGTGGTACAGAGTCAATATGCCGGGGTACGGGTTTGTTGAGGTAATTGAGGCAATATGTACATGCAGGTAGGGGTAAAGTGACAGTGCATAAATAATAAACAGAGAGTAGCAGAAGTACATCAGCATGATGCAACAGGAACCAGGATTTGTCGGACCAGGCAATGTTTTCCACTCCGCAATTGTCCTGTGTTGGTGAGCGCATGCCCATCGGAGCCGCTTCTTCTTGTTTTTAGCTGATAGGAGTGGAACCTGGTGTGGATGTCTGCTGCAATAGCCCATCAGTGACAAGGACATCTCGGAACACAAGTTGCGTGTTCCGAGATGCCGTGTTGCACGCGGCTGTTGTACTGATATATTTGGGCTTGAAGTGACAAATTCGTGCCAATGACGTGTCTTTTCCTATGAAATTATGTGTACATTATTTTTAGCCTACGTTTCGTTTCAGGGTTGGGTTTTATTTGAACGGTACCACCCACCAGCTTGGCGTTGTTTATTAATGATAAACACCTGCAAAGTTTGCTAGTCACGACTGAGCTGAGCAATATAATAGATCATCTTTGGCTACACAAATATGGTGAATATATTAAGATAGTTGACTCAGGCTGTTTACTAGGGATGCACGATATATCCGTGAACATATCGGAATCGGACAATATTAGCTAAAAATTCCAACATCGGTATTGTCCGTTGTCTAATTTAACGTCGATGTGAAAAAACGATGTCAAAGCTGACGTGCATACCTATATAATGTGGGTACATGACATAATGACTCCACGTAAAATTTTGCACTACACCTGCAACACAGCATTCCTAATGTAACGGATGTGAAATGGCTAGCTAGTTAGCGGTGGTGCGCGCTAATAGCGTTTCAATCGATTACGTCACTCACTTTGAGACCTTGAAGTAGTGGTTCCCCTTGCTCTGCAAAGGCCGCAGCTTTTGTGGAGCGATGGGTAACGATGCTTCGTGGTGTAATATTTGTGTTGTGGAGAAATGACCAGGCAGGAGACGAGAGTACAGTTAGTTTTCGTTTAGTCGTGCTCTACAGTTCCCGGGCACACTAGTGCGCATGTGCATTTCCTATTAGGTGTAGTAACGTAACACTGCCGTAATACATCACTGCTTAGTAACAGCATAGTAACTAATATAAACAGATGTAGATCCCAGATACTACACTCCTCCCCCATAGTGTTTAACTCCCAGAGAACAAGGTAAATATATTAGGGAACTACTAATGCTGCAGTAGTTTGTGTCGGGGGGCTAGGGCCAGTTGGTTATATCTGGAGTACTTCTCCTGTCTTATCCAGTGTCCTGTGTGAATTTAAGTATGCTCTCTCTAATTCTCTCCTTCTCTCTTTCTTTCTCTCTCTCGGAGGACCTGAGCCCTAGGACCATACGTCAGGACTACTGGGCATGATGACTCCTTGCTGTCCCCAGTCCACCTGGCCTTGCTGCTGTTCCAGTTTCAACTGTTCTGCCTGCAGTTATGGAACCCCTACCTGTCCCAGACCTGCTGTTTTCAACTCTTAATGATCGGCTATGAAAAGCCAACTGACATTTATTCCTGATTATTATTTGACCATGCTTGTCATTTATGAACATTTCGAACATCTTGGCTCTCTCTAATTCTCTCCTTCTCTCTTTCTTTCTCTCTCTCGGAGGAACTGAGCCCTAGGACCATACGTCAGGACTACCGGGCATGATGACTCCTTGCTGTCCCCAGTCCACCTGGCCTTGCTGCTGTCCCAGTTTCAACTGTTCTGCCTGCGGTTATGGAACCCCTACCTGTCCCAGACCTGCTGTTTTCAACTCTTAAATATCGGCTATGAAAAGCCAACTGACATTTATTCCTGATTACTATTTGACCATGCTTGTCATTTATGAACATTTTGAACATCTTGGCCATGTTCTGTTATAATCTCCACCCGGCACAGCCAGAAGAGGACTGGCCACCCCTCATAGCCTGGTTCCTCTCTAGGTTTCTTCCTAGGTTTTGGCCTTTCTAGGGAGTTTTTCCTAGCCACCGTGCTTCTACACCTGCATTGCTTGCTGTTTGGGGTTTTAGGCTGGGTTTCTGTACAGCACTTCGAGATATTAGCTGATGTACGAAGGGCTATATAAAATAAACTTGATTGATTGATTGATAATGCAATACCTGAACAATGCATTCTTAAACATTTTTCAACTACTGGGTTGAAGCAGACTTTTCAGAGCCCAGCACAAATCCAGGGGATTATTCTGCCCCGAAGATGGAGTTTGTGTCCTAATAACTAACCCAGGTAATGTCCTTTTTCTTTCCTTTTATCTAGGACATATTAAAGTGTTTGTTTGTTTTACTGTCTGTTACCTTAAACAGCTCAACTCACAGGTCAAGCTTTTGAGGTGCCCTTCGCTGTCGAATAGGATATCTCCACTCCTCCTGGGCTTCCGGTGAGAATAGTCCTGGGGGTCATTATTGTTCTTGTTCTCTCGGCGTCTCTCTGCTGGGGCGTTGGACCGTAGCAGATGATCCACATGAACGTTGACCTGGCGATGACCAATTTGGACTTGGTAAGTCAAAGGTCCTTTGCGTTGCAAGATCACACCTGAGTTCCACAGGTGCTTGGGGTGTCTGAAATCACGTACCATCACCCTCTCTCCCTCTTTGAATTCTCTGACAGTCTTTGAGTGTCTGTCATGAGCTTTCTTCTGCTGTAGCTGGTGCTTTGCCACAGTGCTTGACAAGTCTGGTTTCAACAATGTCAGGCGGGTACGTGGTTGGCGTCTCAGAAACAGTTCAGCTGGTGTACATTCCGTTACTGTGTGTGGTGTGTTGCGGTAAGTAAACAGGAACCGGGGAAGCCTTTGTTGGGTGGGAACAGACTGAACCTCGAGTCTAGTCCAGGCCTTCTTAAAGGTTTGCACGGCTCTCTCCGCTGCTCCGTTTGATGCCGGATGATAAGGTGGTGACAGGATGTGCCTTACTCCATTGTTCTTGAGAAACATTTCAAAATCGTTTGACGTGAAAGGAGGGCCATTGTCCGATACGAGCTCCTTGACTAGTCCAAAGGATGCGAACAGGTGTCTGAGAAGATTGATGGTCTTCTCAGCTGTGGTCAGTTGAGTAGGGAACACTTCCATCCACTTGGAATGGACATCGACGACAACAAGGAAATGTTGCTTGTCAATCTCGGCGTAATCCACATGGATGCGTTCCCAAGGTGTAGCAGCCCAGGACCATGGATGAAGAGGTGCAGCAGCAGGCTTGTTGCGAACAGCTTCACAAGGTGAGCAGTGGCCTACATGCTGTTGAATGTCCTGATCCAGTCCAGGCCACCACAGATAACTGCGAGCGAGTGCTTTCATTCGAGTGATCCCTGGATGTCCCTCATGCAGGTCAGATAGCAGTCTCCTCTGGAATTTGTGAGGTACCACCACCCTTGATCCCCACAGAACACATCCTTGATCAGTGGACAACTGGTCTTTCTTGTCGATGAATGGACGAAGGTTATCGTCATTTACGAAGGTTGGCCAACCTCCTAATGTTAAGTCCAAGACTTTGGAAAGCACTGGATCTTTCCTTGTTTCCTCTGCTATGCCTGAAGCAGATATGGGCAGTTCGTCAATGAGAGAGATCTGGAAGACTGCTCTATCATCTTCACTGTCGGATTCACTATTGCATGGTAGTCTTGATAGTGCATCTGCATTTGCGTGATCCATGGATCGTCTGTACTCAATCTCGTAGTCGTAGGCTAACAATATCAGAGCCCAACGTTGCATTCGAAGTGCAGCAAGGGTTGGTATAGCTGATTTTGGTCCAAGGATGGCCAACAGAGGCTTGTGATCTGTCAGCAGTTGGAACTTCCTTCCGTACAGGTATTTGTGAAACTTCTTCACTCCGAATATTATGCTCAGGGCTTCCTTCTCAATTTGAGCATAATTTTTCTCACTTGGTGACAGAGTCCGTGATGCAAATGCAATAGGGTGTTCTTCACCTGACGATAGAACATGTGAGATGACGGCTCCTACTCCGTATGGAGATGCATCACACGCGAGTCTCAGCTTCATCTCTGTGTTGTAGTGGGCAAGCCACTTGCTCTTTAGCAGATGCTGTTTGCAAGTCTTGAATGCTTCTTCGTATTGTGGGGACCAATTCCACTTTGTATCTGCCTGCAGCAGTTGGTGAAGCGGATGCAACAATGTGGACAAGTTTGCCACAAACTTTCCGTAATAGTTCAGGAGCAAGGTGCTCTCCAATGGTTGGTGCGGACACGAGGATGTCGTCCATGAAGCACACAACGTTGTCTATACCGTCCAAGATCTGACCCATTGTGTGTTGGAATATCGCTGGAGCTGTCGAGATTCCATAGGCCAAGCGATTGAATCTGAATAGCCCCTTGTGTGTATTGATGGTCAGATACTGTTCTGACTCCGGATCCAGCTTCAGTTGCTGATAAGCGAATGCCAGGTCCAGCTTACTGAAAACCTTCCCACCAGCTAGAGTGGCAAACAGATCTTCAGCGTTTGGTAGTGGATATTCCTCTGGTAGTATGCAGCGATTTACTGTGACCTTGTAGTCACCGCACATTTTGTGAAAGATAGGCTTGGTTCCTTCTTGCACTCTGACTTTTGCTGTGAAGTCTTGTATTTCGCCGTAGCCATCTTTGAAAAGTTCTTTGTGCTTCTCCAGCATGTTAGTGAGTGTAGCCTGACTCACTGGTTTGTCCTTTCTCAGACTGAAGATTTCTCCCCAGTTCAACTTGATCTTTTGTAGCCAGTTTCTGCCTAGCAAGGCTGATTTTTCTCCTTTAACAATGACAAGCGGTAGCGTCCACTCCTTCCCCTCATACCGGACTGGTACCTGGATCTGCCCTAACACAGGAATAGTGTCACCAGTGTATGAAGAAAGGCGGATGGACGCTGGCTGAAGAGGGCACTCTTTCAGTTTTTCTTTGTAGAGTCTCTCTGGAACCAGAGATACAGACGCTCCGGTGTCCAGCTGCATTTTTACTGGTTTTCCCGCTAACTCCATGTTGAGATAGATTCCATCTTTTTGTTGTTGAGCTGTGTACACTGTGAACAGTTCCAATACTGTTTCAGTTGTACCTTCCTCTTCTTGTGCTGCGTCTGACACTTTGTGCGCTCTTGCTGTGCGTTTTGAGGCTTTACACACTTTCTGTAAATGTCCAACCTTTCCACAATTGTGGCACTTTACATTTTGGAATCGACATTCACTGTGCTGATGATTATCTCCCCCACATCTGTAGCAACTTGGCTTAGACCTTTGAGATGTGGGCTGCTTTGTTCTTGTGTAACCTTGAGGACGGGACTGAGAAAAGTGTGAATTTTGTGAGCCTTTTTCACCACGTGCATCACTGACCTTGTGAACACCTTTCTGACGTTCTGCATATCCCGATAGCTCAATAGTATCCCTGTGGGCAAGCTCGAGTCCAAGTGCGATATCACAGGCTTTCCGAAAGGTCAGGTCCTTCTCTGACAGAAGCCTTCTGTGATATGCTTCACCTGTGAGACCACATACAAACTTGTCTCGAAGAGCATCATCAAGAAATTGTGCAAACTCACATGTACTTGCCAGCCTTTTCAAAGCAAGGATGTAGTCAGCCACGGTTTCCCCTTGACTCTGGTGACGTTGGTAAAATCTGAAACGTTCTGCAATGAGAATTGGCTTAGGCTTGAAATGCCTTGAAAGAGTTTCAGTCAGTTCTGCATAGTTCAACTCCACTGCTTTTATTGGTTCAATGAGACCTTTCAGCAATCCATACTCAGTTGGACCCAAAACACTGAGAAATACGTCTGCTTTCTTTTCAGCTTTGATTTCATTTGCAGCCAGCCAACGCTCAAAACGCTCCAAATAGGAATCAAAATCCTCTTTTGTAGCCTCAAACTCTGGTACTCGACCAAACTCTGGTACTCGACCAATGGTTGCCATTTTCCTTATTCCAGTTTCCTTATTCCTTGTATTCCTTAATTTTCATCTAATTCTTCACTTCGGAAGTTTCTGCAATTACTTCATTCACTGCACTCATTTGTAATAATGTACACACCGTGTTACGTTCCTTCTTCCTTTTTTTTTTCTTTCTTGACAATATTTCTCCACCGAGATCGCCTAATTTCAATGGGTTCAATGACAGTCTTTTTTATTTAACCACCAGAGGGCAGTGTCGCTATTCTGGACTCCAATAGTCTTGCTACTTGGCAGCTCCTGAACACTGTACCTGCTAGTAGTGCTTAGCCTTTTTTTACTGGCGAAAGAAAATAAAAAATAACTGACGAATTACATAATTATTTTGAGTTTCATTACTCACGCAACATTCTTCCCTTCAAGCAATGTCCGTTAAAGAAGTTTAATCACCTCGTCGCCACTGTAATATTTGTGTTGTGGAGAAATGACCAGGCAGGAGACGGGAGTACACTTAGTTTTCGTTTAGTCGTGCTCTACAGTTCCCGGGCACACTATTGCGCATGTGCATTTCCTATTAGGTGTAGTAACGTAACACTGTCGTAATACATCACCGCTTAGTAACAGCATAGTAACTAATATAAACAGATGTAGATCCCAGATACTACACGTGGGTGACTGTTGTTGATGTGTGCAGAGGGTCCCTGGTTCGCGCCCGTGTCGGGGCGAGGGGACGGTCTAAAGTTATACTGTTACACTAACCTAGCCCACAATGTCTGCTGTGTGGATCGAGCAGTCAACAAGTCGAGCAGTCATTTGAAAGAGTAAGAACATTTCAGCGAGACAACTCAAAGCCAAAATCCAATAACGCCAAGATAATTGAATTCATTGACAATCAACCTTTCTCTGTTGTAGGTGATGTTGGCTTTCGCAACAATCGCTTCCATAACATTTGTTTTAGGCTGCCAGCATTAAAGAAACATGTACAATAATAACATTACAAAAATGCACTGCCATTAAACTGCAATAAAACTGCAGTACAATGAAATGCTTTTTTAATTAATGATAACTGTTAGCTTGCTGTGTGTGCTTCTAATTGTAATATTTTATGTGTTAGCTAATAGCACTGCTTATTGTGCTGCACATTTTATTCTGTTCAACTGAATGCTGTTTTGGAAGTTCTATTATGACTGACTACATTTTTTTTTAGATATTTCAATGTCATACTACAATCCACCAGGATTTACAAAACCCTATTTTTAGGTCATTTATTTCCATAAATAATTAGTCAACATTTATTGCACCAATTATGTCTCAGATTCTATTTTCTTGGAAAGCTATTAGTGCTATTATATGATACAATATCAGTACTTGTTGCATTTACAACTTGTTTAAGTTGTATCATTGTAATAATGGAGCTATGAATTTGGAAGCAGGTGAAACATTTAATAAACCAAAACCTGGAATGAGACAATTCCATGTGGCTACACAAGAATAATACCAACTGGTGAGTGAACATAAGAGAGTGACATATAAAGGGTAGGAAATGTTGGAGTCTCACGTGTGCTTTGCACCACACCTCCTCCATGCGCCGGAACCACTCATCTACCGCAGGAGCCGCGGTCTGGCCCGGGGTCCACGGGGCCAGGGCCGGCTGGAAACCCAAAACACATTCAAAGGGGGTCAACCCAGTGGAGGAGTGACGTAGGGAGTTCTGGGCGTACTCTGCCCAGGGAAGGAATCGTGCCCACTCACCATGCCGGTCCTGATAATGACTTCTCAGGAACCTCCCCAGCTCCTGGTTCATCCTCTCCACCTGTCCGATGGACTGAGGCCGATATCCGGAAGTGAGGCTGACCGTGACCCCGAGCTTCTCCATGAAGGCCCTCCATACTCGTAATGTGAATTGGGGGCTACGGTCAGAGACGATGTCCTCCGGAAGGCCATAATGCCGGATGACCTGCTGGAAGACTGCCTCAGCGACCTGGAGAGCAAATGATGAGACCAGGAAGAGAGATTAAGCGACATGACTTGGAAAATCTATCCACTACCACCAGAATGGTGGTGAAACCATCAGAGGGGAGGAAGATCGGTTACAAAGTCAATGGATAGATGTGACCAAGGTTGCTGAGGCACGGGAAGCGGCAGGAGCTTACCTGCTGGAGCATTCTGGGGAGACTTGGTTTGAGCACATATGGAACAGGAGTTGACATACCGAGTGACATCCTGCACCAAGGTGGGCCACCTGTACTTCTCAGCGATGGAGTGGATTGTGCGAGAAATACCTGGATGTCCAGTAACGACAGCTGTGTGTGCCCATGTCAGCAGCCGATCCCTTATTCCTGTGGGAACGTAGATGCACTCGTGAGAACAATTCCTGGGTGCGAGCTCCCTCTCTAGAGCCTGGCGGATGTCCACATCTACGTCCCAAACCACTGGACCTATGACTCGGGAGGATGGGATTATGGGTTCTCTCTGGACAGGAACCTCTCCCGAATCATAAATACGGGGAAGGGCAACGGCCTTGATGTTCTTAAAACCTGGGTGATAGGTCAGCATGAAGTCGAATTTGGTGAAGAGAAGTGCCCACCTGGCTTGGCGCGGATTCAGTCTCCTTGCTGTCCGTATGTACTTTAGCTTCCGATGGTCAGTGAGGATGACGAATGGTTCCTTGGCGCCCTTTAGCCAGTGTCTCCACTCCTCTAATGCCAACTTCACCACCAGGAGCTCCCAATCGCCGACGTCATAATTCCTCTCTGCGGAGGACAGTTTCTTGGAGAAAAAAAGCACAAGGATGCAATTTCAATGGGTTACCCTGTCTTTGTGACAAAACTGCCCCCACACCCACCTCAGATGCGCCTACCTCAACCACAAAAGGTAGCGTGGGATCTGGGTGTTTTAGCAAGGGGCGGAGGTGAAATGACCCTTGAGGATACGAAAGGCCTCGTCAGCTGCTGGAGACCACACCAACCTACGAGGCCCACCCTTGAGGAGAGAGGTGAGTGGGGCGGCGACGGCACTGAAGATCCTGATGAAGAGGAGGTAGAAGTTGTCATTAGAGGTCGGCCGATTATGATTTTTCAACGCCGATACCGATACTGATTATTGGAGGACCCAAAAAAAGCCGATACCGATTAATCGGCCGATTTAAAAAAAAAAATAATAATAATAATGTATTTGTAATAATGACAATTACAACAATACTGAATGAACACTTATTTAACTTAATATAATACATCAATATAATCAATTTAGCCTCAAATAAATAGTGAAACATGTTCAATTTGGTTTAAATAATGCAAAAACAAAGTGTTGGAGAAGAAAGTAAAAGTGCAATATGTGCATATATTTAAAAAAAGGCATTGGTGTTTATGGTTAGGTACACATTGGTGCAACGACAGTGCTTTTTTGCGAATACGCACCGCATCGATTATATGCAACGCAGGACACGCTAGATAAACTAGTAATATCATCAACCATGTGTAGTTAACTAGTGATTATGATTGATTGATTGTTTTTTATAAGATAAGTTTAATGCTAGCTAGCAACTTACCTTGGCTTCTTACTGCATTCGCATAACAGGCAGTCTCCTCGTGGAGTGCAATGTAATCAGGTGGTTAGAGCGTTGGACTAGTTAACTGTAAGGTTGCAAGATTGAATCCCCGAGCTGACAAGGTAAAAATCTGGCATTCTGCCCATGAACAAGGCATTTAACCCACCGTTCCTAGGCCGTCATTGAAAATAAGAATGTGTTCTTAACTGACTTGCCTAGTTAAATAAAGGATAAATAAAGGTGTAAAAAAAAAACTGGCTAAATCGGTGTCCAAAAATACCGATTTCCGATTGTTATGAAAACTTGAAATCGGCCCTAATTAATCGGCCATTCCGATTAATCGGTCGACCTCTAATTGTCATACCCTTGTAACCCCTTGATGGTGGTTGGGACTGGCCATGACCTCATCGCATCTATTTTCTTGTCCTGCATCTTCATTCCCTGCGGGCTGATTTGGTAACCCAAGAAGGATACAACCCCCTGATGGAATTGGCACTTCTCCGCCTTGACAAACAGGCGATTGGCCAAGAGGCGTTCCAGGACTGCTCGAATGTGGGTGATGTGATCTTCCAGGTTGGTCGAGAAGATCAGGATGTAATCGATGTATACAATCACCTGATGTCCAAGCATGTCCCATAACACCTTTTTGATTAATTCCTGAAACACTGACGGAGCATTGGCTAAGCCAAAGGACATAACCGAGTACTCGAAGTGGCTCGAGATCGTACTGAACGCCGTCTTCCACTCATCCCCCTCCCGGATGCGGATGAGATTGTAGGCACTCCGCAGGTCTAGTTTGATGAAGAACTTGAGCTGCTCGGTGGCACCAACGGGATACTTTGTGGTGATGTCATTGAGTCCCCGATAATTAATATAAAGGCATAATCCTCCCTCCTTCTTGGCCATGAAGAAGAAACCAGTCGACGCAGAGACGTGGATGTGCGGATGAAACCCTGTTGGAGGGCCTCTTGAATGTAATTCTCCGTGGCCTGGGTCTCAGCCACAGACAGAGGGTAGATGCATCTGCGATAAGGTGTAGCACCGGAAAACAGGTCGATGGCACAGTCCCAGGGGCAATGAGGAGGGAGACAGGTAGCGCGGGTCTTGGAGAATACCTCACTTAGGTCCTGGTTTTCCTCTGGGATGTTGGGCTGAAGGTCAACCACAGGACTCTCAACTGATGTGGAACCACAGGGGACAGGGAAGCAGTTCCTCCGGCATTCAGGTGACCAGTCTGATTCTCATCAAGTGAGGCCGAGGATGGTTTTGTGAACTGGTGCACTGGTGATGAAGGGGATGTTCTCCTGGTGATTGGACTCCGTGAGGGTAAGTGGTTGAGTGATGTGTGTGATGGTGCCAGATCCTAATGGTTGACAGTCGAGACTTTGAACCGGAAAAGAAGAGGAGAGCAGGTAGATGCTAATGTTGAGGGAGGAGGCAAGGGTCTGATCCATAAAGTTCCCTGCGGCGCCGAAATCCACTAAAGCTGTAGACACTGTACATCAGGGACAATCAGCCAGAGTGATGGACACCATGAAGAGTCTAGCAGGAAGAGCTGAATCTGGAATACTCACTCCTGGTCCAGGGGATGGAACATCACGTGACCGTACCTCTGCTCTAGTGGATCCCAGATTCTGAAGTACTGGACACTACTGGACCTTGTGCCCTCCTTGCCCACAGTACAGACATAGCCACAGCTGTATCCGTCTGCGTCGTTCTGCCGCGGAAATGCATGTGACCCCTACCTCCATGGGTTCAGGCTCTGATCCCGAGTGCTCGTTGGAGGGAGAGAAGCGATGAGAATGCCGATGCTCCCGGAAGAAGGGAATCCAGATGGATGTCCATCGCAATGAGTGAGTCCAGGGTGAGGCTATTGTCACGACAGGCCAGTTCCGTCTGGACCTCCTCGCCCAGACCTCTTCTAAATAGCGTGTGAATCGCTGGCTCATTCCATCCACTGGAAGATGCTACTGTCCGGAAGGTGAGCGCATACTCAGCAGCCGTCTGATTCCCCTGCTGTAGCTGAAGCAGACACTCACCTCCCTCTCTGCCCTCTGCGAGATGAGCAAAAATGCATTTAAACAGAGCCATGAACCCCTCATAAGAATCTATCTCCTCCTCGCCTCTCTCCCAGAGAGCCATAGCCCATTCCAATGCTGCCCGGTCAGCAGAGAAATAACTGTGGCAACCTTAGACCTCTCGGTGATGGGGGCTCCCAACTGGTGTGAAAAATAGAGGGAGCACTGAAGGAGGAAGCCACGGCATTTGGATGGTATACCGTCGTATTTCTCCAGGAGGGATAGACGCACACCGCTGACCTGAGCGGGTTGCTGAATGGGCTGTTGCGCTGACTCGCTAGGTAGACGGGCTCTAGAGTATCCTCCGCTGTAACGTCTCTCGGGGGTGTTCGAGACGCTGCAGACTGCGGAGAACCTCTTACATGGCAGTCCCCAGTGTTATGCTGAGTGCAAGTTGCACCTGCAAATCCGGGTCGTGGCACCATTGTAAAGGACGTCATGCTGCTTGCTTAGACATACTGCTCCCTTCCAAACCAGCTCATATCGAGACTCGAACCTCTGCCTCGCAAACACACGTGACCACCGTCCTGAAGGGTTTTAACAGGTCACGCTCCTGAATTTAATAGCGCAAGTGGTGATCCTTCAGGCTGAGGAGTGAGTTTCACATATTCCCATCTGCTACACTTAAAACTAACACAAAACCAACAAACCAAAAGGGGCACAGGAAGTGGTGCAGCCCAGGAGGCACACATCCATTTTTTTCTCACATTTCAGCTTACAAGCTCCATAAGCCATGCTCTCACCAAACAGAGTAGCGAACGTGCTCTGGAAACCAAGGATCCACCATGCCTCTGGACTGCATCACCTCCTGTCGGCAGCCACCTTGAACACAAAATGAAATGGGTTTAAAGTAACAGTCCTATCACGTTTCAGGTAAGACCCAAATGCAGACTGTGTTGAAGTAACAATGTTTATTACAGCAACAGGGGCAGGCAAACGACAGGTCAAGAGGGGCAAACAGGAACAATATGCAAAACAGGAGCAGGGGGGAAAAACGCTGGTAAGGTTGATGAACAAAACGTTACTGGCACAGACAGACAGAAAACACAGGTATAATGGGGAAGATGGGCGACACCTGGAGGGGGTTGGAGACAAGCACAAGGACAGGTGAAACAGATCAGGGCGTGACGAGTCCAGTGTTTCCAGATATCTATGAAATATGACCTATAATAAATTGCAATATGAGTGAAATATTTTTCCTTCCAAAAAAACGGTAATTTCTTATAAAAAAAAAAAAGGATTTTCTGTGTTGGAATGGTACGGGTGCACCCTAACAACAGAAAGGTGTGGGCACACACCAGTCATTGAAATATAATGCGAGTAGACCGCTGATTGGCCATCTCATCCTCCTCAGGAGTATGACATCATACTCTATGAGGAAATAGCAAACATTTTTAAATGATATGTTTGAGATACAAGTTTGAGGTAGGGTTTTTGAAGAGGTTTTTCTCCTATTTATACTTTGGCCACAAATACGAGTATAGGATGAGTCAACAACATTATTTGGGTAGGAGTTAACAGAATTTGAACTTTAAAAAGTGAGAATTTCACTGGATAGTTACTTAATTGAATGTTAGGGCAAAATGTAGATTTTCTGCGTAAATAGACATGCCCAAAAGTAATTGTTTTTCATGAGATAGCCATAAACAATAACTGGTAATGGTGCATAGTTTTAGAAATGTCTGGAACTCACCATTCTGATAAAAATAGTTATAAATTGCTGAGGTGTACTCACTTTTGAGGACACAAGCTCAAGTACAAAGTAAAAATATTATGAAAATATTAAAAATCATATGATTTTTTTCCTATTCAACATATTGGGGCAATAGGGCTTGCAATGACTGAAATGCTTTCTAAACATAGTAACAATCAAATTATAGACCACTTACTATACGATTTCACCTTTCTTATAACTGTAAAATAAATATGATCATTCTTAGTGACAGTACAATATTGGCACCATTTCATATAACTGACGACAAAGACTTTTGTGCAAAATAATCAATTCTAGAAAAGAATGTTATATTACAGCTAGATGAAGCTAGATGAAACTGCTATTTTTGAATCCGCTAGACTCTCCCATACCACAGATATGAGGTTCACAGTCTTAGAAAACCTTTCCTTTGTCTGGATAGGCCAGAACATGTGACGCGTTGCTCCCTATGCAAATAGATGATTTCCTGTGTCTGTGAACCTCACAGCTGCGCTTGCAATAGCACAAATGAATCGGGACAACCAGCGCTTTCGGGAGTCTAAAGCAATTCATGTTGGGCTGTTCACAGAGCACGCTGTACACAGAAACATTGGTCGGAACCGGTCCAGACCCACTCAAAGTCCCATCTATAGGAGACTTAACATCTATTTGTTAAATACACACTGCTCCAATCTCATGACAAGACAATTGTCCAATAGCAAGGCATATTTTATTGACATGCAAATAAGTCACATCTGTGACGTAACTGCAGATAAATTTTAGGCCTAGATTCAATCCGTATCGCGGAAGATCCACGCTATAGCGTGATTTAAATTTTAAGGCGATGTTCCTGCTTTCGCAGAAACTGCATTCACGGTAAACACTGCATAGGTTGGCTCAAATGGAAATTACCTTTACATTTCAATCGCACTATAACGCAGATCTTCGACTATATAGATTGAATCTAGTGCTTTTGCTCAAAACAAGTGAGAGGCTCTGAAAACAATATTGTAAACAAGTTATGTGCGTTCACGTGCTTTAAACTCATAGAGAACTACAATTGGCTAATGGCAAACAAGCTGCGTCAACCATAAACTAAAAGTACAGCTATTATGCTCATTAACAAATTAAGAGTTAAAAATCCACATTAATAGATTGTCTTTTATAAATAATGTTTTATTGTTGCATTTAACTGCAGAAAATGCTGTTATCAGGTAATTTCCTTAGTATGTGACGTCAGAGTTCAGAGATGATAGACAAGTTTCCCACTAGTAATTACAAGTTGGAGGGGCGTTGAAGTTCATTTTCCCCAGTCGTATGCTGGTATTTAAGAATTGACCAGTTTTTAGAACGCATGATCAATCCAGTTTTACTGACACCATTTCCAGCTACTATGTAGGTAAAACTTGAAGACAGGGCCCATCTTTTGTAGGCTCCTGCTGGGATATCACCAAGGTGTAGTCTGCAAAACAACAAACCTGTTAGCCTAAATGGAACTAGTGGAAATGAAGGGCAGAAAGAATATATTCCCTAAATGCAGTAATGTCCTGAATTACATTTTTTATTTAACCAGGCAAGTCAGTTAAGAACAAATTCTTATTTATAATGACAGCCTACACCGGCCAAACCCTAACAATGCTGGGCCCATTGTGCACCACCCTATGGGACTCCCAGCCTGGAATCAAACCAGGGTCTGTATTGAGGCCTCTAGCACTGAGGTGCAGTGCCTTAGACCGCTGCGCCACTCGGAAGCCACTGAACACCCTCGGATTTAGAGAAGGAACAGAATGCGGAGAAGGAGAATTCACAGATATTATCTGTTTCTTATGTAACTCTGGAGAAATCAAGTGGATGTGGTTCAATCATACTCAAATCTCAAATGTTCTATAAAGCACTAAGGATATACCTGTTGAGGCAGCTGCATGTTGCCAAACAAAAAAGAACAAACAAGAAAACATACAAATATCCTTGTCTGTTTTTGATAAGAGCTCACTGCAGGGCTTTTGTTTTTCCCATAAAACTTGCAGCCCACTTTTTTTCTTTTTCTTTTAGGAATGTGGAATGTGGAGCCAGTCAACTCTGATTGGTCAGAATGCCTGTGATGAAAGGGTTCTGCCCATCCAGACATAGGAGAAGAAGTGTGTGGAAGTTTACAGTCGTGAGTTATTTCGCACTCACTCACACACATACAGTACACTCACTTTCTCACAGTCTTCAGGATGAACCATCCACTGCATTTCACTCTCCTGCTCCTCTCTTTGGGATTTCTGTACCGGACCACCACCAGTGCTGTTCTTATGGACAAACTGGCAAACAGCAAAATCTGTGCAGATGAGGAGTGCTCATGTGAGTACAGTAGATTTTATGCACCTTACCGATCAGAAGACCATTGTTGGAGAGTATGGATTTCTGTTCTCTATTCAGACATTCTGGATTTTTTGAGGGATGTGACAATACCATGCACCCATCAATCAATCCAGTCAATACTGGCTTTATATGTGATTTGACAAAAGAGTGCACAGTCAATGTGTTTTCTTATTTCATATACTGTAGGTCATTTGCTTTCATGTTGTTTTTGTTGTTGTTCCCTCTCAGATGCTCTCTCTATGGCTGTGGCTCTGGATGACTTCACCGCTCCTGACTGCAGATTCATCAACATCAAGAAGGACCAGATGATCTATGTGTACTCCAAACTCACACCAGAGGAGGGCACTGGAGTCTTCTGGTCTGGAAGTGTATGTTCTGTGATGACTGGTTTGTTTCCAGAGTTACAGAAACATTTTCATCACTATTCAAAATATGTTTTTAGAAAATGGTCCATCCAAACCGTTTTTGTCAATTCATGTTGAAATGTAAAGACCCTAGTGACATTTTCCATATGAATAATGTACCAATCAAGTCAGGTGATTCTATGCTCCATCCAGGTATGAGGTTCATACCTTTTGAGGTGCATTTTGCTGTGCCTGTCACATTGTTTAATCATTTTGAGTTGTGGAATGTGTGAGATTTGGGCAGAAACTCACAGATATATGACTCGATCACACAAATGCATCTATTCTGCTCTTCCTAAACCTGCCCCCTAGATATGAATGTTTCTGTCATGGTGAAACACCTGAGCACATCTATCTAGCACCATGTTCCTCTCTCTGGCAGGTTTACAGTGAGCGTTATGTGGACCAGATGGGCATCCTCGGCTACTTCCCCAGCAACCTGGTGAAGGAGACTACCAAGTTTAAGAAGGATACTGATACTGTGGAGATCCCTACGGCCGTGAGTATTACCTCAACTTCCACGCATTCAACACTATAGCTACCAACAACATGTTGTTTGTCTCCATTCATTCTCGCTCAGTAGGTACATTCTCACAGGTAATCAACAGATCCTGAAGTATTACTTATTGTTGTAGTTTTGATCATTGTTACATTTGTTCTCTCTTGCAGGACGTTGACTTCTACTGTTTCTGAATCTCTGGATGATGTAGGTCTCTTTATTGATCAACTGTTTAGCTTTTTTCTGGGAATTACAAAGGAAATATGCGGAAGTAGAGATCCTTATGATCTGCGGAGCAAGGTTTTTATTATTTCAAAGACTTTTCTTGTATTTTGATATCGAAAATGTTTCAATAAAACCCCTTTCATCCCAATGTTTGTACTGTACATGTTGTATCTTCTCAAATCAGGGATCAAATTATCACTAATATGACGAAAACAAATGTTCTAAGCTTACTGTAGGCTATATTAAAGTTGTTGGAGTTTGGCTGAGTGGAAATTCTATGTTTCCAAGTACCCAAACATACAACAATATCACAGTGAGGGTAGGATACTGCTGCTGTGTGTTGGAAAGCCTCCTGTATATTTTGGATGTGTTTAGATCCTCAGTAAACAGGATCGCGGAGTCAGCCTGCCAGGGTTATGGGAGTTACCTTGTTTCATAGGATTAGGTGTTATGAAAAGCACCACTGAAAACATTCTGATTAAATGTTAGTGGAAGATAATATCAATTTGATATGCTTGGAAACAGATAGAGGAAGGAGAAAGCGTGTCATTGATTTTGCAGTTGATGAGGCAAAACCTCATCATCTGGCTGGGTATGACACATTTATTAGAAACAACCTAACGACTTGATATCAGGTTATAGAGTAGTAAATACCTCTAGAAGAAATATTATGTGAAGATTTGTCAAGAAGATATTTTACAGATAAGCAGTGGAAATAGAAAGATGAGTTTTTTTTGCGCCGTGTGGAGCGTGAACACCAGACAAGTTGTGTATTTATCTGTGGTGATGGAATTTCTCTGGGGATGCATCCTGGTCTGTGGATGTTGAATGGCTGAAAATTGAAGTTAATTATGTTTAAGAGCACATTCTCTTCCTCCTGCTGTAGTGGTATTAATGGTATTACCTCATTTCATTTGTTATCCTGAATGAAACTCTTTGTAGCAGTGTCAAACCTGCATTTACGTAATCAAGCAAAGGTTGTTATAAGCCAGAAAAAAGTAAGCATATTGTGTTTTACACAAAATATTTGAGTGTCACAGTGGAAAAATGATTAGGTCACTTTAAAATATAGTAAATATTATTTGTTTCCTCTTCCTTGCCTCTTTCATAAACATTTGCATATTTGCATATATTTTATTAACACAGTGAGAAAGGTAAACACGAAAACCAATTTTCCCAGTATACCCTTACAATGAGGCTAATTAGAAATGTGGTTGCATAGTCTTGTCTCTCGCTCTCTGTCACATGCAAGCATGCACCCACACATGCATGCACCTACAGTGCATTCAGAAAGTATTCAGACCCTTTGACTTTTTCCACATTTTGTTACGTTACAGCCTTATTCTAAAATTAATTTAAAAAAAAAAATGTTATACCCAAGAAGACTCGAGGCTGTAATCGCTGCCAAAGGTGCTTCAACAAAGTACTGAGTAAAGGGTCTAAATACTTACATACATGTAATATTTCCGTTTTTTATTATAATAAATTAGCAACATTTTCTAAAAACCTGTTTTTGCTTTGTCATTATTGGGTATTGTGTGTAGATTGATGAGGGTGAAAAACAATTTAATCAATTTTAGAGTAAGGCTGAAACGTAACAAAATGTGGAACAAGCACTGTATGTGTGTGCGTCCGCGCACCACACACGCACGCACACACACAGAGACACACCTACACTCATAAACGCATCGACACACTGATTGTGTTATTCGGTGTGAGTGAACATTCACTGTGTGTATGAGTGTGAAGGGTATGTAAAGGTGTTAAAGGCAGTGTAAGGTCATCGTGGATGTGTGGTGAAGGTGAGATACTGAGGTATGGTAATGACCCATCTGCTGCCATGGCAATGGTACTCAGGCCTACATGCTCACCTTGAGAGAGAATGCAGATCAGCTTTGGAATTCTAAACATATGAATTTGAAATGTCATGTTTTTAATTTCCTAATGTTACTGCATTTGCTTATGGGTTGGTAATGACACCCCGAGGAAGGCAGCTTCCGAAACTTTGGTGACTATTAATTAATAATTTGCATCAGAGCAAGAGTGGGTGCCCAAATCCTCTTTTGAATAGTGATTGATAAAGTCCCAATTAATACTAACTGGAAAAATGGTGTGATTTTGCTAAACTTGCATCTAATATTTGAGTATTTGATCTATGTTGCTTATACATACTGTACATGTATCCATTAACCATTTGATCAGCATCAAAATGATTGGCAAATTGCAACGAACAACTTGAACTGCAGTGTATTAGCGCTAGTTTTCATAAAACAATAGTAACGGGAAATGACATGCACCTGCTTGCTAAAATAGTCTTGATTCCAATGAAAAACACACAACAATTTACGAGTAGATGAACTGATCTCTCATTGTTATGGCTTCTGATACCAGACAACTGATTCTAGGTTCTGCGTCTAGGTTCTCTATTTCTGCTACCAATTAAATAACGAACGTTAAGAACATCGAAAATCATCAAAGGCCTGTAATGAATTAATGTAATCATGTAATAATGGAGTATACATCATAAAATGTTTGATGTCAACATAGAATGCAATTTTTGTGCAATTTTAATTAAATGTATTAGACCTACAGTATTTATAGGCTAAACAACATGAGTTTTCAATTAATACAATGTGTAGGGTAAATTGCCACAGTAGATTTTAGTGGTAAACGAGGAAATACTTTATTTTAGTTTTACAGAATGACTATCAAATAGATACTGTACATCTGTTCTTAGTCTGCTCAATTAGCAGGTTTTAAGTTAACACTGATCTCGGCTTTAGCGGAAATGGTAATACGGTGGCCAATAGGCCTAATGGTTGCGACTGACATCAGCTGTGTGGCTGGTCATAGCCCGTATTGACAGTTTAACAAGAGATGAACTTGCGGTAATACGTTAGGCCCATAATGGTTGAAATTGGCCTGATAGTTTAAACTATTTTTTAAAAACTATACAGTGTTTGTTTACAGTTACATTGTTTACAAACAACGGAGTTAAACACACTTATATTTGGGTTAATGAGGGAGTTGCTCATGAGGCCAACAGGAGTTATAAGTTATATTCTTCAAGAATCAATGTACAGTATACATCATTCATTTTAAAGTAAAAAAATGTAGAAATCACAGATTGCCCCTTAAATGCAACCCTATGCCTTAGAAAATCTGATGATTCAGTTTGGAGCCAGGCCAACAGGAGGGATTTGTGCAGTTATTTCATCATTAAGAAACAAAATACGCTTTTTCTTTTTTGTCCAGGGGCCTCATTACATTTCAAAGGATAAACTCCCACACCGGAGACATCAAGGACGACTCCAATCAAAAATGAGATTAGAAATGAATCAATCATGCAGTTAACTTTAATGTTCAAAAACAAGAAAATTGAGATGCTCGTAGTAGTTTAGACATTGTCTGTTTATTAAGGAACACATCTTCACCCAGTGGGGAATCATTTACATGATGTGAAAGTAACGTGACCAGAGATCGAAATGTCTCCTTTATGAGCTCATTTTAAAGTGATAGCTCAGCGTGACTCACTTTTGAAACATGCACGCTTACATCCACGCACGCACGCACGCACACACACACACACACACACACACACACACACACACACACAAACAAACAAACACACAGAGGTTTTTCAGAGAATACATGCTTTTGCATACAATGGCCTTCATGATTTAACATGCCCTGATATTTCCTTTCTCAGTTAAGACTCCCTCCTCAGGATGTGTGGACATTATTTATCTCTCCTCTCCGTTTGATTGGCTGTGAAACCGTCATTTCCACCGCCCTGTTACAGCTGGGAAGGAATTAAATTCATCAACGTGTCCATCCGATTTTCTTCAGTTTCACTTAAACACTTAAACAACAAAATGTGTTTTATGCTGTCCAAGGCTGTTTATTCCTGATAATTCCAAGATCTGTTTATTTCTTATCCTTTTAGATTTATTATTATTTATTTTTTTACTCATTATTCTATTTATTCATTTGACCAGAAGCACATTGGATACTGACGGCTAACCAGTGAAGAAGAGAGCGTTGTCACAAGCAAAAATCAATAGTCTCTCCCTCTCTCTATCTGTCCAGATCAATACAAACCTGTTTATGTTCCCTTCAACTGCAAAATGTCACCAAGGGAAAATATTTATAGCTGCACAGCTATAGCCCATGGCTCTCAAAACTGCAGTATTTGCCCAACAGCATTAGACATTGGAAGATGAAACAGTACTCTCCCATATCCTTTGTTTCTCTTGATAAACATTCATCCTAAAATAAAATCCCTTACTGAAATAGGTTGCATTCATTCTGAAACCTCAAACAACCACTTCAGCGGAGTAGGGGGGCGAGTGAAGTACATGGTGTTCTGGGGATATACACTGAGTGTACAAAACATGCTCTTTCCATGACATAGACTGGCCAGGTGAATCCAGCTGAAAGCTTTGATATCTTATTGATGTAACCTGTTAAATCCACTTCAATCAGGGTAGACGAAGGGTAGGAGACAGGTTTTAAAAAAATGTAAGCCTTGAAACAGTTGAGACATGGATTGTGTATGTGTGCCATTCAGAGGGTGAATGGCAAGACAAAATATTTAAGTGCCTTTGAATGGGGTATGGTAGTAGGTGCCAGGTTTGTGTCAAGAACTGCAATACTGCTGTGTTTTTCATGCTCAACAGTTTCCCGTGTGTATCAAGAACAGTCCACCACCCAAAGGACATCCAGCCAACTTGACGCAACTGTGGGAAGCATTGGAATCAATATGGGACAGCATCCCTGTGGAACGCTTTCAACACCTTGTAGAGTTCATGCCCCGACGAATTGAGGGTGTTCTGAGGGCAAAAGGGGAGGGCGCAACTCAATATTAGGAAAGTGTTCTTAATGTTTTGTACACTCAGTGTACATGTAGTACCAGTGATGTGGTGTAGCATCTGGCTGTGTCTCTTTTCTACCATACTGTCTCTGTATGCCTAAGCTATGAATGACAAAAGACAGGACTGAAGATCTCCAGCTATGTCCTCAGAAATGGCCGGGGTCCTATTAAGTAGTTATTTTGTTTTTAGAAACCAGGTTCCATATTTTGGCGGTGAATTTGATTGAAGTGTGTTATTTTAGCGACATGTTTTAATAGTGTAATAAATTTGGGCCGCGGCCGGGACTCAAACACAGGTCCAGTGACTGTTAACCCAACACATTAGAAATTACACCAAGAGATCTTTGTGAGGTCACTAGGTGTTGGGTTAGGGTCGCTACAATATACTTCACCACACCTTTCTGCAAATTGGTCTGAGTTTTTGGAGCCCAGAGCACAATTTCACTACAGAACATTTTAATAGACTTTGTCTGGAATAAAGCCAGCACTGTTACAAGTGCAAGTAGTGGCTGTTTTTAATCAGAAACAGTGTGCTCCTTTAGGAATATGTGAACGTTAGTGTGTTTCTGTGCGTGTCTCTCTTGTTTGTGTGTGTGTGTGTGTGTGTGTGTGTGTGTGTGTGTGTGTGTGTGTGTGTGTGTGTGTGTGTGTGTGTGTGTGTGTGTGTGTGTGTGTGTGTGTGTGTGTGTGTGTGTGTGTGTGTGTGTGTGTGTGTGTGTGTGTGTGTGTGTGCGTGCGTGCGTGCGTGCGTGCGTGCGTGCGTGCGTGCGTGCGTGCGTCTGTGCGTGCATGTATGTGTGTGCATGCATCCGTGTATGTCAAAGCAAATGTCTCCTCGGGCCCTATGTCTATTCTCCAGTCAGACGACATTAGCTTTGGGGGGTTGCCATGGTGACAGGCAGGGCTGCTGTGACAGAAAGTCATGGGAGAACCTCACTGATTGTGTGTGTGTGTTTCTATGTGTGTGCGGGCAGCAACCCTGCTCACACCTGAAACACACACACTCCCATACCCACACCACAACCACCCAATGACTGCAGAGTTTTCCAGATAAATCAATGGATGGCCTCTACTCTGTATAGCATCTGAGTCACTCACTGTGTGACAGGAGGGAAATGAAACATGACTGTGGCTTTTTCATCCCCACATTATGATAACTGCAGTCAGGGAAAGTTATTGATCCTGCCATGTGCAGTAGAGATAAAATAATATCACAAAAATATCACATCAAATATGCAGTGTAATAAAGTGTAAACATCTGGATATTATAACTGTTCCAGATTGTACTAGCAATAATTCAATTTGAGCAAATATTGTTAGACAGATGTTATATGAAACAAGCACTATGGTATTATATTATGCGCGTAAAATAAATTATAGACCATCTTTGCATGTAAACTCATGTAGGACCAAAACTCTGAGCTAGATAACACTTTGAAGGGATAAGACTCAAAAGGAGGACTCACCTAAGACTACTACAGAGAGTCTCTCAGTACAGTAAAGAGAGGGGAGCAGAACTGACCCACTGGGCACCGACATCAGTTTTGATTTACATTTGGTTGAGTTGACAACTAACATGAATTCAACGTAAAATCAACAAAAAATTGTCACCATGACATGGTTAAAAGATTAAATGCCCTTACGTTGATGACTTTTTGCAAATTCAATCAGTTTTCAACATTGATTCAACGTCATTACATTGATTTTCTGGGGGTTGAAATGACGTATAACAACGTTGATTCAACCAGTTTTCGCCCAGTGGGGAGTCACGTCTTCCACTGATGAAAGCCTAACTTGCTGCAGATTGGATAGAATTGAAGTCGAAATGAGAAAAAGATTAAAGCAGTAGGGCAGAACATTTAAAGTGCAAACACTTTGGTTCCTGGGCCCTAATATGACCGGGGGGTGTTACTGTTGTTGAAACTGTTCATTTTTCTGGACGGGCAAACATCCCAGCCTTTGTCCCAGGAGAGTAGATATTTACTCAGGACAATGGCAAGGAGAGGACTCCATTTGTAGGTGCCCATTGGGTACACGGCTGATAAACTGATTGCTAAGTAAGTGTGTGTGTGCTTTGTTTCACATCTCATCTCTCTCTCTCTCCACCCCCCTCTCTCTTTCCACTCCCCCACCCTCTCTCTCTCTCTCTGTTTGTTTCCCTATCTTGCTTTTCCTGTGTGCGTGTGTGCGTGAATGTGTGTATATTGCCAGTCCTAGTCAGCTCTCCCTTGCATGGATGGCCAGGTATGTCAGCACAAATCTCCTTCAAATACGTCTTCCTCCTAACACCTGCTCCTCAAATAGCTTACCGCATCAATATGGGAGCAACAACACAGAATACAGCGTGGCTAGTATAAAATCAGCCAAGTGCTCTGTGAAGATTCAGGTGATTAGATGAAGAAGTTGTTTAAGATAGAGGACCCGGCAGCCTTTTTACTTGGTGTGGCGCAGTAACAGTTCAGATAGAGTCGGAGGATCAGGTGCAAAAATATGTGCCATTAATTTTACAGTGATAGTCATGAGAACACTGAATCCAGATAATATTTAGAAAATAATGAAAAAAGTGAAGAAAATAGTTGAAAGAAATAATTTATTTGAAAACTAATACATTTACTTTGACAGCAAAAAGACTAAGGCAAAATGCCCATAATCTCACACATCTGAGTATATGGCAGAGTTATTGTCACGATCGTGTGGAAGAGATTCGGACCAAAACGCAGCATGAGGAAAATAAGCCATCTTCTCTTTATTATAGAAGAAGGCAAAACGAAACAAAACACTTACAAACTACCAAAACAACAAACGATCGTGAAGCTAAATAACGTAGTGCACACACACAGGCTACAAACGTTCTACATAGACAACTACCCACAAAAGCCTACTGCCTATGGCTACCTTAAATATGGCTCCCAATCAGAGACAAATGAATGACAGCTGTCTCTGATTGAGACCCAATCTAGGCAGCCATAGACATAACTAGACAACCTAACAATACTCTATCCCATACACATACAACACCCATAGACTCACCAAAACACACACAACATACAATGCCCACCCCAACTCACGCCCTGACCAACTAAACATAATCAAAAATAACATAAATAGGTCAGGAACGTGACATAACCCCCCCCCTAAGGTGCGAACTCCGGGCGCACCAGCACAAAGTTCAGGGGAGGGTCTGGGTGGGCATCTGACCACGGTGGTGGCTCAGGCTGAGGGCGAGGTCCCCACCCCACCATAATCAATCCCCGCTTCTTTATCCCCCTCACAATGCCCACCCTCCAAATAACCCCACCTAAATTAAGGGGCATCATCAGGATAAGGAGCAGCACCGGAATGAGGGGCAACACCGGAATGAGGGGCAACACCAGAATGAGGGGCAACACCAGAATGAGGGGCAACACCAGAATGAGGGGCAACACCAGAATGACTGGCGGATCCTGGCTGGCTGGCTCTGGACGCTCTTGGCTGGTTGACGGCTCTGGACGGTCATGGCTGGCTGACGGCTCTGGACGGTCATGGCTCGCTGACGGCTCTGGACGGTCATGGCTCGCTGACGGCTCTGGACGGTCATGGCTCGCTGACGGCTCTGGACGGTCATGGCTCGCTGACGGCTCTGGACGGTCATGGCTCGCTGACGGCTCTGGACGGTCATGGCTCGCTGACGGCTCTGGACGGTCATGGCTCGCTGACGGCTCTGGACGGTCATGGCTCGCTGACGGCTCTGGACGGTCATGGCTCGCTGACGGCTCTGGACGGTCATGGCTGGCGGAAGGCTCTGGCTGATCCGGTCTGGCGGAAGGCTCTGGCTGATCCGGTCTGGCGGAAGGCTCTGGCTGATCCGGTCTGGCGGAAGGCTCTGGCTGATCCGGTCTGGCGGAAGGCTCTGGCTGATCCGGTCTGGCGGACGGCTCTGTAGGCTCATGGCAGACGGGCGGCTTTGCAGGCTCATGGCAGACGGGCGGCTTTGCAGGCTCATGGCAGACGGACAGTTCAGACGGCGTATGGCAGACGGGCAGTTCAGGCGCCGCTGGGCAGACGGGCAGTTCAGGCGCCGCTGGGCAGACGGGCAGTTCAGGCGCCGCTGGGCAGACGGGCAGTTCAGGCGCCGCTGGGCAGACGGGCAGTTCAGGCGCCGCTGGGCAGACGGGCAGTTCAGGCGCCGCTGGGCAGACGGCAGACTCTGGCCGGCTGAGACGCACTATAGGCCTGGTGCGTGGTACCGGAACTGGAGGTACCGGGCTAAGGACACGCACCTCAGGGCGAGAAGGAACAGTGCGTCCAGGGCTCTGGAGACGCACAGGAGGCTTGGTGCGTGGTGCCGGAACTGGAGGCACTGGGCTGGAGACACGCACCATAGGGAGAGTGCGTGGAAGAGGAACAGGGCTCTGGAGATGCACTGGAAGCCTGGTGCGTGGTGTAGGCACTGGTGGTACTGGACTGGGGTGGGAAGGTGGCGCCGGATATACCGGACCGTGAAGGAGGACACGTGCTCTTGAGCACCGAGCCTCCCCAACCTTACCAGGTTGAATGGTCCCCGTAGCCCTGCCAGTGCGGCGAGGTGGAATAGCCCGCACTGGGCTATGCAGGCGAACCGGGGACACCACCTGTAAGGCTGGTGCCATGTACGCCGGCCCGAGGAGACGTACTGGAGACCAGATACGTTGGGCCGGCTTCATGGCACTCGGCTCGATGCCCAACCTAGCCCTCCCAGTGCGGCAAGGTGGAATAGCCCGCACTGGGCTAAGCACGCGTACTGGGGACACCGTGCGCTTTACCGCATAACACGGTGTCTGACCAGTACGACGCCCTCTCACTCCACGGCAAGCCCGGGGAGTTGGCTCAGGTATCCAACCCGGCTTCGCCACACTCCCCTTTAGCCCCCCCCAAGAAATTTTTGGGTGAGCCTCTCGGGCTTCCAGCCTCTCCTACGTGCTGCCTCCTCATACCAGCGCTCCTGGGCTGTGGCTACCTTCTCCTCCCGCAAGCGGCGATTCACACCAACCTTAGCCCAGGGTCCTTCTCCATTGAAAATTTGCTCCCAACTCCATTCCTCTTCTCTCCATTGTTTAAGTTCCTTTTCTCCTTCCTCAATCCGCTTGGTCCTGTTGTGGTGGGGAATTCTGTCACGATCGTGTGGAAGAGATTCGGACCAAAACGCAGCATGAGGAAAATAAGCCATCTTCTCTTTATTATAGAAGAAGGCAAAACGAAACAAAACACTTACAAACTACCAAAACAACAAACGATCGTGAAGCTAAATAACGTAGTGCACACACACAGGCTACAAACGTTCTACATAGACAACTACCCACAAAAGCCTACTGCCTATGGCTACCTTAAATATGGCTCCCAATCAGAGACAAATGAATGACAGCTGTCTCTGATTGAGACCCAATCTAGGCAGCCATAGACATAACTAGACAACCTAACAATACTCTATCCCATACACATACAACACCCATAGACTCACCAAAACACACACAACATACAATGCCCACCCCAACTCACGCCCTGACCAACTAAACATAATCAAAAATAACATAAATAGGTCAGGAACGTGACAGTTATAGAGGGGTCGCAGTTGCATCACAAATAGACTAGCAACCACACCAGGCGGCCATGTTGGAAGACCAGAGTCAGTCTGGTGGAACTTTGTTGCCCTGTGTCCTCCAATCACCCACATGGCTCGCTGCATTTTGCTACCCCGTGAAGCATAGGGAAAATTGCGCAATATTTCGTTTTCGAAGGACCAAGAAAACAGAGGCAGTGGGAGAACTTTTTCAAGCAACTAAATATATTTTGAAAATGATTTAAAAAAACAATTTATAATTAGCCAGCTAGCTAGCTAACTTTACATACTGTAAAGATTTTGGAGGATTTTAGCTCCACAGATAAATTATTAGACTGTATTATTGAGGGGCGGCAGGTAGGCTAAGGATAAGAGCGTTCGGCTAGTAACCGAAAGGTTGCTAGATCGAATCCCTGAGCTGACAAGGTAAAAATCTGTCATTCTTCCCCTGGCCAGCAGCATACCACCCTGCATACCACTGCTGGCTTGCTTCTGAAGCTAAGCAGGGTTGGTCCTGGTCAGTCCCTGGATGGGAGACCAGGTGCTGCTGGAAGTGGTGTTGGAGGGCCAGTAGGAGGCACTCTTTCCTCTGGTCTAAACAAAGATCCCAATGCCCCAGGGCAGTGATTGGGGACACTGCTCTGTGTAGGGTGCCGTCTTTCGGATGGGACGTTAAACGGGTGTCCTGACTCTCTGAGGTCATTAAAGATCCCATGGCACTTATCGTAAGAGTAGGGGTGTTGACCCTGGTGTCCTGGCTAAATTCCCAATCTGGCCCTCAACCATCACGGTCACCTAATAATCCCCAGTTTACAATTGGCTCATTCATCCCCCTCCTCTCCCCTGTAACTATTCCCCAGGTCGTTGCTGCAAATGAGAACGTGTTCTCAGTCAACTTACCTGGTAAAATAACGGTAAAAAAAAACAAAAAAAAAACAAGGCAGTTAACCCACTGTTCCTAGGCTGTCATTGTAAATAAGAATTTGTTCTTAACTGACTTGCCTAGTTAAATAAAGGTTAAATAAATAAATGTAATACTTGGATGGCTCACAACTTCCTCCAGCTTAATCAAGAGAACACCGAGGTACTTATTGTTCGAGTCAAAGAACAGAGTGAGAATCTAGCCGCAAATTTAATTCACAGGCAATTTTTTACCTTTATTTAACTAGGCAAGTCAGGCAAAACACATATTTTTTGCTTTGCTTTTCCTTGGGGTGCTTTTTTTCCTTCAGTTTGTGTCTGTCACGCCTGATCTGTTTCACCTGTCTTTGTGATCTCCCCCATTATCCCATGTGTATTTATACCTGTGTTCTCTGTTTGTTTGTTGCCAGTTCATCTTGTTTCATCAAGCCTACCAGCGGTTTTTCCCTCTGCTTCTGTTCTCTCGATTGTTCCTGTTTTCCCGGTTTTGACCTTTCTGCCCGTCCTGACCCTGCCTGCCGTCCAGTACCTTTGCCACACTACTCTGGATTACTGACCTCTGCCTGACCTTGAGCCTGCCTGCTGTCCTGTACCTTTGCCCCACTACTTTGGATTATTGACCCCTGAACGTCACGACCAAGCATTGGACACTTTGCGGGAGCAATTCCGTGGGTTGTCTTCTAGGCAGCCTACCATGATGGTAACCTCCCAGCCCCTTAGTAATCTGGCTGGTAGCAGCCCCGTCACATCGGTTTCCCGGGAACCCCGCTTACCTCCCCCAGAGTGCTTCGATGGAGAGTCGGACACCTGTCGGGCGTTTCTCGTCATGGAGCTGCGGCCTTCCTCCTTCCCCTCGGACCACTCTAAGATAGCATACCTCATCACACTGATGTCCGGGAGAGCCCTCGCCTGGGCTACGGCTGTTTGGGAACAACAGTCGGCCGTATGCTTCAGTCTGGAGGGATTCGTGGCAGAGGTGACAAAAGTTTTTGAGGCTCCGGTGTCCGGGAGTGAGGCTGCCCGGAAGTTACTCCAGCTTCGGCAGGACTCCCTCAGTGTAGCGGACTATGCGGTGGATTTCTGCACGCTAGCAGCGGATGGTGCCTGGAACCCAGAAGTTCTGTTTGACTCGTTCCTGCACGGATTATCGGAGGACGTAAAGGACGAGCTAGCAGCCCGGGAACTACCGACGGATCTCGACTCACTCATCGCTTTAATCATCCGGATCGATAGTCACCTACGGGAACGTAAGAGGGAGAAGAGGTCTGATTGAGGTCCCAATCGCTCACTCATGGATCCCACCTTGCATCTGATGAACTCCGGAAGTCCCCGGCGTCTACGTCCCCGAGAGGATTCGAACTTACCCAAGTTCCTCCAAGAGCCTCTGAAGATTGCCGATTCACCTCTTCCCGAGCCGATGCAGCTCGGCAAGGCTAAGCTGTTTCCAGCCGAATGTGTACGCAGACTTGACACCCAGATTTGTCTGTATTGCGGTACTGCCGGTCATTTTGTGTCTACCTGTCCCTTCAAGAGACCTAGCTCATTCGTTAGAGTGAGTACTCTGGTGGTTCTTAAAGATAATTGTTCTTCTCCCCTTACTCGCCCCCCTCTCCATGCTATCCTGCTCTGGGGCGACCAGTCCAAGTCTCTCCAGGTACTCATCGACTTGGGGGCCGATGTGTGTCTTATGGACGTTACCCTGATATCCGAGCTGGGCATCCCCACTCAACCCCTCTCCATTCCCATGGATGTTAGAGCGCTGGACGGGCGCTCTATAGGCCGGGTCACTCTAACTAAATCAGTGATCAGTGCGGTGAGGTTGGCCACCTCTGGTATTGCCTTTTTTTTGTTCACCTATAATTATGCTTTAGTAATAATAGCCTAGCTACTTGTTACTAAAATGTCAAAACTTTACATATGAGTTACCATACACTTTGAAATGTTATGAAATAAAGTGTTGATTCTTCGAAGTAAGGTGTTTAAACTTGGACAAAGTAGTAGAAGTAGAAACTGATGCTGCTGCAGCTTTGTTCATCTTCACAGTGGGAATCCAGTCGACATGGGTGTCTTGATAGAGGTCAGCTGGTGAACCAACATACAGTACATAAACAAATGAAAATCACACCTAATGTTAAAATATCACTCCTTCAGGACACCTATACCATCAGGGCTCTTGATTGTTTGGTTGTGTTTAATTAATTCAGGTGTTTTAGTGTCATATAAAAATGTAATCTATTGCTGGGCTGGAACAACCAATAGTCGACACAGCAGGTTGTCCTATCCCATTGAGGCCTTTGTCCTATGCTGTAATGTCCATAAATGTTCCCTCCTCTTATGAATAAAGTTCTCAACAAACTATAATTGGGTCAGTGCCACTGGAGAGTTTTTTTGGACAATAATGTCCTCCACCAGGCTAGATGGAGGTCATATTGTACAATTTGTGTCTCCCCTTTTCGTGGACCTAAAGTAGATGGTTGGATTCAAGATGAGGTCGTTTTTATTGATCTGTTTGTCAGTGACAACAGAGTAGGCCTAGGCTACCCTGTGATTTGTTGCATAAAAAAAGTATTCTGGTAATGTCTCCAGTCATATAAAGTGTAGTAGAATTGCATGACGTGTTTTTCAAAGGCCACATTTTTTCCCGTGCAAAGGAAAGAGAAGAAACATATCTGATGTGGCTTATAGGCCTATGCTACTACACGCTCAGCCACGCACAGTGATTATATTGAGCTATATTAATAGCCGAAATGATGATTATCCAATCTACTCATCACATTAGGTATGTTAGGCTTACATTAGTCTGCAAATGCCATGATCGATGCATTCAATGCTTTATTATAAAGGTGAATTTGTATGGTGAAAAAAGAGCTTCCCCAAAACGTGAAACTCGTGTGTGCATGTGTGTGCGTGTGTGTGTGTGCCTGTTAAACTGTGTTGGCTAATGTTTCTTTGGCCTTTTCACACTCATTTTGGAGACACACAGATGGCATTGTTGATGCTGTCATGTTATTACCATGGTTTCAACTTCAACTGCAATTTTTATGTGGCTACTCTTGAAAAAGATGAAATCGACTGTGCAAAACATTAGATAAATTGACTGTACAAATGGACGTTATAGTTAATTATCCACTTCCAACATTTATATAAAGTATTGTGCATACTTTTCTTTGCAATTCTACGCACCATTTGCTGTCGGGTGTGAAGACCTGTAAAGTGTTTCCCTTCTCGATGAAAAATCACATCTCCTGTGACATCAACACCTAACATTTCTTTCCTTTTCCTGAGTTCGGAAACGTCATAGCTGTCACCATGACGGTAATGATTTATCACCTAGAGTGCATCTATGATGTGTGTGTGTGTGTGTGTTTAAGGGTTTCAATTGTGTAGTGGCCTTTTCTCATACTAGTCCATCAAATTGGTTTCCATGATGAACAGTGAACTATGTCACACCTGAATAAACTGCATTCAGACAAGAGCCCTTGCTCCCAACCATGCCTTTCTGTTATGAATCATCCCTATGGTTACCATAATGATTCAGGGAATTGGCATCAGGGGGTGTGGTTTAAAGGTGAGTGCTTCGTGAAAAGGAAATGGGTCAGAGTCAGTCAGAGACCAATAACGGAAGGCTCTCCTGCATTCCATTCACAGCCATTAAAGATGTTGGCTATTCAGCCATTAACTCTGGTACACAGAAACAATCCTCCTGGCTAGCAGTAATGAGGTCACCAAAGGGTCAAAGGTCAAAAGTAATGTGCTGAAAATATAAGACAGTAAGAACAATTGAATGACAACCGGAGGCTACTTGGCCATATAGGCTCTCCATTTGCCTGGAGCAATGGAACAGTGCATTCAATGGGAAACAATAGAGAATAAATGAATATTATAGTGATAAGATAGGCATTTCATAAAATCATTATGTAAATTTCAGCCGTATTAACAGTACATCGATCAGAAAAGCTATGAAAGGGTATATTAAACTGGACTCGGTCTTAGTGCTTTGGCTGTTTGAGGTAATCATGCTCTTTTGTAATCTGTCCTCTCTCTCTCCTGAAGGACAGTGTGTGTGACAGGTGAGGAGAAATGACCGCACCTGTCTGTCAATAAGGAGTTTGGTTCAGGAGCGGCGGTGTCCTTTCAAGGTAATACACACATCACACACAGTCCGTTCAGAATATGGATCACTTGGTTGTTGTTTGTCGGACTCCTGCCTCCCCCAAAGCCCATTCGTTTGCTCTGTAGTGACGCATGTGAAAGGGCAAAAAGGATGGAACTTTGTGAGGTAAATTTCTCACACCCACGGCAGCCATGTTGTTGTTCTGGTAGCTTCTGGTCATTTGCAGCGCAGTTCCCTCTACATAACACCATCACAAGTAGGAGCAAAGCACCTACGTCATTATGGCATCCGTACAAGACAAAATATACGACTTGCAGAGACCTTTCTCTAACCATAGACACTCCCTGATTATGAACACCTGTTTTTATGTATATGGATTCATACGTTTTTTTCTGATCCTCTTAGTTTGGGGATGTCTACAGCCCATGTTCAGCAGTGGAAAGGGTTGTATTGAGTGAAAGCCACAATATAATCGTGACAGGCTCCAGATAGATCTTGCGTTTCCAGAGTCTTTGACCTCCGTCTGAAGCAGGTTGTGTAACAAGCATCAGCTGGATGGGCTTTATGGAAAAATAGATGAACTGGTAGATAGAAAAACATCTGACGTTTTTAACTTTCAGAGATTTGATACAAAAATTCATGTAATGCTGTTGTCGTACAACGTACATATTGTGATTATATACTGTAGATACCGCAATTATCTCTGACAAAAACTGCAACAGAACAATATATTCAGAGCCATAGATAAAGCCACCTGAATACAACAACAAGAGAAACACCAATAAACTGTCTCTAAACTCTGTCATAAATGCAGTGTGTTAAAATATGATGTGTGTGTATCTGAGCCTTAGAAAGCCTCACAAAGTTCTCGCCTCAGCGAGGCCAGGTGTCTGTGACCCTGAGAAGGCAAAGAAAGCAGGAGGAAGATTGCCATGAAAATACCTATTGTATCTATAGTTCACAGTCTATTCACATAAAGGAAACAGACATCATATAATACATTACTGGCAGTCTGAAGAACTGCTCATCCCAGTAGTTGACCTTTACTATACAGTACCACTATCGCCATGGTTACGTACCCTGAGAAAACTATTGCCTACATGAAAGATAGTATGTCAGCAACTGAAATCATATTTTCAGGACAACACCAAAATATGTTGAAACCTTTGTGGAAGGATTGTGTTTAAATTAATGTTAAATTATTTTCCGATATCCGATAGTATATTTACATTGACAACTAATATTTCTGCACTCATATGTTACAGTTACAATGGTATTATTTAGATATCATTGGCAGCTGGTTAGCTGGTTAAATGTGAATTGACATCAGGCTCTTTGTACAATTTCCGGGTGACGCTTCAGTCCACATCTGTACTACAGTGATCACCTGAGCCTGACGTTTCACACCCCCACAATCCCATTTCGGGTCACAATGGACCTGCCATGACCCCAAGTTAATATGGTCTGAGCTACTCAAATAAATAGCCATGGCTGTGTGGTCAGGGAATCCTCAGGGAATGTCTATTCCAATTTAATAAACAAGACCACTGATTGTTTGGTTATTAAAGACAAAATCACACAATAATACAGTTTTAAGCAAGGTTAACTTTAGTAGGAATCAGACCTAAATAGCACTTCACCTTGGGCAATGCAAGTCAATCTCTTCCCAATCAGACCTATGGAGGGTGGGTTTCTTTAGAGTCAGACCAGTCTCTCCTCTAATGTTAACCAGTGCTTCAGCAATCAGATCAGAGGTTGCTAGACTAGAGGTACCTACTGCAGAGCTGAGAGAACAGGCAAAGAGCTGACAGAGACATGCTGAGCAATGTCAGAGAGCAGTTTTCTCTGGGCAATTCAAAATCAAATCAAATCAAATTGTATTTGTCACTTGCGCCGAATACAACAGTAATATGCTTACTTACAAACCCTTAACCAACAATGCAAAAAAAGAGAAGAAAATAGAAAAATTAATTATTAAAGAGCATCAATAAAATAACAGTATCAAGCCTATATACAGGGGGGACCGGTACAGAGTAAATATGCGGGGGCAGAGGTTAGTCAAGGCAATTGAGGTAATATGTGGGTAGAGGTAAAGTGACTATGCATAGATAATAAACAGAGAGTAGCAGCAGCGTAAAAATGTGGAGGGGAGGACGACAACAATGCAAATAGTCCGGTTAGCCATTTGATTAACTGTTCAGGAGTCTTATGGCTTGAGGGTAAAAACTGTTAAGAAGCCTTTTGGACCTAGACTTGGTGCTCCGGTACCGCTTGTCGTGCGGTAGTAGAGAGAACAGTCTATGATTAGGGTGGCTGGAGTCTTTGGCAATTTGTAGGGCCTTCCTCTAACACCGCCTGGTATAGAGGTCCTGGATGGCAGGAAGCTTGGCCCCAGTGATGTACTGGACCGTATGCACTACCCTCTGTAGGCCGAGCAGTTGCCATACCAGGCGGGGATGCAACCAGTCAGGATGCTCTTGATGGTGCAGCTGTATAACTTTTTGAGGATCTGAGGACCCATGCCAAATCGTTCAGTCTCCTGAGGGGGAATAGGTTAGAGTGTGTTGTGTGTGTGTGTTTGTTTGTGTGTGGGTTTGTGTGTGTATGTGCACATGTTTTCCTACATTATCAGGACCCCAATGTCCTAACATTTCCCCTTAATGTCTGGGAAAGGTAAGAAAACAATAACTTTCTTGAAAAGTCAGGTCAAATGCAATTTCAAATGCAATTTTAAACTTAAGGTTTAGGGTTTTGGAATTAGGGTTAGGTTTAGGTTTAGGGTTATGTTTAGGGTTTTTGGGGTTAGGGATAGGTTAACGGTTAGGGTTAGAGTTAGGGTAGGGGTTAGGGAAAATAGGATTTGTAATGGGAAAAAAAATATACACTCCAAAAAGTCCTGACATTTCACGAAAACACAGCTGTGTATGTGAGAGAGAGAGAGAGTGAGTGAGAGAGCTAAATAGAGTTGATGTGCATTATCTAAGCAAACTGATGTGTCACAACAGAGTCAATCCAAATAGCAGCATTTGAAATGAATTTGCCATGTGATGCTCATCACCAGGTTTTTCTTCAGGTTCGAGATGCTGTTCAAGTCAAGATGCAGTGCACTGAGAAGCTAAACGATCAGAATATTTTAAAGACTCCACCAGGCAGTCCTTCTCACATGAAGCACCAATACATTGACATCTCACTTACTTTTTTCTAAAGAGTGATAATAACCAATGAATATGCATGATAGCATTGACACTTTCCCCAATCATTAGGTGGCAGTTTCCCTAGCGTGTGGACTCTCCCCTCCCGCTGAATCTAAACCTTCCCCTCATACGTGACATGAGTCTGAATGTCAAGAGATAGGGCTGTTAGACATGACTGTCTCACTGCGAGTGGAGCGGGGAAGGCTACGGTAGTGCTTCGGTTTTACCCTTTATCCTCACCATAGCTCCCCCTCAAATCGATTTACAGATTACCGGGGAGACAGGAGAGCAGAAAGAAATAGTTCATAACTTCCATCCATTTAGCTCTGGGGATGTGGCATGTTTCCATCAGAAATCGGCCCTGTCACTCCAGTGGTATTTTGGCTCCTTTTTGGCAATGGTGGTTTTGCAGTACTCTGTACATGTATCAGCTCAGTGTAGGCCTAGTGTTTGTCATAACAACCAATTATCCACTGCACGAGCAGCAAGGCTAAGTAAGGCAATTAAGTGGTGAAACAAAAGTGTATGTGAAAGGAAGGTAGACTAGCAGTTAAGAGCATTGTGCCAGTAACCAAAAGGTCGCTGGTTCAAAACCCCAGGCTGACTAGGTGAAAGATCTGTTGATATGCCCTTGAGCAAGGCACTTAACCCTAATTGCTCCTGCAAATCGCTCTGGATTAAACGTAAATATATAGTGGGTGTGTAGCTGTGACTGTGGCAGTGACTGTGGCAGTGATACAGAGTGAATGATCCAGTGGAATGGTTGAGAGAGCCAAGCCAGTGTACTGTAACCCCTACTGGGAGACAGAACCGGGTGTCAGTGTATCATAATGTAGCCTGCATGGTCAGTATTGTGCACCCTAATTTACCTACATATTACATAATGCACTTTAACGTTCATTACCGCTTTGCTGCAATGGATATTTCAATTGTAAAAATGCACATGTATATGGAAAAAGTCAGAACTGACATCATTGTCATTTAAACATTGTTGCATCCGTCATGTTTTTCTCTATATAATCCATAATTAGATTAGCTGGGACATAATTCCTACTCCTCATGGAAATTGATCATGGAAATAGATGTATAGGCGTTCAAAAAACATTAAGATATCTTAACAGAAGCCAGATGTGAGCCTGTTGGTAAAATAGAATAAATGCAGAGTCAGGCGCAGGACACAGTTCTGAGTAATAATCCAAGATTTACTCAATAAAAGGTAAGATTCCAACAAGGAACGTATACAATCAACAAAAGCACGAACAACGAGAACCCACATGACAAACAATAACGCACAAAACAGAGAGGGAAGCCAGAGGGTTTAATAAGGAACATAATTAATGGAATAGAAATCAGGTGTGTATAATGAAGACAAAACCAAACGAAAATGAAACATGGATCGGTGGCGACAAGAAAGCCGGTGACGTCGACCGCCGAACGCCGCCCGAACAAGTAAAGGGACCAACTTCGGCGGAAGTCGTGACACCAGAATTGTACCAATTTAAGTCAAAACCATGAATAAGTTCCATTAGCTCCATTGTTGCCAGGCTCCCACTCAGAGGTGTCACGCACCAATTATTTAACAGGAGGCACAAAGTATGTGAGGATGGAGGTGGGGTGGTGGGGAATATAGTATTTTTCAAACCCCTGAAACATATTTTGCCTGCAATCTACAGCCATGATCATTATGCCTAATTCTATGTAAAAAATATGTATATTTTTCTGCATAAATTATCTAAGCATATCTCTTTACCTGTTCAATTGTAATTTTTATGAGTCATTCTGACTGTTGTAAATCACACATCTCAATTTACTGCACTAACATGCCAAGGATATTACATCTACATTACAACACAGTACATGGGATCATACCACACATCATCAACACAGGCACATATCATGGCATTATAATTAACCCATTACAGTCACCAGCAAAGCACTCCCAAACCATCACACCTCCTCCTCCATGCTTCATGGTGGGAACCACACATGGGGAGATCATCCGTTCACCTACTCTGTGTTTCACAAAGACACGGCGGTTGGAACCAAAAATCTCAAATTTGGACTCATCAGACCAAAGGACCAATTTCCACCGGTCGAATGTCCATTGCTCGTGTTTCTTGGCCCAAGCAAGTCTCTTCTTATTATTGGTGTACTTTAGTAGTGGTTTCTTTGTAGCAATTCGACCATGAATGCCTGATTCACACAGTCTCCTCTGAACAGTTGATGTTGAGATGTGTCTGTTACTTGAACACAGTAAATAATTTATTTTGGCTGTAATTTCTGAGGCTGGTAACTCTAATGAACTTATCCTCTGCAGCAGAGGTAACTTTGGGTCTTCCTTTCCTGTGGCGATCCTCATGAGAGCCAGTTTCATCATAGCACTTGATGTTTTTTTGTGCCTGCACTTGAAGAAACTTTCAAAGTTCTTGAAATTTTCTCTATTGACTGCCCATGTCTCAAAGTAATGATGGACTGTCGTTTCTCTTTGCTTATGTAACAATTGCTTAACACTATTATATAACACTAGTATGTTTAAGCTTAAACTCTATTGGACCAGTTAGGTTCACTACTGGAGCAGTAGGGAGAAATGAAAACCGCACATGTGAATAAATTAGGAAAAGAACACCGGCTTGTATTTTGTAAATAAAAATACTTACAAAAAATCATTCACCTTGAGTAAATATTGATATGTGAAATGTGTACAATGAGCTCAATATGAATGAAATACATCAATAGTACAATATACTTAGATATCTGTTACGTGCCTCCTGGTCCTTAGAGAGGTGCACGTGGTAAGCACCAGATCTCCAGTGCTCCCCCACAGCCCGGTTCATCCTGTGTCTCCTCTAAGGACCAGGCCTCCTATATGTCTCCCCAGCCTGGTGGGCCCTGTGGCAGCCCCACGCACCAGGCTGTCTATACGTCTCCTCCCATCAGTGAGGGTCCCCAGTTCGGAGTCTCCAGCGACGGTCCCCAGTCCGGAGCCTCCAGCGACGGTCTCCAGTCCGGAGCCTCCAGCGATGGTCTCCAGTCCGGAGCCTCCAGCGACGGTCTCCAGTCCGGAGCCCGCAACGAGGGTGCCCAGTCCGGGGCCCGCAACGAGGGTGCCCAGTCCGGGACCACAACGAGGGTGCACAGTCCGGGGCCCGCAACGAGGGTGCCCAGTCCGGGGCCCGCAACGAGGGTGCCCAGTCCGGGGCCCGCAACGAGGGTGCCCAGTCCGGGGCCCGCAACGAGGGTGCCCAGTCCGGGGCCCGCAACGAGGGTGCCCAGTCCAGGGCCCGCAACGAGGGTGCCCAGTCCGGGGCCCGCAACGAGGGTGCCCAGTCCGGGGCCCGCAATGAGGGTGCCCAGACTCGGGGCCCGCGACGAGGGTCCCCAGTCCGGGGCCCGTGACGAGGTTCCCCAGACCGGGGTCGGCGACGGAGGTCCCCGCACCAGAGGCACCACCAAAGTGTGGTGAGCCAAAGGTGGAGCGGGGTCTACGTCCCGCACCAGAGCCGCCACCGCGGATAGATGCCCACCCAGACCCTCCCCTATAGGTTCAGGTTTTGCGGCCGGAGTCCGCACCTTTGGGGGGGTACTGTCACGCCCTGACCTTAGAGAGCTTTTTATGTCTCTATTTCGGGTTTGGTCAGGGTATGATTTGGGTTGGCATTCTATGTTCTATTTTCTATGTTTTTGTATTTCTTTGTTTTGGCCGGGTATGGTTCTCAATCAGGGACAGCTGTCTATTGTTGTCTCTGATTGGGAACCATACTTAGGTAGCCCTTTTCCCTCCTTTCTGTGTGGGAAGTTAACTTTGTCTGTGGCACTAATGCCCTGTAAACTTCATGGTTGTTTCTTTCGTTTGTTGTTTTGTTGGCGACATTTCTAAATTAAAAGGAAAATGTACACTCACCACGCTGCGCTTTGGTCCACTTCCTTTGACGGCCGTGACAACAACGACCGTGAGAAAGAAAACCCTGTGGCGCAAACACGCACCCCTAACATAGCAACAACAGCCAATAATCCCGGACAAAGAATAGCAGGCAGCGGAGCCACCGAAATCATAGGACACAGGTGTAAAGAAAAAACAGAAAAATGGATCGGTGGCAGCTAGTAGGCCGGCGACGACGACCGCCGAGCACTGCCCGAACAGGGAGACAATATCGGCCATATATCCTGCCTACAGTTCACTAGGGTGCACCCAACTCTATCTTAATCTGAGGGTCTCTCAGATTTCACTGTTCAAAGTTCAATAGCAATACAATAAACATGAATCCACAGAAAAACACTAACCAATTCATAAATACTGACATAAACCAATATGAGATGGAATCAAATGTGAGTGACTGTGCCTATCAATAAACACTACAAGGTGTTTAAGTGTAGCATGTGCTTATAACAATCCCACTGGAATGTATGATGCAATGATGTCTTGTAAGAAAAATCCTACCCCACCGTAGCATGGCAGTGCCAATTCAGTGTCCTCCAAGGAAAATAAATATTTGCATGCAAATCATTTTATCAATGTCCTGGATTCGTGCGGCTCGCCATCCTTGTTGGAACTGAATCCTTACTCAAAAAACCTGGCCTGTTTTACTTTCATATAACCATTAATATAGTGCTTAGCTTTAATCTCTTACAGGACTAAGAAAATAAAACCTAGTCAAAATTCTTTACACTTTAACTACAACACTAGGATCATGTGGACTGAACAATAACTAGCCTGGGCAATGCAAAGGACTTTACACAACTACAGCACCAGGCCCACGTGGACTGAACAATAGACTAGCCCGGGCAAATGAAAAGTACTAGTGCTTACACCTACACGTCATTTCTTATAAAGTCATCTAAAACATAACAGTGTACAAAAATGGATTATGATACTAATTAATCACATTTGATAAAAGTATGAAAAATAAAATAGTTCGCCATGCATGATTAGCATGATCACTAACGTTTGCTATTTCAATTGATTGATAGCTGAGCTAGCCTAAATGTTAGCGGCTTGTGCGTATGCTTGGTTCAGTATGAACACGCACAAAATTCTAGCAATAGCTTAGCTAGCCTAATCACTTGCATTTCGTTCTACATACGAAAACTCACCAAATCCTGCCGTCAATCTTTCCCCCAATCCCTTCACAGCGCATTGGAATAGATACGTGAGTGTTAATATCCAGTTCTCTCTGTTTAGTTCCGTTTTATACAACTTCTCAACAATTTGAAACTTTGTTTTTCTTCCATGGAATGGCGGTAGCTCTTCACGTTCCATTCTAGCTCGTTTTCAGCATGTTGGCGCAGACTGGTGTATAAGGAAGATGTTGATGCCGACTGGTGAGTAACGTGAGGTTAGGAGAGGGACTAAGAGAATATTGAGTTTTGATTGGCTCAAAATAAACTGCTCATCATGCAGCTTCTGACAGCTGATTTGTAATAGCTGTCAACGTAAACATATCAATAGCAATATAGTATAATATGATTGGTTACTGGAATCTCACCAGTAACGATTTTATTCAACATCTAAAGTATTCAACATTAGTTGACCTGCGTTACACTTATTTGAGCTGTTTTTGTCATAATATGGACTTGGTCTTTTACCAAATAGGGCTATCTTCTGTATTCCAAACCTAACTTGTCACAACAGTACTGTTTGGCTCAAACGCATTAAAAAGGAAAGACATTCCACAAATTAACTTTTAACAAGGCACATCTGTCAATTGAAATGCATTCCAGGTGACTACCTCATGAAACTGGTTGAGAGAATGCCAAGAGTGTGCAAAGCTGTCATCAAGGCAAAGGGTGGCTACTTTGAAGAATCTCAAATATAAAATATATTTAGATTTTTGGTTATTACATGATTCCATATGTGTTATTTCATAGTTTTGATGTCTTCACCATTATTCTACAATGTAGAAAATAGTACAAAAAAAGAAAAGAGGGGTCAAAAAAGTAGACCACACCGTTTGGATGCTACAGATGATCATGGTCTGACAAACATCACTCTAGCTTTGTTACCTTTCACCGCCTAGGCAAAAGTGCTACATCGGCGGATCGGGTGGATGTCGAGAGAATAATGTTCTCAATGTTCATAAACCAATTCAATTAAACTACTCAGTCTGCTAATCAGGATTTGTAAGATACTGATTGAAATGAAACAGACAGAGGACCAGCTAAAATAGTCAATAAGGTTTATTCACGGGAACGTTCTAAAGTCAATAATACAAAGACATCCATTTTATAGCTACGCACATACATTTGCACACAAACAGTAGGTATCTTACGCCCACACTGTCCTGCTACCCAGCCGACAAAGATTAGGGACCGTGAGAACACCGTGAGAATCACTCCCTGTCCTCTCCCCAATCTCTCAGTGGCTCCTAGCCAAGGTAGGCCCCGAATCTTGCTCAGACAGTCTGTGTTCAAGACACTATAATAGACATATTGTTTGACTGACTAAAACTACACACATCATTATAATTTTATACATTCTAATCAATTCCATACAATTACATGGTTTCAGAGTGGAATATTCGAATCATTCAATTAACAGATAAATTCCATTAACAGTGGATTGAGATGCATCCAATGCAAATAAACAGATACAGTCCATTCGTAAATGTTCAGACCTCTTGACTTTTTCCACATTTTGTTATTTACAGACTTTTTAAAATCAATACCCCATGATGACAAAGATCAACAGTAAAAAATTGTAGCAAATTTTTTCACAATTATTAACACTTACATGCTTATTTACATAAGTATTCAGATCCTTTACTATGAACTTGAAATTGAGCTTAGGTGCATCCTGTTTCCATTGATCATCCTTGGTAAATTCAATTGATTGGACATGATTTGGAAAGGCACACATCTGTCGATGTAAGGTCCCACAGTTGACAATGAATGTCAGAGCAAACACCAAGCCATGAGGTTGAAAGCATTGTCCGTAGAGCTCCAAGACAGGATTGTGTCGAGGCACATATCTGGGGAAGGGTACCATAAAATGTCTGCAGCATTGAAGGTCCCAAGAACACAGTGGCCTCCATCATTCAACCTCTACAGAATTGGTCCCCCACCCCGGGACGTTTGAGCTAACGTAGGCTAATGTGATTAGCATGAGGTTGTAAGTAACAAGAACATTTCCCAGGACATAGACATATCTGATATGGGCGGAAAGCTTAAATTCTTGTTAATCTAACTGCACTGTCCAATTTACAGTAGCTATTAAAGTGAAAGAATACCATGCTATTGCTTGAGGAGAGTGCACAGTTATGAAAGATAAAATTTAATAATTAACCAATTAGGAACATTTGGGCAGCCTTGATACAACATTTTGAACAGAAATGCAATGGTTCATTGAATCAGTGTAAAACTTTGCACATACACTGCTGCCATCCAGTGGCCAAAATCTAAATTACACCTGGGCTGGAATAATAAATGATGGCCTTTCTCTTGCATTTTCAAAGATTATGAAAAAAACAACAAAAAAAACCATGTTTTTTTCTTTGTATTATCTTTTACCAGATCTAATGTGTTATATTCTCCTACATTAATTTCACATTTCCACAAACTTCAGTGTTTCCTTTCAAATGTTATCAAGAATATGCATATCCTTGCTTCAGGTCCTGCGCTACAGGCAGTTAGATTTGGGTATGTAATTTTAGACAAAAATTTGAAAAAAAAAGTTCAGATCCTTAAGAGGTTTTAAATGGAAGAAGTTTGGAACCACCAAGACTCTTCCTAGAGCTGGCCGCCCAGCCAAACTGAGCAATCGGGGGAGAAGAACCTGGGCAGGGAGGTGACCAAGAACCCGATGGTCACTGACAGAGCTCCAGAGTTCCTCTGTGGATATGGGAGAAACTTCCAGAATGACAACCATCTCTGCAGCTCCCCACCAATCAGGCATTTTATGGTAGAGTGGCCAGACAGAAACCACTTCTCAATAAAAGGCACATGACAGCCTGTTTGGAGTTTGCCAAAATGCTGTGGGGATGTTTTTCAGCAGCAGGGGCTGGGAGACTAGTCAGGATCGAGGGAAAGATGAACGGAGCAAAGTACAGGGAGATCCTTGACGAAAACCTGCTCAGGACCTCAGACTAGGACGAAGATTCACCTTCCAACAGGACAACGACCCTAAGCACAAAGCCAAGATAACACAGGAGCCAGAGCATCGTCTTGAACCCGATCGAACATCTCTGAAGAGACCTGAAAATAGCTGTGCAGCAACGCTCCCCATCCAACCTGACAGAGCTTGAGAGGATCTTCAGAGAAGAATGGGAGAAACTCCCTAAACTACAGGTGTGCCAAGCTTGTAGCGTCCTACTCAAGAAGACTCGCTGCCAAAGGTGCTTCGACAAAGTACTGAGTAAAGCATCTGAATACTCATGTAAATGTGATTTCATTTTGACATTTTAATGAATCAGCAAAAAATCGTTTTGGGATTTTGTGTGTAGATTGATGAGGATTTTTTTTAAAGTAACAAATGGTGAAAAAGTCAACAGGTCCGAATGCACTGTATATCTAGCTTAAACTGACAGATTTTTATGGGGATTTTGGTATTATGCTAATTTGATGTATGCGGGGGCGCAGACATGGACCAAACATGCTGACCAGACCGGACACATCCCGTGCGCGAGCGTTGCAAAATACATTTAGAGATCCATGTTATTCAATTATTGCATCCACACTGCTCGCGCGCACCAACGAGCGTCTGCGTTGCCAAGGGCTAAAATAGAAGTCATTCCTATTTCTGACGCAGATTGCGCTGCAAGTCCTGCCTCTCCCATCTCCTCATTGGTTTATAGAAGCAGGTACCCACGTGCCATTTCCTCATTGGTTACACCCACGTGGGTGATTAAAAGATGAAATGTTTTGCCAGTTGTCGTGGTAATACTATGAACGTGTAGATGCCAATCACCATATAAGTTCAAAGATGAAAAAGCCTGGAAGGAGGAGAGATGACTAGAAACGATTCGGTTGTACGTTTTATGTGTGGATTAATTATCGGAGTAGAGGACCTTGTGCATTTCAGGTAAAATAACAACTCAATGTTTATATCCCAGGACAAATTAGCTAGCAACAGCAAGCTAGCTAAATGGGACAAATTCGCTAGCAAGTGCAAGCTAACTAGCTAAATTGCCATACATGTTAAATGCTTTTCGACCTGTCCCCAAATTAATGTAATTGGTTCAGAGTTTGTATTGATATTTTAACCTACGTGTTGTGATCGCGTTTGGTGTAGGGGGACAAAATACATTTATGCACGATGGCGAACGCGCGCAGCCGGTTTGAGTTCCGTGTTAGGGTTAATTGAGTAGTATTTGCAACAACTGTTCAATCAGATGTCAACATAAATCCAAATATCAACCAAAATAAGACGTATTTTTCAAACAATGCCTGCAGTACCACGGTTGTATCACTATGTTTTCCTTATATTTATATTGCATTTTAGTCACCCACTTGCCGTCAAATCCTTGCCTTCTCCGTCCTTGTTTCCTCCATTCCTCACCTCTCCTTCAAAGCACATCAGAGGAAGAGGCCCGAGGGGAGGTACCTTCAATACTCTCCCCCAATGTGCTTTGAGAAGGAGGTGAGGAATGAAGGGAAGAGGAAGCAAGAATTTGACTGTTGTGTCTAGACAGGGCATGTATATCACGGCTACACTCTCAGGCACTGTCTAAAAATTGTACTAGCAGTCAGACTTTTGTATCACTATGTTTTCTTTATGGTTATATTACACTTTACTCACCCACCCACTTGCTTTGAAATGCTTCCTTCCTGCCCTTGTTTCCTTCATTTCTCACCTCCCTCTCAAGGCACATTGGGGGAGAGGTTTGAAAGTTCCTCCCCGCGGACCTACTCCTCCAATACACCTTGAGAGTCGAGGAATGGTGGAAACAAGGATGGAGGAAGCGAGGATTTCACCGCTAATGGATGCGTCAAGAAACACTTACATTTTTGTGACAACTACATCTTAAATACGTAATAGAAATGGAGAAATATCACTTCATCTTGGAATTAATAGATGAATTAATAGCTATTAATAGATGGTAGATGAATACAACGACGTTAAAAGGTTGAACTGTTATTTTGAAGGGACAGGAAGTGTTGGCTGTTCATTTGGCCAATGACAGGCATTCAACATTTAACCCCACCCACTTGTGAAAATTGAAATATAAAGTTGTTGTTTTTTCGTTTATATGCAAAAATCGAGAACAAAAAAATACTTTTCTGTTTTTCCATTTTTGGAATAATAAAACACGTTTTTCCTCTAACTTATTCTGCGCCTCTATGGTACAGTTTCTTATTGCTATCTACAGTATCTGTACTGTTAGTCCTTCCATTTCCTTTGTTAATATGGACTCTTTTGTTTTAGAGATGAGTACTGAATTGCATGGCCTCTAAAGGCACATTTAAAAGTGTCCTATACAATAAGGGGATCTGCTGTACCTATGTTATGTCGGAAAAAGTAAGATTTTAGGCTTTGATTACATTCCTCGCCCACGTGTAAATTCTCCCACCATAACAATAGTCTTGTGTTGCTTGTAGGGTTGATAAATTATTATATATATTTTCAAAGATGCATGGATCATTATTATTTGGACCATATAGGTTAATGATGTCACGTTAGTTCTTTAGTTCTTTTGTTATTTCTTTGTTTTATGTGTGGTCAGGGCGTGAGTTGGGTGGGTTATCTATGTCTCTGATTGAGAATCATACCTCGTAGCCTTTTTCCACCTGGGTTTCGTGGGTGGTTATTTCCTGTTTAGTGTTTTTGTGTTTCACCTCTCAGGACTGTTCGTTTGTCGGTTTATTGTTTTTGTTTCAGTGTTCAGTTTTATTATTAAAACATTATGGACACTTACAACGCTGCATCTTGGTCCTCTTCTTCTCCTCCAGACGACGAACGTTATAAATGAGCCATATCTGTTTATGGTCCAATAACACATCGCCCTCACCTCGATTTGCATTATATATCGCTATTTAAAAATATATATATAAAAATTCCATAATTAACAAATAATATGCCTAATAATGTAGGCAGTTCATGCAAATGATTGTTACCTATAACCAGGATTGCATTCATTTTTGGCAAGCAATTATTATTTTAGCAAAGAATTATTGTGATTCATCCAATATCCTACTGATCCTCGACTTCGGCAATGTCATTTACAAAATAGCCTCGAAAACTCTACTCAGCAAACTGGATGCAGTCTATCACAGTGCCATCCATTTTGTCACCAAATCCCCATATACCACCCACCACTGCGACCTGTATGCTCTCGTCGGCTGGCCCTCGCTACATCTTCGTCGCCAGACCCACTGGCTCCAGGTCATCTACAAGTCTTTGCTAGGTAAAGCTCCACTTTATCTCACCTCACTGGTCACGATAACAACCCCCACCCGTAGTACGCGCTCTAGCAGGTATATCTCACTGGTCATCCCCAAAGCCAACACCCCCTTTGGCCGCCTTTCCTTCCAGTTCTCTGCTGCCAGTGACTGGAACGAATTGCAAAAATTGCTGAAGTTGGAGACTTATATTTCCCTCACTAACTTTAAGCATCAACTATCTGAGCAGCTAACCGATCGCTGCAGCTGTACACAGCCCGTCTGTAAATAGCCCACCCAATCTACCTACCTCATCCCCATATTGTTTTTTTATGTACTTTTCTGCTCTTTTGCACACAAGTATTTCTACTTGCCCATCATCATCTGCACATCTTTCTATCTATTTATTGCCTACATCCTCACGCCATTTGCACACACTGCATATAGACTTATTATTATTATTATTTCTATGGGTTATTGACCGTACGCTTGTTTATTCCATGTGTAACTCTGTGTTGTTGTTTGTGTCGCACTGCTTTGCTTTATCTTGGCCAGGTCACAGTTGGAAATGAGAACTTGTTCTCAACTGGCCTACCTGGTTAAATAAAGGTGAAAAAAATAATAATATTTAAAAAATTGTCCCTATCATCATTGCCCCCTAGCAACAGATGTGGGATGGAGACACACACACACACACACACACACACACACACACACACACACACACACACACACACACACACACACACACACACACACACACACACACACACACACACACACACACACACACACACACACACACACACACACACAACCCCTTTGCCCCACAAACAACCATAAGCGCAGATGCTCAACAGTTGTTCTGTTCCTGAGGCCAACTCAAGAAAGGACTTGATTTACGAATGCATATAGTGTACAGTTGCAGCTGTTTGAGAAGGCATGCAAAAATGGGGAGATTTGATTAACCATTGTCAAGTCCTAGGTGAGATCAGATACACCCATATCCCCTGAAACACACACACGCTGGTCCCACCTTGTGACCATTTCCTCAAGCATCTCTGTGCAGTCAGACCTTTGATTATTTTGTGAAACCAGGGCCACAATAATATGCCCCCTCTCTGATTGTCCAAATGTGACCCCCTCCCCATGGGTTACTGCAGCTAGTGTTGCCAGCACTGTCACTACCTGGTGGGGTCACCCCACCAGAATCTACACCTGCTAGGTACAAGGTTGTCAAGGTTTCGTTAGCATCTTTGAGAATTTGGTTTCCATGTTTGATGCCATTCCATTCACTCCCTTCCAACCATTATTATGAGCCGTCCTCCACTCAGCAACCTCCTGTGCTGTATCTGTATTTAGACAGTCTATATTAAAACAAGTTGTTTAATTCACCATCTTTTTTAGGTCTTATCAATAGTGAATGTAATCGTACGTATTGACAAAGTTTGGCTAATGCTATGTTTAATTATTTATTTTTTTTCATATTGAAGCCATGCAATTAGCCTACTTAGAACAATGTGGACTGCAAACATGTTTAACATATTTAGCAAATATGGGATAGGCCTACATTTTGTTTTTTTGTTTCTGTAGGCTATTTGTAACAGAATAGCATTTGAATTGGCATTGATATATAAAAAAAAACAGAAATACACAACTTGAACAACCACATATTTAGCCATGGAGCATCTTCTGAATGGCAACTGAAGTGCCAAGCCTTAGACAACTAATTTATTCATCAAAACGCAGCCCTTTCGCGCCACCGCCAGCTATTGCTATTACCTCCATGTGAAAATCGCTAAAATATTTCAGACACACCTCTGAGCGTATAACGCTACCGCCAGCGCTAATATTTACCATTGCTTTAGGTTTGTTAAAATAGAAACCCAAATATTGAAGTGCCCTATAGAATACTATATATCACAATACCATCACCAAACCCCTCCTGTTCCAACTGTATGAGTAAACCAGGATCCTATCTGTGTGTCCCTGGGTATTCTGTTGCTCATTTACAGTCTTCTGCATGGCAGTTTATGGATGAGCTGGGTTTAAGCCTAATGGACCTTGTATTGATTAGTTTGTGTATCCTTCCCCATCGCAGCCAGGGATTGAGCAATGGGATTCTTATTCAACATATCCAGACACAATCCAGACTCTAGTTTTATTGGCCTCCTCGTAATGGATAATGTAGGGTTTGTTTGGAGTGCCGTATATCCCTCTGTGTTTGTGTTTCCGTTTAACAAGGGGACGATGAATCTTAAATAGTCTATTGGATAGATTATCTCTCTGTTCTAACAAATATTAGACAGAATATACCAAATTGAATATACCAAATAAGTTCATTGTTGGTTTATTTTCTCTGTTGCTTGTTTTTCTGAACATTGCAGGGTCTATTATATTAAATCAAGGCAACATTAAAAAAGGCCTATAAATTGCAGCCTGGGAGATTGGTAAACATTCTCCACACAGAAATGTAAGACTATAAGTAATTTGAAAACCATGGTCAAAATACCTATAGTTGATAGGTAAAACTTTTACAGTGGTATCAGTTCAATAGCACTAAATAAAGTGCATTCGGAAAGTATTCAGACCCGTTGACTTTTTTCACATTTTCCCTTATCAATCTACACACAATATCCCATAATGGCGAAGCAAAAACAGGTTTTTAGAAAATGTTGCTAATTTATATATGTTTTTAATATCACATTTACATTCAGACCCTTTACTCAGTACTTTGTTAAAGCACCTTTGGCAGCAAGCACAGCCCCGAGTCTTGGGTATGACGCTACAAGCTTGGCACACCTGTATTTGGGGAGTTTCTCCCATTCATCTCTGCAGATCCTCTCAAGCTCTGTCAGGTCAGATGGGGAGCGTCGCTGCACAGCTATTTTCAGGTCTCTCTAGAGGTGTTCGATCGGGTTCAAGTCCGGATTCTGGCTGGGCCACTCAAGAACATTCAGAGACTTGTCCCAAAGCCACTCCTGCATTTCTCTTGGCTGTGTGCTTACGGTTCGAAAGTGAACCTTCGCCCTAGTCTGAGGTCCTGAGCGCTCTGGAGCACGTTTTCATCAAGGATCTCTCTGTAATTTGCTCCGCTCATCTTGCCCTCGATCCTGACTAGTCTCCCAGTCCCTGCCACTAAAAAACATCCCCACAACATGATGCTGCCACCACCATGCTTCACCGTAGGGATGGTGCCAGGTTTCCTCCAGATGTGACACTTGGTATTCAGGCCAAAGAGTTCAATTTAGCAGACCAGAAAATCTTGTTTCTCATGGTCTGAGAGTCCTTTAGGTGCCTTTTTTTTTTACTGAGGAGTGGCTTCTGTCTGGCCTCTCTACCATAAAGGCCTGATTGGTGGAATGCTGCAGAGATGGTTGTCCTTCTGGAAGGTTCTACCATCTCCACAGAGGAACTCTGGAGCGCTGTCAGTAACCATCGGGTTTTTGGTCACCTCCCTGACCAAGGCCCTTCGTCTTGGTGGTTCCAAACTTCTTCCATTTAAGAAATATGGAAGAAGCGACCTTCAATGCTGCAGAAATGTTTTGGTACCCTTCCCCAGATCTGTGCCTCAACACAATCCTGTCTCGGAGCGCTACGGACAATTCCTTCGACCTCATGGCTTGGTTTTTGCTCTGACATTGCACTGTCATATGTGGGACCTTATATAGACAGGTGTGTGCCTTTCCAAATCATGTCCAATCAATTGAATTTACCACAGGTGGACTCCAATCAAGTTGTAGAAACATCTCAAGGATGATCAATTGAAAGAGGATGCACCTGAGCTCAATTTCGAATCTCATAGAAAAGGGTCTGAATACTTATGTAAATAAGGTATTCCTGTTTATTTTCTAACATTATAGGGTATTTTGTCATTATAGGGTATTGTGTGTAGATTGATGAGGAAAAAATTGAATTTAATAATTTTTAGAATAAGACTAATGTAACAAAATATGGAAAAAGTGAATGTGTCTGAATACTTCCCGAAGGCACTGTATATGACTGAAATGAAGAGAAAAGGTAATATTTAAAGCCACTATATACATTGGAGAGCTTATTGTGTTTGCTACCATCCAGTGCAGGCAGGCTCTGAGTCACAGAGAGACAGTGACCAGCAGTAATCCAGAGGGGATCAGTGTGTATGTTCTCACCTCTCTGCTAAGAGCCTCTCCTGTTAGTGCACCTTCTGTCTCTCGTTTCCATCAGACCCATGGACAGATGGACAGAGGGTGCTGACTGGAGGCTAAACCCACAATGGGACCATGAGGAATCAGAGAAAGCCAGGGGACACCATGCCATGGAAAAACACACAGTTGCACACACACACTTACACACACAAACACACACACTCACACACCTACAGCAACGCAAGATCTTTCAAGGCGTGTATGAAATCAAAGTGATGACAGCTCCACAGATGTAGCTACGTGAGGCACAATGTTTGACTGGTGGCACATACATTATCACATTGTATTATAATTTTTCTCACAGCTGAAATGCAAACGGGATGTTATTTACCTTGCTCTCGTCTTTCTTGCCTCTGTCCACTTTCTAACTTTCCATTTCACCTTTCTATTCCTTCCATCTACATGTTTATCAGTGGTGTTAAAAGCCTGTGTTATCATCATACTTACAGCACCATCACAGACTGTATCCCAGGAGTCTGGTTTAGCCATGTTGACCCTCGATTCTTACCTATGAAAAATACCTGCTGTTTACTTTCCTAATGGACTGTGCTCTGAGGCTGCCTGGCTACTATTTATGTGGAGAGAAGATGGAAAGCTTGGAGATACCATTACCATCAGGTCTAATGTCCTTTTAAAAGGGAAAGACCATCAGGGCCCACACACAAACATGCTGCTCTGCGTGCTGCTTTGTGGTGATTGCGTGATGCGGTACTATCGTCATCTCCTTTTGTACAAGGTCAGCTGCCCTCCCGGTTCCTACCTTCGTCAGAGCTCTCTCACATGAGCAATTAGCCACTTGGCAGAATGTACACTGTGCACTGTATATAAGCTTATGATGATGCGTTGGGTAATGTAAATAGAACATTCCAGACCAAGTGTTTATTTGCCCTTGTTAGCTGTGTAATCATTCTATTAGCCCACTGAATAATATGTCTTTGTGGACTAAGTAGAAGCAGGTGTCGCTTGCTTTGTGGCTTAGGCTGAAAAGCATACACACACACACACATACATACATATATATATATATATATGCACACAAACACCTACCTAACCGTCAGGTCTTGACAGGTGGTCTTCAGCTGGTCTTGTGGCATGATTGGAAAAGCTCACACCCATCTGGGAGTGACAGGCAGATGTAGCAGTAGACTCCCCAATCTGCCATTAAAATACAGATATAGTGGGTATCATAAGTATTCACCACCTTGGATTTTTTCAAATTCTGTTGGAATAGATTAAATTGTGATTTTTTGTTGTTGTCATTGTCCTACACAAAATACGAATAAAATGGAGTAACTAAAATAGAGTTTTTGCATAAAATATTCAATCACCCCCTTTGTTTAGGAAAGCATAAATTAGTTCAGGAGTAAAATGTGGCTTAACAAATTACATAAGTTACATGGACTCCCTCTATGTTAAATAATAGGGGTTGACATGATTTTTTAATGACTACCCCTTCCTCTGTCCCTCATACATAAAACATCTGAAAGGTCCATCAGTCAAGTGGTGAATTTCACGCACAGATTCAACTACAAAGACCAGGACGCCTAATAAAGAAGGGCAGTGATTGGTAGATGGGTAACAATAACAAATCAGACATTGAATATCTCTTTAAGCATGGTCAGGTTAATAATTATGCTGTGGATGATGTATTAAACCACCCAGACACATCAAAGATACAGTCATCCTTCTGAACTGAGCTGCAGGACAGGAAGGACACTGCTCAGGGATGTCACTATGAGGCCATTGGTGATTTTCAAACAGCTACAGAGTTCAATGGCTGTGATGGGAAAGAACAGAGGATGGATCAACAACATTGTAGTGACTCCACAATAGTGACCTAAAAAAATACAAAACAAAAATATAGTGCCATCAAGGCACTAAAGTAATACTGGGGGGAAAAAACATGACAAAGGAATACACTTTTTGGCCTAAATGCAGTGTTATGTTTGGCACCAATCTCTGCCTCCTTATTTTCAAGGATGGTGGTGGCTTCATCATGCTATGGGTATGCTTGACATCGGCAAAAACTGGGGAGTTTATAAGGATGAAAAGAAATGGGATGGAGCTAAGCATGGAAAATTCCTAGAGGAAACCTGCTTGAGTCTATTTTACACCAGACACAGGGAGAGGAATTCACCTTTCAGCAGGACAATAACCTACAACACAAGGCCAAATCTACACTGGAGTTGCTTACCAAGAAGCCAGTGGATGTTCCTGATTGGCCAAGTTTATACCCAACACCTTGAGAGCTTGAAGAATTTTGAAAAGAATAATTGACAAATATTGCACAATCCAGGTGTGCAAAGCTCTTACAGTAAGCCTTGTTCACATTGACAGTTTGAAGTGACTCAAATCCTATTTGTTTGCATATCTGATTAAAATATTTTTCCTGCAGTCTGAACAGCTAATAAGCACATAAAATCAGATACTTCAAGCCTCATTTCATACAAATCCGATTCCTGGCCATGCGACTTGTGTCGAAACAGTCAAATCTGATTTATTTGTCCTCAAGTGGTTTTTAGATTGTTATTTGGCATATCTTGTTGCTTCCAATCTGCTGTGTTGACAGTTTGACATTAACACGTGGTAGCTAACTATTTTGTTAATTGTTTACAAACAAATACATGAATGTGCTAGAAAGCTAACAGCTAGCTAGCTAGTTGACTGCTGTGGCTAGCCAATAAGGACTCGTTTTGAAAGTTGGGTCATCTTACACTTTGAGGCTTTAAAGGTGTTCTTACACTATGTTTTTTAACATTCAAAGCAACTAGGAAACATCCATAGCAGGCATTGTTGTCCCTTTAGCTTGCTACTTAACTTCTGAGTGCTAGGAAGCACGATCATCACCACCAATCAGCCTACACCACTGCGCACGCACCCGACATTACTACGACAACTAGCATAGCCATGTCAGAAAATGACTGCTGTCTGAACACACACATTTGATTTGGTCACATTTGATTTGCTGTTTGGACAGTCAGTATTCCAAAACTGATTTAAAACAACAAAACTGATCTGAGCATTACGGCCTGCAGTGTGAAAAAGGCTTTAGAGACGTACCCAAGAAAACTCACAGCTGTAATCGCTTTCAAAGGTGTTTCTAACATATATTGACTCAGGGGGGTGAGTAGATTTATCTAATCAAGGTATATTAGTGTTTTATTTTCATTTATCTTTTTATATTCATACTTTTTCTTTGACTTTGACATTACAGACTATTCACTGTAGATCAATGGCAAAAAAATAACAATTAAATCCATTTTAATCGCACTTTGTAACAATAAAATGTGAAGATATCCAAGCGGGGTGAATACTTATGATAGGCGCTGTCGAAGAAAAATGAAATATACCTCTCTAACTGACAGTAAATGCTGATATATATATATTTTTTTAAGTATATATTTCATATATATATATATACATAATTTTTTATATTTTGAAGGGTAAATGAAAGTAATATCTACATTTACTGTCATAATCATGATTCTACATTTTGTGCATGTCAAGCAAGTCAGTGGGGAAAGCCAGAGCAAGGCTCACACCAGAGACCCTGCAGTCATAGGTCAAGTGCACTCTTTCCTGTGACTGTCAAGACATCCCTCATGTGCCATTAAAGGTCGAGACCTCTTCTCGGAAGCCACATAAACACAGGAAGGCTACACATTATGACACCTTTCAGCTCGTCTGGTAATTGGCCAGAAGGGCCAGGATAGGTGTGATTGACCTATGCGTTAACTAGGCAGGTGCTGGAATGGGTGCTTTGGCATGAGAGTGCCTATTTCAGTATCAGAGGACCTCATCCAGCTCATAGAGTAAATTAGACAAATATTTGTCTAATTAGAGCTGGGCCTGGTATTCAGACTCTGAGGAGCTTGGCAAGCAGGGGCACTCTGTATTCTCCACCGGTAATGGCAATTAAAACAGACCACTAATAACCCAGACGAACTCCCTGTCTGATGACAATGGGTAGCAACACCTTCCACGGTCATTTCACAATGCTTAAATGGTGATTGAATAATATGATAGACATTGATTATAAATGAATGCCAAGGATATAGAGCATTACTGCCCAAACAAGGTTGGTGACAAGGGATCCCCCTGTCAAACATTGTAGGCTATATGGATGCCTCTCCACACAGGTTCAATACACCATCTGTACTCAAGTCACAGTGAATCAGCCAAAGTGAATCAAATCTGACGATGAACTGTCTTTAATTGTCAAGCTATAGTAATTTTATTTTATCTTTACTGTCATTCTTCCCATTTCTCTCTCTTCTTTATCGCTGCCTTCTCTGCCTCTCTGTTTCTCTTATTTATCTCTGCCTACTGTCTTTCTCATACTGTCTCTTCTTTATCGCTCTGTGTCTAATCTCTCTCTCTCTCCAGATCCCACTGGGCACAGACGTCAATTCAATGTCTATTCCACGTCATTTCATTGACGTGGAAACAACTTTGATTCAACCAGTGTGTGTGCCCAGTGGGATGACTGATTCATTCCCTCTCTTGATTTGCATGTCAAGGTTTTTTCAGAGGAAGTTAATTCATTAAGGGACACAACGTATTCACCTCTCCCGCTTGTTTCTCCCTTTCCAATTATCCTACATTCGCACTGAGAGTGTGTGTGGAATAACAATGGCAGGATTATATCTCTGTCTCTGTCTTTTTTTGCCACCACCTGTCTTCTTCCTAACTTCCTCTATTTATCTTTTCTCTCCCTCCTCCACACTCTCTCCTGTGTCTCTCCTGTCTTCCTCCTAGCTGCATCTTTCTCGCTATATCTCCTTTCTTCCTACTCAAACCTCTCCATTTCTCCCTCTCCTTCTCTCTCACTTGTATTTCTTTGTCTACCTCTATATCTCTTACTCTCTCTCTCTCTCTTTGCCTCTCTCTCGAACTCTGTCTCTCTCTAACTCTCTCATTCTTTGTCTCCCTCTCTCTCTGTCGGGGGAGAGAGGTTAGGTGAGAACAGCACTGCAGCTGAGATGCGTTGGCGGTTGTTTGCTGGAGATCATTAATAATGGAAATTGTTTGTGAGACGGAGGTTTTCGTTCCAGACACAGGGCTATATTGATGCTAAGCCTTGGCATGGCAAGAGCCAGTTTACGTTTCATTTACACTGGAAGGCAGGATAGAATGAAGAAACCAATGCGGTGGAGTTTTTCACTCCCAGAAAGGAAAACAGAAGTCATAGAGTTGATCTTGATACCCGTTGGGGAAAATAAAGCAACAGTTACAGGCATGTCAGGTGCCTCATATACACTGAGTTTACAAAACATTAGGAACACCTCCCAAATATTGAGTTCTACGCCCTCGTTTGCCCTTAGAATAGTCTCAATTTGTCAGGGCATGGACTCTACAAGGTGTCAAAAGCGTTCCACAGGGATACTTGCCCATGTTGACGCCATTGCTTCCCACAGTTGTGTGAAAATGGATGGATGTCCTGTGGGTGGTGGACCATTCTTGATACACACGGGAAAATGTTCAGCATGAAAAATCCAGTAGCGTTGCAGTTCTTTACACACTCAAACCATTGCGCTTTGCACCTTCTACCATACCCCATTCAAAGGCACTTAAATATTTTGATTCACACATACACAATCCATGTCTCAATTGTCTCAAATCTTAAAAATCCTTCTTTAACCTGTCTCCTCCCCTTAATATACACTGTTTGAAGTGGATTTAACAGGTGACATCAATAAGGGATCATAGCTTTCACTTGGATTCACCTGGTCAGTCAATGTCATGGAAAGAGCAATTATTCTTAATGTTTTGTACACTCAGTGTATATAAAGCCCATTTACACAGTATTGTACTCCTTTGGTATCACAATTACATTCAACATCCATTATTAAACTGTAAAAACAGCAAAATATGAGTATTTTTGTTGCAAAAATATACTTGTTTTGAAGTTTATGGGAAATAGTACATAATATATTGAACAAATAATTCACAAACAGATTTGGTGACAAAGGGTTTTAGACCGACATTGACTAGATTGCTGCTTTACGGTAAGAGTCATCGGTCTTCAGCAGAATGATCTTGATTGTGAATACAGTAACAAGACATGTCTGTTCAATCTTCACACTAAGGCAATGAAAACATCACAGCAGAGGTGAACATGACAAATTAAGTCCCAGCGGGCTATGACAACAAACCAGCGAATCACCCGCTGGACAAAGGAATCTACCGGCCCTCAGTCTGTCTCTGACCTGCAGTGATGAATATGAATAGCACTTACATGATAGCACAACAATTACGTTTTCGAATAAGAGAGAGAGAGAGGTGGAAAGAGAGAATAAGAAGATTTAAGATAAAAAGAGAGAGTGAGAAAAAGGAGGGAAAGAACAAAGAGAGAAACAGTCAGAGAGAGAGTGAGTGATGGGTTCAATTTACTGTTGTTCAGTGCCTAACTGGGTTCAATTTTAAAGCACAGCAAAGTTAAAATGGGAGTACAATGTCATATATTGTTTTTATTTATAAAACAGTCTAATGTATTTTCAATGCACTTCGTATAATAGCAGAGAAAAATGACCTGGATTGCAGTTAAGATTACAAAAGTACACTGAACAAAAACATAAACGCAACATGTAAAATGTTTCATGAGCTGAAATAAAAAATCCCAACATTTTCCTTAAGCACAAAAAGCGTATTTCTCACAAATGTTGTGCACACATTTGTTTACATCGCTGTTAGTGAGCATTTCTCCTTTGCCAAGAAAATCCATCCACCTGACAGGTGTGGCATATTAAGAAGCTGATTAAACAGCATGCTCATCACATAGGTGTATTGTGCTGGGGACAATAAAAGGCCACTCTATGATGTGCAGTTTTGTCACATAACACAATTCCGCAGATGTGTCAAGTTTTGAGGGAGCATGCAACTGGCATGCTGACTGCAGGAATGTCCACCAGAGCTGTTGCCAGAGAACCACTGCAACCTGTACGCTCTCGTTGGCTGGCCCTCGCTTCATACTCACTGCCAAACACACTGGCTCCAGGTCATCTACAAGTCTCTGCTAGGTAAAGCCCTACCTTATCTCAGCTCACTGGTCACCATAGCAGTACCAACCCGTAGCACGCGCTCCAGCAGGTATATCTCACTGGTCACCCCCAAAGCCAATTCTTCCTTTAGCCGCCTTTCCTTCCAGTTCTCTGCTGGCAATGACTGGAACGAACTGCAAAAATCACTGAAGCTGGAGACTCATATCTTCCTCACTAGCTTTAAGCACCAGCTGTCAGAGCAGCTCACAGATCCCTGCACCTGTACATAGCCCATCTGTAAATAACTCATCCAACTACCTCATCCCCATACTGTATTTATTTATTTATCTTGCTCCTTTGCACCCCAGTATCTCTACTTGCACATTCATCTTCTGCACATCTACCATTCCAGTGTCAAATTGCTATATTGTTATTACTTCACTACCATGGCCTATTTATTGCCTCACCCCCTTATCCTACCTTATTTGCACACACCGTATACAGACTTTTTCTACTGTATTATTGACTGTATGTTTGTTTATTCCATGTGTAACTCTGTGTTGTTGTATGTGTCAAACTGCTTTGCTTTATCTTGGCCAGGTCGCAGTTGTAAATGAGAACTTGTTCTCAACTAGCTAACCTGGATTAAATAAAGGTGAAATATATATATATATATATAAAAAAAGGTATCTACTGCTTAGATAGTTCTGTCTGAGCCAATGGCTTTATCCCATTATTTAACTTTTATTTTTGGTTGAGTTGGAGACGTGAATCGAACATATCATTTGGTACCTTTTTGACAAGTTAATATGCTATATATTGTATTTCAATAGTGATATTGAATTGTGTTTGGTTTTCAATATCAATCAACAATAACTATCCAAGCAGAAGATACTCCTTCAAATATTGATATTTACATTTAAATCAACCAGAGCTTGAAACTCTAGGCCTATTGTATTGCCTATTTTTGCCTATTTTTAGTTGAATTCAGGGTTGAAGTGAAACAAAAGCTGTTGATGACTTTGCAAATGCTATATAGGCCTAAATAGCATAATTGATTATATATGAGTGACAAAGTATGGACACATTTCTTTATTTTTGATGAGATTATTATTATTTGTGTTTTACAACACATAGCATACAACCGACAACATCACACAAACATTGACATCACACCTGCCCAGACCCACATGCTCACATCTCTAGTGCCCGCATTACTCTCTGTCACATGGCCTCAAATGGCACCATTTTGTTTCTCTCCGTCGCCCACACACTTTCAACGCATTGACCTTTCCATTGTGTTAACGACAGAGGATTGGTTGATTTCCAGCTTTAAAGTATACCTTTTTTCAAGATGATTGACGAGAAGAGCATCGTCCAACCCATCAGATATCTCACTTCACCCTTATATGCCATGTCTTGAAATATACAGACAGATGGATTCAATTTAAATTTACATTGTAATACTTTCTAACTCCGCCCATAACTTTTGGACTTTATATAATTCCCAGAAGGCGTGGATTATTGAGTCATTGTTCGTTTTACACTTAAGACACGACTGTCACGCCCTGGCCTTAGTATTCTTTGTTTTCTTTATTATTTTAGTTAGGTCAGGGTGTGACATGGGGAATGTTTGTGTTTTGGGTGGTTATATGGTAAAGGGGGTGTTGGGTTTAGTGTATGGGTTTGTGTTGAGTGAATGTTTCTAGGTATGTCTATGGTTGAGTGAATGTTTCTAGGTATGTCTATGGTTGCCTGAGTGGTTCTCAATCAGAGACAGATGTCTTTCATTTGTCTCTGATTGGGAGCCATATTTAAGGCAGCCATAGGCATCATGCATTTGTGGGTAATTGTCTATGTCTGTGTCTATGTTGCATGTTTTTGCACTTAGTCATTTATAGCTTCACGTTCGTCTATTTGTTGTTTTGTTTAGTTTTTCTTCTTCTAAATAAAGAGAAGATGTATTTTTCACACGCTGCGCCTTGGTCCTCTCTCTCTCCCTTTGACGTTCGTGACAATGACTCTGGCGTTGTGCTGTAGAATTTGGGAATTTTGTCTCTTGTATTATACATTCTATACGTTAGTTTATACTGGATTAAGCATACATTTTAGTTAACTGTAATTGTATTATTTATGTTCCAACATTCCCTCCGTCTTGTGCCAAAATCAGTTATTTTTAAGTCTTGGTTCCAAAAGTTTGTATTTGTTTCTAAGAGATAGTCAGTTGGATAGGCTCTCTGCAAGATTTTGTGTAGCTTACCTATCATATTAATATCCTTTTCTGACCCAAATAGGATTCCTTTAAGATTGCTCTGATGTCCGAAAGATTTCAAATCGACATTTTGGGATATAACATTTTTAAGTTGCATGTATTTTGAAAATATCTACATTGGTCAATCCAAAATGGCTTATTAATGCTCTCATGGAAATAAATGAATTTCCTATTACCAAAATTATGGGTGAATTCGGAAATGCTATCCAAGGATTGTTCCATATGGTTATGTTTAGGGAGTGATATTGGTACTTGTACAATATGTTGGATTTTCTTCCATGTTGTTATAGTGTTCTTAACTATGAAGTTATTCATGTTCTTATCTTTATCCTTTGAAAATAGACACATGAAAACATTATGGGGATGATCATGTGCATCTTCATTAAATACCCATTGTTCCTCTTTAGTGTATTTAACTATATGTTGCAAGTAAAAGCCTTGGGCGGCGAGTTGATACAATTCCAAGTCTGGAAGGTCACATTTCATTTGCTCTGTTACCTACCCTTTGGAATGATTTTGATAGCAACAGTGAGCAAATACATTTACTTTTAAAGTGGCGATCTCTCAACAATAATTCTCATGCTAGCACATTGGTAATAGTCAGTGACAACCCACTGGGCACACACTTGTTGAATCGACATGGTTTTCACGTCATTCAATGAAATTACGTTGAACCAATGTGGAATAAACGTTGAAATGATACCTGTCACCAGTGGGAAATATCATAGCTAAGCAGGGCTGGGCATGGTTAAAACCCTTGATGGGAGACCAAAGAGTAACTGAAGAGATCAATTCTCCAGTAGGAGGTGCTGCTCAGCTCACAGTTTTTTTTCTGGTAGTGGATATAACATTGAAGATCTGACATTGTTTTAAAGGTACAAATTCTCAACATATATTATACAATGTTTGTCGATGTTGAAATTTGGTTACCATGATGGCATAATTCTGTGGTTTAAATTTCACCCCTCTCAACAAAAGTTTTTTCAAATAAAACGTATTTTCCATTTAGATTCCAGGTCACAAAATGTTGACAAATTACGTTGAAACAACGTTTATTAAAGTGGGCTGTGATTAACCAACACAGTGTGTTTAGAGGCAGATAACCCTGACAACAACACAGGTATTCTTGGATTAACTAAATATGTGCTTTTAAAAAAAACGTTGTTGTGATGCTATCAAACAGTGATGTGTGCACATACCACTAAACAGAGGATAATGTGAACTTTACCACTGTTAGTGTTCATTTTTGATCATAGAAGGAAATAAACAGTATTTTTCCCTTCATTCAGATTACATCTTCTGACTTTCAGGTTATTTGAAAATGAAATAATCTCCAAAATATGGTTACTTTTAAAACAAGCAATAGAAAGCTGGTTGCAATTTCAGTTTAATTCACCAGAAAAAAAACTGAACAAATATGAGAACAAATATTATGGTTAAACTCAAATATACTAATTGATAATAAAATTGAAAAATAAACGGTATAATCTTTCTAAATTATATCATAAATAGACCTGGTGGAGTTAAGTCACAAATGCAGTTAACAGTTTCATTTAAGGACCCCAAAATGGACAGCTCCACCATACAGCTGGCAAAATAGTTGGGATGAGATTTTTGATGTACCGATTACATGAACTGATACACAAAATGACGCCGGATTCAAAACGTAGAGTTTTTAAAATGTCAATTATTATACAAAATTCTTGCAACCAATATGATGTTATATATATATCTAAAGGCTCCTGTATATATATATATATGGGAGATACAACCATCCCAGCTCTGCAGATTTTGCTGCGAAGAGACAGAATCATTAGATCACTTATTTTGGTACTGCCAAAATAAGTGTAGCTTGTTTTTGGTCGCAGGTTCAGGAATGGCTATTAAAATGCAACGTTTACTTGGAGCTAACTCTGCAATAGCACTGCTGAGTGATTTGATAAGTCACTGTCAATCGATCAATATTATAATAATACTCTTAGCAAAGGTTTTTATCTTTAATTTACAATCTGTAGAAACTATGAGAATAGAAAGGTTCTGAACTTTTGTGAAACATCACAGCACAGTGGAACAATATATGACAGCTAGAAATCAAAACTGTATGGTCTTCAGAGATAGATGGGAGGGGTTGAGGGTAGCTGAAGGCTGGGACTAAAAATGAAACAAAAGGTAACTAATATAAAATACACTGTCAGTGTGTGTAGTATGTATAAGCTGGAAGTCTAAACCTAAGGTTTGATGTCCGTTTGTATATTCCAATTAAGGGAGGGGTGGTAGGGTTAGGGGAAAATAATAAAGAAGGAAAATATATAACAAAAATATATGTTAAATATTATATTGACCAAAATATATATAGGGGATTGAAAATTATGCAGACGATTACATCGACAGAAGCCACAATCTTTCTAAAATATTAAAGCTGATCCACCCCTAAAAAAAAATAAAAAAAATAAAATAAAAAAGAACAGTCTTGGAGAGCTGCAGGCGAGGCAATCAGTTAATCGAGGTCTTTTTGATTTAGTTGAATGAGGTGACCACTGATCTAAAGGCTCCTGTTCTGTTGATGCTCCAGGGTACTGTAGTAGTTAATGACAATGTCATTGTCAGATGCAATCTGAGGGGCTTTCCGTCCCACCCTCAAGACGTGTATTGAAATCTCTGACTTTTCCCTATGTCCACAAACCACCACAAACATCAGATATCTAATCTCACAGAGTCTGAGGCAGTGGTTTCCGAGGGCGAGAAAGAGAGAGAGACAGAGCGAGAGAGAGTGAGAGAGAGCAAAACACCATCGGAATGTGCAATTCCAGTGGCACTTGTGGCCTAGTAATCAATGCAGGTGTGATACCCATGATCATCCCCTCTACCCTAACGCCCCCTCGTCTGCTTCACTACCCGACAGACACAAAGAGCAGTTCACACATTGTTTTTTGTTCATCTTTGCTTATGCCTCCTCTCTAGCTGACAGTCATAATGCGCTTTCATCTGGGTACTTTTATATTTGGAGGGTTATTCATGGTTTCTCCGGCAACGGAAATTAAATAGTTTGATTATTTTGACTTCTCTTTGGTGTGTTAGGTGCTTTTCACTATGAGTTCAAACAGCAGTCAGTCATGTCTGTATGAAAAGCAGAGAAGCAGAAAACTCATAATATGGGGTGCAGAAGCTATTGGTAAACTTCCATTTAAAATATATATCCTTTGGGGAAGTCTTAGCGACACCTTGTAGATAGACAGGTAACATTTGAGAGTTATTTGTGATATTGAAACAATATTTTAAGTGTTTGATGGAGTAATGTCTGCTTTTTAAATCACCCATTCAAACTTAATTCTCGATAATCGAGAATTTCAATAAGCATTTTTCTACGGCTAGCCATGCTTTCCACCTGGTTACCCCAACCCCGGCCAACAGCTCAGCACCCCCCGCAGCAACTGGCCCAAGCACCCCCAGCTTCTCCTTCACCCAAATCCAGACAGCTGATGTTCTGAAAGAGATGCAAAATCTGGATCCCTACAAATCAGCTGGGCTAGACAATTTGGACCCTCTCTTCCTAAAATTATCCGCTGCCATTGTTGCAACCTCTATTATTAGTCTGTTCAACCTCTCTTTCATATTGTCTGAGATTCCTAAAGATTGGAAAGCGGCCGCGGTCATCCCCCTCTTCAAAGGGGGAGACACTCTAGACCCAAACTGTTACAGACCTATATCCATCCTGCCCTGCCTTTCTAAAGTCTTTGAAAGCCAAGTGAACAAACAGATCACCGACCATTTCGAATCCCACTGTACCTTCTCCGCTATGCAATCTGGTTTCCGAGCTGGTTACGGGTGCACCTCAAACACACTCAAGGTCCTAAACAATATCATAACAGCTATCGACAAAAGACAGTACTGTGCAGCCGTCTTCATCAACCTGGCCAAGGCTTTCGACTCTGTCAATCACCGTATTCTTATCGGTAGACTGAACAGCCTTGGTTTCTCTAATGACTGCCTCGCCTGGTTCACTAACTACTTCTAAGATAGAGTTCAGTGTGTCAAATCGGAGGGCCTGTTGTCCGGACCTCTGGCAGTCTCTATGGGGGTGCCACAGAGTTCAATTCTCTGGCCGACTCGTTTCTCTGTATATATCAATGATGTCGCTCTTGCTGCGGGGTGATTCTTTGATCCACCTCTACGCAGACGACGCCATTCTGTATACATCTGGCCCTTCTTTGGACACTGTGTTAACAAACCTCCAAACAAGCTTCAGCGCCATACAACACTCCTTCCGTGACCTTCAACTGCTCTTAAATGCTAATAAAACGAAATGCATGCTCTTCAACCGATCGCTGAGATTTGACAAATCAAGCCTGGGAGTTGTTTGGATGTTCTGACTTAGAATATGTGGACAACTATAAATACCTAGGTGTCTGGCTAGATTGTAAACTCTCCTTCCAGACTCACATTAAGCATCTCCAATCTAGAATCGGCTTCCTATTTCGCAACAAAGCCTCCTTCACTCATGCTGCCAAACATACCCTCGTAAAACTGACTATCCTACCGATCCTTGACTTCGGCGATGTCATTTACAAAATAGCCTCCAACACTCTACTCAACAAATTGGATGCAGTCTATCACAGTGCCATCCGTTTTGTCACCAAAGCCCCATAAACTACCCACCACTGCGACCTGTATGCTCTCATTGGCTGGTCCTCGCTACATATTTGTCGCCAAACCCACTGGCTCCAGGTCATCTATAAGTCTTTGTTAGGTATAGCTCCACCTTATCTCAGCTCACTGGTCACCATAGGAACACCCCCCCCCCCCCCTCCCCCCCCCCCCCCCGCCAGTTCTCTGCTGCCAATGACTGGAACGAATTGCAAAAACCACTGAAGTTGGAGACTTATATCTCCCTCACTAACTTTAAGCGTCAGCTGTCAGAACAGCTTACCGATCGCTGTAAATAGCCCATCCAACCAACTATCTACCTCATCCCCATATTCTGTTTTTGTTTTTCTGCTCTTTTGCACACTAGTATTTCTACTTGCACATCCTCATCTGCACATACTGTATATCACTCCAGTGTAAATTGCTAAATTGTAATTACTTCGCCACTATTGGCCTATTTATTGCCTCACCTCCTTACTTCATTTGCACACACTGTATACAGATTTACCTATTGTGTTTTTGACTGTACGTTAGTTTATCTCATTTGTAACTCTGTGTTGTTGTTTTTGTCGCACTGCTTTGCTTTATCTTGGCCAGGTCGCAGCTGTAAATGATAACTTGTTCTCAACTGGCCTACCTGTTTAAATAAAGGTGAAATAAATATGTATAAATATTTTAAAAAATGGCAGTCTGCAGTTCAAACAATTGGTCAAACCACAAGTATATTGCTTAAACACTGAGGGATGGAACTGGAGAAATGTCAAATTCATAGACAAAGCTAAATATTTGAGGACTGACCATCCATGAAATAAAAATTATAGTTTCAACCATGTTTTGAGGCTATATATGGTTTGTTTACAATCGCATTGTTAACAAACAATGGAGTACAGCTCATATTTTGGGTGCTGATGGGTTACGGCAGTTGAATGGAGGCATTTATAAGTTATATTCTTCACGAGTCAATGGGTATATATTGTTATGGTTTTACTAGAGCGTTATGTCGTCTACAGCTAGCATCCCATTTAGATGACAACTAATACTCACAGGAGGCGCAATATCACACGACAATGTAGTATACTAACACAAATCTATGGTTTATTATATACCCTCACTTCTACAGGCAGGTGCTGTAACTCTAGCACAAGGGACATTATCCACCATCATGCACTGCCATGCGAGCATAATTTAACCTTCATTCAGTCGGATAACAACTCTCCCAGATAGGATACAGTACACAGATAGCACACATGAACATGTGTGACGTATGACTGTAACAATATCATTAATTTAAAAGTAAAAAAATGTGTGTACCAATTGTAGATTGCTCCTTTAAAAACGATCTATAGTCTGTCTGAAAGGTCAAACCTGGAGGGTTCTAGTCTTGAAAACAACAGCAGGGGTTTTGGTGTGTGTGTAGTGTGTTGCAGGTCTGGGGCTCTGCTCTTCCTTACGATCGAAGGCCAGGATTGCCAGGGTGAAACTCCCCCCCCACACACCACAGACGCACGTACAAACACACACACACACGCGCGCACGCAGACGCACACATACACATACAGCTCCACCAAATACAGCCATGCCCCAGAGCTAGCATCTGAAGTGTTGTTGTGAGGGAAGCCATGCATTTCAATGACATCATACAAGTTGTATGATCTTTTTGGAATGACTTGGGCCGTGTTGAGGCTACACCCAGTTAATAGGCTAGGGTTATAACCTTGCAATGTTCATACAATGCTCTCTAATGGAACAGTAAAAAGGTTATGACTCAGTCATTAGATAGCATTATATGTTCTGCATTATCTTCTCTATGACGACATCGTTGGCATGTTTTATACATGCTTCATTATGCATAAAACGTCTCTTTGAGGTGGTGAGTTTATTCACAGGACTGAGTTCTTTGGGGAAGGCTGCATTAGCCCCCCAGCTTAGCTGGTCTCTGAAAAAGTATAGCCTTTTGAGACTTAGGGCACGATTCAATCCGTAGAGCTGAAGTTCAGTATTATAGTGCGATTGAAATGTAACGTTGAGCCAAAATATCCAGCGTTTACCGTGAACGCATTCTCCGCTGACGCGGGAAGCCAGGAACATTGCCTTTACATTTCTATTGCGCTGTAGTGCAGCTCTTCAGCACAATGGATTGAATCAAGCCATTATAGTATATGTAACCATCACACACAGTAAGAGAAAAGCCATTTGGCCTACCTAGAGAAGAGGTCATGGTATACTGAAGTCATCCCCAGAAACAAATGTATTTCCAGAGGTGGCATGAGAAAAGATTTGGGAAAGATGAGAGAACTAGGCTGTCATGTGTTATGTGACTGAGGCTTTGCATCCATGGGGATGACGTCTTATCTTCACCTTGATTAGACATGAATGAACACCCCCACGCAATGTTAATTGAACACTGTATTGTTGTCATTATAATCAAATAGCTTTTTTAATGAATGGATTAAGGGATTTCATTCATCGATTCAGTCTTTTAATGGGAAATAGACTGACATTTTGTGAAACAAAAGAGTCAAAGAGTTGCTATTTCAGACCTACAAAACAGAATGTACTGTACTCTCCCTGGCAGGTTTGTCAACACTGGTTTGCAGCTGCCTAGTGTGCCTAGTGTGTGACCAATAGTACCAGAGGATGTGCCAATCAAAATGGAAGTGAGCATCAATCAATGAGGAAACCAAGCAGGGGGGTTTTTGCCGCAGGAAGAAGTAAGGAGGTGTAACGGGGTGCGTACTGGCCGCAGAGAAGTCAGGCGCAGGAGAGCGAAAACTGATTTACAACGGTGTCGTTTAATAAACATAAAAACCACCGTAAACAGAACAATCAATGAATGGGTCAAACAAAACCCGGTATCCACCAGCATAACGTACACAAACACTACAAGAAACAATTCCGGACAAGGACATAGGGGGAACAGAGGGTTAAATACACAACATGTAATTGATGGAATTGAAACCAGGTGTGAGGGAAGACAAGACAAAACCAATGGAAAATGAAAGGTGGATCGGCAATGGCTAGAAGGCCGGTGACGTCGACCGCCGAACACCGCCCGAACCAGGAGAGGGACCGACTTCGGCGGAAGTCGTGACAGGAGGCTTATCTTGTCTGGCTAAATAAATCATTGTCTCACCAATGTAAAAAGGAAGGTGTGTGGAAGGGAGTCTGCAGGGATGATGGAAACACTGATTAACGGAGAAGATCCTATACTGTATATAAAAAATAAATACAAATTAGTAGGATCTAGTTCTTTCTCCATGATGATATCAGGCCAGTCTCTGTCTAGGACAATACTGCATAGGTATTCCTTTTCATGATCCATCGCGCCAACCTTTATGTGACATGTTGCTTTTTAATGGTATCTACTGTAATTGCCACAGCTTTACTTTTTAAGTGATCGATAGAACACCTGTGTGATGATGTAATAGAAAGTCAAAGAAATAAGATTATAGTAGTCCAAGATGACACATGTCTGGTTTCCTCTGTATTGATTCTCAGAGAGCCTATACCTTTGGGATGAGGTCACTGTACCTGAGAGAAATACTGCTACAGATATCATGGAATCATTCAATTGAGAATCATGACACACATTTCGGATAGTCCTTATTTAAGATTGTGTCTGCGAATTGTAATGAGAGAAGTAATCATCGAGTAAGCTTGCAGAGCATGAAAACCAATCGCCATTCGGCGTGCGCTCAACTCCAAATATCCCCAAACATGCTCAGCAGATAATGCTCTCTCTTTGAGAAAATCGACTTTTCCATGGGCAGTCACATTGTGAGATGTGGCCAATTATAAAGCAGTGTGGGATGTCGTTGATCTACGGCATGTCGTGTACAACACAGCTCTGGAATAATGTGCAAGATATGGTGAAAATATTGCTTTGACCGTTTGTTGTGATGTTGCAAGCTCCTTACATTGCCTCCATTCTCCTGTTGATTCCAATGCAAGGCCAAAGGCGCACCATTTTGTCTGCCCTTGGCTTATAAAGAGTCAAAAACCTGATATGCTCTATCGACCGACAAGTGTCCTTTCAATGACATGTAATGAAAACAACCACATTTTCATCGCTGGTTTTAGATGATTCACATCATCTTGTCATTGCAATGAATTGTCTACATGGTATTGTGTTATGGACTCAAAGACCTGTACCCTGGTTTGGTTTGGATCCAGACCTACAATCAATGCCCACTTTAGAGAGCCGAATGGCCAGTTGTGGTTCATATCACACAGCAGAAGATATAGCATGGGACCCATCACACAGCAAGCAGAGAGAAAGGGAAATATCATCAGTCTGTATCTGGGAGCCCAATCTCAAACACACGTTCACAAATCTCCTCCACACGTACTTGCACTGATATCTACAAAGAACTTTGACACCAGATGGGCTATGTATTTCAAAAAAACAAATGTGATCATGTTTTTTTCTTTGTTTCCTTTTGCTTCTCATTGCAGTCTTCTCTTCTCTGTTCCACCATTTTCCTTCCTCCCTCTCTGGTGCTCAGCTGCAGGAGAAGCTGTCATGTTCCCCTGTTTCTAAGAACCAGCTGCTCACATAGAGACCACAGCCCTTCACCATATTGCAGTAAAATATGCTGTCCATTCAAGTATAGGCTACAGTCTACATCCTTGTGCATAAGACAAATAATTGAGGCACTACCTTTTTTAAAACCAAGGCTACAAAGTCTATATGGGCTGGCCTAGCAGTTAAGAGTGTTGGGATAGTAGCCTAGCAGTTAAGAGTGTTGGGATAGTAGCCTAGCAGTTAAGAGTGTTGGGATAATAGCCTAGCAGTTAAGAGTGTTGGGATAGTAGCCTAGCAGTTAAGAGTGTTGGGATAGTAGCCTAGCAGTTAAGAGTGTTGGGATAGTAGCCTAGCAGTTAAGAGTGTTGGGATAGTAGCCTAGCAGTTAAGAGTGCTGGGATAGTAGCCTAGCAGTTAAGAGTGTTGGGATAGTAGCCTAGCAGTTAAGAGTGTTGGGATAGTAGCCTAGCAGTTAAGAGTGTTGGGATAGTAGCCTAGCAGTTAAGAGTGTTGGGATAGTAGCCTAGCAGTTAAGAGTGTTGGGATAGTAGCCTAGCAGTTAAGAGTGTTGGGAGAGTAGCCTAGCAGTTAAGAGTGTTGGGATAGTAGCCTAGCAGTTAAGAGTGTTGGGATAGTAGCCTAGCAGTTAAGAGTGTTGGGATAGTAGCCTAGCAGTTAAGAGTGTTGGGAGAGTAGCCTAGCAGTTAAGAGTGTTGGGATAGTAGCCTAGCAGTTAAGAGTGTTGGGATAGTAGCCTAGCAGTTAAGAGTGTGGGGATAGTAGCCTAGCAGTTAAGAGTGTTGGGATAGTAGCCTAGCAGTTAAGAGTGTTGGGATAGTAGCCTAGCAGTTAAGAGTGTTGGGATAGCAGCCTAGCAGTTAAGAGTGTTGGGATAGTAACCAAAATGTCACTGATTCAAATCCCAGTGCCAACTAGGAGAAACATCTGTCGATGTGCCCTTGAGCAAGGCACTTAACTGTAATTGCAGCTGTAAGTCGCTCTGGATAAGAGCGTCTGCTAAATGACTAAAATGCAGCCAATGTTTATGCCTGGCACTGTACTTGGACACTGGTGTAATTCTCTGCACACCAGGGGTCTAATAAAGCAAGGAATCATACACAAAGTTATTTAAGGAGGACCATGTAGAACTAGTTGCTGTAGGTGTTTCTATTCAGGGATTTCCTACCAGACTTTTCCTACTTAGGTATTCACCACCAAATCTGACCAGAGAAGGAATTCTCCAGTGTCCTGAAAGTGTCCTACTCCTCTCCACTAAGACTCGCTAGAGCTGAGAGAGAGGAAGAGAAGAGGGAGACACACCCGCCGGCGCCGATTGGTGGAACGTCACGCGGAGAGGACCTGAACGGAGGAGCTGATAAATGATAGATGAAGAAGGAGAGAGAGCTGAGGATGCAGGTTTGGTCTGAAACACAACCACCCGTCGACTGGTCTCGTAGCATCGCCCACACAGCAAAGAGACGCTAAAACCCGAAGGACGGTCCAACTTCCACTAGTCAGCAGCCGAGGAGATGTATCCCCAAAAGGTCTGATTCAGACATCTCTTCAGAGGAGCATCCCGCCCGAAGAATTCTCTCCGACAGGCACCCCGATACAAGCCAGACATGATGCTCGGCTCTCTCAGATATGGGACAGCAGTTGGATTGATATTACTAAACTCGCTGGTTCTTGCAACACAAGCCACGGAGGAAGGGATCTTTACAAATCATCTCTTGGTTCAATTGCATGAAGGCGCACACGATGAAGCGCACCAACTTGCAACGGAGCACGGGTTTCAAAGCTCCCGGAAGGTAAGTCGTAACGTTAGGCTATTATGTGCAGAGAATTAGCATCATGTAGGCTAATTCGAATTTCATTGATGAACATGCCCAGTTTTTGTCGCTAAACGCTAAACGCTAAATGATATTCTCATTGTTATTTTTCTTTTCTAAATGGCCTAGAATATTCTAAATATTATTTGGGCTATTATTTTAGAAACATAAATACTTGTTTTGACTTCAGTTACATGTTTTTAATATATAGAATATTATTTGAAATATGCCTAGGCCTATTTGTTTTGTTTTTCAGACGACCGTCAATTAAGTTGATCTCGATCATTTATTTTGTTACATAATATCTCGGTTTATGTCGCCTAATCTTCATATTCGATACATAAATATGTCGTGAGCCTAAATGTCTGCTATAATCTAACATTTTCTTCGAATGCTATCACTGAAACTGTCAAACAGTTACATTTGTTCCAAAACTGCCACCATATTGCCAGTACATTTCTTGGTTCCCAGTAATTTTGGAAATTATAAATGTGGCCTGAATAGATTATGTGAATTAGGGCAGGCTAACCATCAGTTCCACTGGGATCATCCTTGAGGACTCTGCCCACTCAAGACATCATTGAAAACGAATTAAGTTAATTGATGACCTGTAGCCTCAGCCTAAAAATATAGTTGTTGTCAGTTCAAAAATATAGGTCTCTGTCAAACACTGTAATCAATCGATCAATCAATCAAATGTATTTCTAAAGCCCTTTTTACATCAGCTGATGTCACAAAGTGCTATACAGAAGCCCAGCCTAAAACCCCAAACAGCAAGCAATGCAGATGTAGAAGCACAGTGGCTAGGAAAAAAACCCTAGAAAGGCAGGAACCTAGGAAGAAACCTAGAGAGGAACTAGGCTCTGAGGGGTGGCCAGTCCTCTTCTGGCTGTGCCGGGTGGAGATTTTAACAGTACATGGCCAAGATGTTCAAACGTTCATAGATGGCCAACAGGGTCATATAATAATAATCACAGTGGTTGTAGCGGGTGCTACAGGTCAGTTGCACAACTGAATTCATTTAACTGAAATGTGTCTTCCGCATTTAGACCACCCCATCTGAATCAGAGAGGTGCGGGGTGCTGCCTTAATCGACGTCATCGGCACCCAGGGAGCAGTTGTTGGAGGTTAACTGCCTTGTTCAAGGGCAGAAAGTCAGATTTATCCACCTTTTTGTCTCCGGGATTCTAACCAGCAACCTTTTGGTTATGGACCCAACACTCTAGGCTACCTGAGCTGACACACACCCAAAAAATGTTGTAGAGGTACTGACTAACGGAGGGTAACTATAAAAAGAAAGAAAGAAAGTTTCACGCTCTGAATATGCTTCCAACAATTTCATGGGTACACCTAACCAACGTATCGGCACAGAATGCCTTCTTCAGGGTTGAATAAACATACGGATATAATCTAAGGAATAAACATAAGGATTCTGATGAGGTCACTATGTTTTCACACATGCACACCTGCTAACAGAATATGTAACACTTTTTTGGGATAGTCCATCTGTAGATGCTCTACAGACTATCAGTAACATTTCAACTAACTATCTACTAACCCTAACCTTAACCCTCATCCTAACCCTAAACTTAACCCTTACCCTAACCCTAACCTTAGCCTTTAACCTTATTCTAAACCTAACCCTAACCGTAATCTTAGCAAGCAGTTGCTTATCAAAATATAGTTTGTTGACAGTATGACCATCTGTAGAGCATCTACGTATGGAAAGTCCGGACTATCCAAATAACGTGTGACCACAGAAGATCCTTTCACTTGCTATGTGAAAGCCTGAGTAAGTTCTTGTCCTTGAGCCCATTCATTGAGCTTATATTGCACACACATGTTCAATTGCTTGTGCACTGGTGCTTTGTTTTGGAATACATGCCAAGGTGTCAAGTAGGTCTACACTGCATTTGTGTGTTTGTTCCATACACTTAGACTGAGCATTTTCCGGGTCAGCAAGATGATCTAAATAATAGTCAGTTTATAAAGTCTGTATACTCTTCATACACTTTATCATAAATCAATTCACTGAATTCACAATGTAGAAAACAATTTGATCAGAAACCAGCAGAATACTTTGTCTTCAGACATGGCAGTTTATAATTATAATTTTAGTAATTTAGCAGATGCTCTTATCCAGAGCGACTTACAGGAGCAATTAGGGTTAAGTGCCTTGCACAAGGGCACATTTTTCACCTAGTTGGCTCAGGGATTCAAACCAGCGACCTTTCGGTTACTGGCCCAATGCTCTTAAACAGCCCAGTGAATGCAGGCCCTGTCATCACACATCAAACACCTTAAGCAGCCATTGATGTCTCAACAGGAAAAATTATCCCCCTGACTGAGCTGCCTTGTCAGATGTCAGAATAAGAGCGTGGGTGCAATTGGCTGGGGAGCAAGGCACTGAGGCGAAGCATAAAAATCGAGGTTATTGTGGTTTTGTGAATTAAGATTTTCACTTCGGCATTCAAAATAATGGCATGTCCCTCTTGGCTACCGGAGATTTGATATGTAGTTTGACAGGGATGATTAGATACTGAATGTGTGTTGTTTTGACTGAGGTTTAATGGCAGAATCTCTAACGGGTTTCTGAAAGTGTCTGCTTGCTAGTCTTTCTCCTTGTAGACACTTCCATACAGTAGGCTATCCCCCTCCATCCACTCTTTCACTGCTTCACACATACACCTTCTCTAGATTATGTAATCTCCAGCTATGTTTGTCTCCATAGCACACACACCATTAAACAATATCTGTGCAGTGACACACACACATTAAGCCAATTCCCTAATGTTTACTTTGAATCACCAGCATTTACTGTACATAACATCCTGTGAAAAGGGAAGCCAGGATTTACTCTTGAACATCCTCTCACATCGGCTATTTACTGCCAGTCTTACTGTATTGTACGATGGCTGAGTGCAGTGGACCCTGGTAACCATACATTACCATAGCTGCATAAACATACTGATTCACATAGATCAGACAGGCACATTAGACTGTGTTTCATTGAAAACTGTGACCTGGCACCCCAGCCTTTATTACAGCGTATGGAGGTCTTTAATCTGACTAGGGAGCCTTAGGCACTGCTCGTACCATGCATCTCATTTCTTCCCTCTGTGATTTATTGTAGTTCATTCCAGCAGTGCACACTTTCTTAAAATAGACCCTGTGATTCCACAGAATGGAGTGATGCTCTCTCTCTCTCTCTCTCTCTCTCCCCCTCTTTCCATTCTGCCATTCATTCCATTACTTTCTATATATATATATTTCGGTCCATTGCTTAATCTTTCCTCTCTCACCTGTCTCCTTCCTCCGTCATTCTCTGTGCCTCCATCAACCGCTCTCTCTCATTCCCCCATTTTTCTTTCCATCACTTCATCTCTTTCTTCTCCCACTCTCTACCTTTCTTCTCTCTCCAACACTTTCTCACTCAATCCTTCCCTCTCTCTTTCTTTCCTTCTCTTACACAATTATTCTCTCTCTTTTCCAGCTTCCTTTTGGAGAGGGCCTTTTTCACTTCTACCCCCAGGACACCCCTCAGAGGAGAAGCAAACGCAGCCTTCGCCACAGAGAGCGTCTGGAGAAAGACCGCAGGGTAAGTAAAACACACACACGCGCACACACGCACACACACACACACGCATGCACACACGCACAACACACATGCACAAACACACACACACACACACACAGACACCCATGTTCCCATGGAAACGGGCCTAGTTCCCCCGCCACTCCCAAAAAATTATTACAATTTGAGGCTAGCTCCTCAAGGGACATACTAGCCCCTAACAGGTTTAACTATCAAAGTTATTATCTTGTCTTTGCATACAGTGTTATTTTTTAAATCACTCATTCTTTTTGCAGTATGAATATGATGATTAGGAGAGGCTTGGGCTGTAACAAGCTATGATTAAAACCGATGTTAGTCATGCCACTTGTGTGGTTAGTGCTGAAGTCCATGTGATTTCTTATAGTAGCCTACATAATCACTTCAGAAAGCTACACAGTATTATTCCATCCAGCCCGTGCCACGAGGAAAGTATTAATTCAGTTCTTAAATTAAATATTACACTTAAACATAATGCACTTCTTTTTAATCTCATGTTTCATGTCAAACTGAGAAATTGGTTTTGCACCTTTCTTTCAATCTAGCCACGTTTATTCACATAGATATAAAGGTGAAAAAGGCATAGACAGCCCCTGGTTACTGACTTGGATATATAATGCCTACAGAAAATAGGCACCAAAAGTAGGTTATACCAAGCATATGGTAATGACCTCAAAACTACTGCAGATTTCAATCAGAAATGTAAAAGAAGAGCAGAATATCCATACTTCTTCATGAATGGGATGCTTTTATCAGGAAGATAGCATGACAATTTTCCATCTTAATATCGCATGACATTTCTATGTTTATGGGTGAAAGCAATTTTGTCGAAGATGACCCAAATCTAACCACAGAGTTTCTAAACCCAGAGGCGCAACCTCGCAAGACTTCCGGGAACGCTTGAGAGACAAACCAAGCATTTTGGGGGTCGTAGATAGTCTCATCTTTCCATAATAGTTCAGGCAAACTGTTCGGACGCTGCAGACAATTTTGTGAGAAGACCGATTTTTGCGGAAGTGCAACCTCTTAAGGATCCGCCCCTTTTTCTTCTTCTTTTTTCCCCACCTAAAATGACATACCCAAATCTAACTGCCTGTAGCTCAGGACTTGAAGCAAGGATATGCATATTCTTGAAACCATTTGAAAGGAAACACTTTGAAGTTTGTGGAAATGTGACATTAATGTAGGAGAATATAACACATTGAATCTGGTAAAAGATAATAAAAAAATAAAAAAACATGCGTTTTTGTTGTTGTACCATCATCTTTGAAATGCTAGAGAAAGGCCATAATGTATTATTTTGTCCACTAGATGGCAGCAGTATATGTGCAACGTTTTAGACTGATCCAATGAACCATTGCATATCTGTTCAAAATGTTGTATCAAGATTGCTCAAATGTACATAATTGGTTTATTAATACATTTTCAAGTTCATAATTGTGCACTCCCCTCAAACAATAGTATGGTATTCTTTCACTGTAATAGCTACTGTAAATTGGACAGTGCAGTTAAATTAAGAATATAAGCTTTCTGCCCATATCAGATATGGCTATGTCCTGGGAAATGTTCATGTTACTTACAACCTCATGCTAATCACATTAGCCTACGTTAGCTTAACCGTCCCGTGGGGGACACACTGATCCTATAGACGTTAAACTGACAGATGTATATGGGATTTTGTTATAATGTTAATTAGATTCCCGCAGGGCGGAAATATAGTGTAAAACCCGTAAGCTCTACATCTGGGATGCTCTCTGCTTGACATGCTCATATTTTCAGCTTTCTGTGGTTCTGAAATGGTGGGAGAGGTTAGCTGCACACTGTTGCTGCCTCTGTCTCTTTTAAAGTATTACTAGCTTATTCTCCTGTTGTGCTTTGAGTGTTTCAATACAATGGGTTGTGGAGGATGAACCAGATAGAATCCCCTTCGATTACTTTGAAAGCAATTTTCTATAGCTTTCCTTTTTGCGACTCTTGTGCTAGAGAAGACCACATAAAATTATTTTAGGTTCTAGTTATTATTCTGAATTATAAAAAATGGATACCTAAGAAAGTGCAGTTTTGTTGAATTTATGAGCCTCTGAAAATACATTTACGAAGACATAAGGATTAATCATGATCTTACAGGTTCCTTAGAAAACCAACAGATTGTCTAGTGGCCCTATTGACTGAAGTAGAGTATTGATTAGATTCTGTTTATGTCCTCGGGTAAAAAGTGGAGGTTGGTTTATACACACAGCTCTGTTATCTCTGAGTTTTCCCTAACCACTGATACAGGATCAGATATTTTTCCATCCCTCTAATAGAAACGATTAGGATTGGGGGTAGGACAATGTTAACCTAGATCTGTGGTTAAGGGCTACTCCTTCCTCAAGCTAACTACAGACAGGTCTGTGACACATGTCTGCTTGTGTCTTCATTTTGACATTATCCCTCTTCCCTGTTCATTCATGTCTTGGTATAAACCTCTCATTTGTTCCACCTGGGGAACATGACCTTTCAGTTATAATCCATAGGGCTACATTTCTGACCATGAATATAAAAGGTGCTCTATCTTTGTACTTTATCCTCTTAAATGTAAAGGACCCTATTTAATTTTTTTTATTCAATTCAGTCTGGTAGGAGAACGATCTGCAAAAGCAGGGTGTCTGTGGAAAGCGGAGTATCTTGGCTATTGATTTGTGCCTTAAAATCTTTGGTATGACTTATTACTATATATGGGTATATGAATGTATAAGAGCAGGACGAGCCGATGACCTCATTTCAAAATGGCTGCTACCTACATTCCGGTTAGCATTGTGAAGCATACATCAAATCAAATCAAATTGTATTGGTCACATACATATATTTAGCAGATGTGTAGCGAAATGCTTGTTTTCCTAGCTCCAACAGTGCAGTAGTATCTAACAGTAAAGTAGTATCTAAAAATGATTCACAACAATACACACAAATCTAAAAGTAAAAGAATGGAATTAAGAAAGATATAAACAGTAGATCGAGCAATGTCGGAATGGCATTGACTAATGTACAGTAGATTAGAATACAGTATATGCATACAGTACCGGCCAAAAGTTTGGACACACATACTCATTCAAGGGATTTTTAAAATATTTACTATTTTCTACATTATAGAATAATAGTGAAGACATCAAAACTATGAAATAACACATATGGAATTATTTAGTAACCAGAAAAATGTAAAACAAATCTAAATACATTTTATATTTGAGATTCTTAAAAGTATCCACCCTTTGCTTTGATGACAGCTTTGCACACTCTTGGCATTCTCTCAACCAGCTTCACCTGGAATTCTTTTCCAACAGTCTTGAAGGAGTTCCCACATATGCTGAGCACTTGTTGGCTGCTTTTCCTTCACTCTGCGGTCAAACTCATCCCAAACCATCTCATTTGAGTTGAGGTCGGGTGATTGTGGAGGTCATCTGATGCAGCACTCCATCCCTCTCCTTCTTGGTCAAATTCCCCTTACACAGCCTGGACGTGTGTTGGGTCATTGTCCTGTTGAAAACAAATGATAGTCCCACTAAGCGCAAACCAGATGGGATGGCGTATCGCTGCAGAATTCTCTGGTAGCCATGCTGGTTAAATGTGCCATGAATTATAAATAAATCACTGACAGTATCACCAGCAAAGCACCCCCACACCTCATCCTCCATGCTTCACGGTGGGAACCAAACATGCAGAGATCATCCGTTCACCTTCTCTGCATCTCACAAAGACACAGCGATTGGAACCAAACATCTCAAATTTGGACAGATTTCCACCGGTCTAATGTCCATTGCTTGTGTTTCTTGGCCCAAGCAAGACTCTTCTTCTTATTGGTGTCCTTTAGTAGTGTCACGATCGCTCCGCCTAAATATGATCCCCAATCAGAGACAACGATAAACAGCTGCCTGTGATTGGGAACCATACCAGGCCAACATAGAAATACTTAACCTAGATAGGAACACCCCCCCAGTCACACCCCGACCTAACCAAAAGAGAGAATAACAAGGCTCTCTATGGTCAGGGCGTGACAGTACCCCCCCCCCCCCCCCCCCCAACTGGGGAGGGTATGGGGGGTGACTAGTGTCGGTGGCGGGTAGAACGCCGTGCACGGACTGGGCATCGGCGCAGAGAAGGGCTCCTGCCATGGAGCTGGACTGGACGCCATGCTCGGACTGGGCATCGGCGCAGAGGAAGGCTCCTGCCATGGAGCTGGAGGTTCTGGACCGTGGACCATTGCAGGAGGTTCTGGACCGTGGACCATTGCAGGAGGTTCCGGACCGTGGACCGTCGCAGGAGGTACCGGACCGTGGACCGTCTCAGGAGGTTCCGGACTGTGGACCGTCTCAGGAGGTTCCGGACTGTAGACCGTTGTTGGAGGTTCCGGACTGTGAAAATTGGCCGGAAGCTCTGGACTGTGAACCGTCGCCGGAAGCTCTGGACTGGGGACCGTCGCCTGAAGCTCTGGACTGGGGAGGCGCACTGGAGGCCTGATGTGTGGGGCCGGCACAGAACTGGTGACACGCACTTCAGGGCGAGTGCGGGGAGCAGGCACAGGACGTACCTTCCTTGGGAAGGACCAAGACGCAGCGTACGTAGAGTTCCACATGTTTATTCAGATGAAACTCGCAAAAACAATAAACAGCAAACGAAACGTGCAGCAAATGCAGTGCTCACAGGCAACTAAACAAAAACAAGATCCCACAAAAACCAGTGGGGAAATGGCTGCCTAAATATGATCCCCAATCAGAGACAACGATAAACAGCTGCCTCTGATTGGGAACCATACCCGGCCAACATAGAAATACTTAACCTAGATAGGAACACCCCCCCCTAGTCACACCCCGACCTGACCAAAAGAGAGAATAACAAGGCTCTCTATGGTCAGGGCGTGACAAGTAGTAGTTTATTAGCAATAATTCACACAGTCTCCTCTGAACAGTTGATGTTGAGATGTTTCTGTTACCTGAACTCTTTGAAGCATTTATTTGGCATGGAATTTCTGAGGCTGGTAACTAATGCACTTATCCTCTGCAGCAGAGATAACTCTGGGTCTTCCTTTCCTGTTGTGGTCCTCATGAGAGCCATTTTCATCATAGCGCTTGATGGTTTTTGCGACTTCACTTGAAGAAACTTTCAAAGTTCTTGAAATGTTCTGTATTGACTGACCTTCATGTCTTAAAGTAATGATGGACTGTCATTTCTCTTTGCTTATTTGAGCTGTTCTTGCCATAATATAGACATGGTCTTTTTCCAAATAGGGCTATCTTCTGTATACCACCCATACCTTGTCACAACACAACTGATTGGCTCAAACGCATTAAGAAGAAAATAAATTCCACAAATGTACTTTTAACAAGGCTGTTAATTGAAATGCAATTCCAGGTGACTACCTCATGGAGCTAGTTGAGAAAAGGCCAAGATTGTGCAAAGCTGTCATCATGGCATAGGGTGGCTACTTTGAAGAATCTCAAATATTAATTTGTTTAACACTTATTTGGTTACTACATGATTCCATATGTGTTATTTCATAGTTTTGATGTCTTTAGTGTTATTCTACAACATAGAAAATAGTAAAAATAAAGAAAAACCTTGGAATGACATGATGTGTCCAAAATTTGGACCGGTACTCTATATACATATAAGATGAATAAAGCATTATGTAAACATTATTAAAACATTAAACTAAATAAACACGGAATACGTTGATTCACACCGAAAGCCTGGACTCCACAGATCATGTGGATGTCTTTTTTGTCTGCCTGTGACCTACCGTTATTCATCACCAGCCCAGAGAGTCAAAATGTTTTCACCAAACAGCAAACATCTTACAAGATAATGTTCGATTTGGTCTGTGTTTGAGCTATAGCTATATGGGGGGGTATGAAATGAATCCTTAGGTTGGTAGGAACAAATCTAGCCTATTGCCAGTGTTATCTGATTATGTATAACTTAATGGCAACATTGAATGTCCACCGAGTGACTATATCTTTGCGCATGAAAAATATGATGAAAACACTTGGATATCCCCTGTATGTCCTCCGACACCACCACAATGTTTGAGAGAGGTTGGTGTTGTGGAAATTTAGTTTTTATAGTTAACAGTAACTTTTTGGCACATCCAGTGTGCAAAAACAGTGCAATAACCACATTTGGACACTTTGGAGAGGTTGTGTCATGTCGTGTGTGTAGGTGGCAGGGAAGTCAGGCTCAGGAGAATCAAACTTGGTATAATGGAGTAGTTTAATAACGTAAAACAAACTCAAAAACCAAAGTACATAATAAAATAAACGTGGGTACAAGAACCCATCGCACACCAATCCATAAATCACGAGCATAACAATAAACAATCTCTGACAAGGACATGAGGGAAAACAGAGGGTTAAATACACAACAATAAATTAATGGGATTGGAACCAGGTGTGTAGGAAGACAAGACAAAACCAATGGAAAATGAAACCTGGATCAAGGATGGCTAGAAGACCGGTGACGTCGACCGCCGAGCACTGCCCGAACAAGGAGAGGCATCGACTTTGGCTGAAGTCGTGACAGGTTGAAAGGACACTTGAATGTACCCTGGATACCCCATAACACCACCAAAATTTGAGTGAGGTTGATATGGTAGAAATTGTGTTTTTATACTGAACAAATAGCATTTAGGGATTACAAATATGTAATAGCACTGGAATGATCTAATTTACATATATATGACACTTTGGAGAGGTTTAGGGACACCTGGAATTGTCCCGTGACCAGACCTGACACCACTTACTAAAACATCTTCCCATTTCTAGGTCTATCAATCCTATTTTTTTCTGATGTTATTCACATGTTGTGGCAGCCATCTGATGTGTTTCCAGTTCTGGAGATCAGTAATTCACTTATAGCTTGTCAATGAAAGATTACTTTTAAAATAAAAAAATAATAAAACAGTTATTTTGTGTGTGCTTGATCTTGTGTATTCTGAACTATGTGACGCCTATCTATCGTCTGATAATTTCCTCATAATCTCCCAGATGTTTTCTTTCCATATATACCATGTTTGGCATGTCAGAATTATGTAATTACACATGAATAGCAGTTACTTTTGGGTATATCTATTTAGGCGGAAATCTAAATTTTGCCATTACATCTAAAAAATCCACTCCGTTGTTAAGACAGTACCATGTTGGAAGGGAATTAATCCATCTAAATGTGCTGTATCTTGGTGCTCTGAAATAGAGATGATTTAGAGAGAGCGGGAGGGAGAGAAAGATAGAGAAAGATGGAGGACAGCTCAGCCCTTTGAAATGAGGTGGCGTTTGAAGCCTGGCTTGGTGGTGCTTCTAGTAGGCAGGCAGGAACAGGGATCAGGCAGAGAGCAGGTGGGGAGCAGAGCGCGGGGAGGGTGATTGTTCGCAGGCTCCTTCTGATGATGTGAGTGGGCGACATGAGACACTGGGTCGAGGGCTGTCTCAAGGGGAAACACCAGTGCTAGTCATATAATGGAGGGGACGGATGGAGGGGTATGGAGGGAGGAAGGAGGAAGGAAGATAAAGGGAGGGAGGGAGGGAGGAAGGGAGGAAGATGGACGTAGATAGGCGATGGAAGGAGAGAGGGAGAGAGATGAAGGAAGATGGATGGTTCTTTTACGTTCCCTTTTACGTCACCAGGTTTAGATGGTCTATGTGGCTCCATTAAATGGCTATATAGTTCACATTAGTCCATTTTCCATCTATGTTGGACAGTTTAGCAAAAGGAAATGGTATACAGGATAGATAACACAATGCTCTGAGTCTGAAAATTATTTTGTGACAAAATGCAAAACGTTTTGCTCGCATCTATCTGTAACATAGGATCGTCAGGGGTCCACACTGACTGCTATATCTGTCGCAGGTACTTAGGCAGTGAAAGAAGAGATGTGTTTTATGGGCTTGGTCCCTTTTAAAGCCAACAATAAGTGTCCTCTAGCCTTGTAAAGAGCATGCTTAATGGCTGATCCCTTATCTATGGTGGTAAAACACATCGGACAATGCCTAGTCCGCTCTCCATCATGTGTGTTTGCACATGTAAGCTCAGGAAGGACTTTCTTTCATTGCATATCTGACTCTATTCAAAAAGCATGCAGTTGAAAATAAAATATTGACTCAATATTATGAACTTAACATCAATGTGATAAGTAACCTAGCTGTGGTTGAATTGCTATTTGGGCAAATTGAGCCACTAGCTGCAAGCTGTTATACTTTTAAGTCTGTAAAGGGAGTTGAAAGATTTTGGAATTCAATAGTAGTGCCGTGATGGAAACTTACCTTGACATTATGCAAAATAATGTAAATTCCATCTGAGGATGAGCTATTAGCTGGAGAGAGGTACATTTATAGAGCTCATCTTAAGACAGCACCGTGTACTTTACCAGTCATTCTGAGCAAGGAGTTCCAACTAAATTAGTGTCCTTGAGCAGCCAGTGACAAGTAGAGCAAGGTCCTTTACTCTCCCTAATAACTTCCAGATAGAGAGCCCTACTCCAGTCTGGAAATGAGGCTGTAGCCCCAGATGTAGAGAGAATATAAAGCATTACTGTACAGGCACTTGATTTGGCTCTGGACACTGTCTGAGTCATCTTTCATTGCTATACCTTTACCTTAGTTTAACTTCCTCAGAGTCGCTGAGAATGACAGGGAGAGTGAGAGGATTCAAGGCTTTGATCCGTTAGATGATGTCTAATATAATATTCAGCCAGGTCACAATTTCATGTAGCAATATTGGTTATGATATTTTCAGACTCCATTTTATTAACTTGAGCTTTATATTATATTGTGCATTTTGCTGTACAGTAAATGATAGACGAAGCATGTAGATGTTAATACATTTGCCAATGTGGAGATACCTGCTTTTTATGCTTGACTGTTCAATTATTTCCTAATGGGATTTTTGGACTTAAAGCTAGAATCCTTAGTTGCTACATCCATTTTTGGATGTAAAATTTATTTAGTATTTATTTTTATTTTTTGTTTCACCTTTATTTAACCAGGTAGGCTAGTTGAGAACAAGTTCTCATTTACAACTGCGACCTGGCCAAGATAAAGCATAGCAGTGTGAACAGACAACAACACAGAGTTACACATGGAGTAAACAATAAACAAGTCAATAACACAGTAGGGGAAAAAATTAGTCTATATACATTGTGTGCAAAAGGCATGAGGAGGTAGGCAATAAATAGGCAATAGGAGCGAATAATTACAATTTAGCAGATTAACACTGGAGTGATAAATCATCAGATGATCATGTGCAAGTAGAGATACTGGTGTGCAAAAGAGCAGAAAAGTAAATAAATAAAAACAGTATGGGGATGAGGTAGGTAGATTGGGTGGGCTGTTTACAGATGGACTATGTACAGCTGCAGCGATCGGTTAGCTGCTCAGATAGCAGATGTTTAAAGTTGGTGAGGGAAATAAAAGTCTCCAACTTCAGCGATTTTTGCAATTCGTTCCAGTCACTGGCAGCAGAGAACTGGAAGGAAAGGCGGCCAAATGGGGTGTTGGCTTTTGGGATGATCAGTGAGATATACCTGCTGGAGCGCGTGCTACGGGTGGGTGTTGTTATCGTGACCAGTGAACTGAGATAAGGCGGAGCTTTACCTAGCATGGACTTATAGATGACCTGGAGCCAGTGGGTCTGGCGACGAATATGAAGCGAGGGCCAGCCGACTAGAGCATACAGGTCGCAGTGGTGGGTGGTATAAGGTGTTTTAGTAACAAAACGGATGGCACTATGATAAACCGCATCTAGTTTGCTGAGTAGAGTATTGGAAGCTATTTTGTAGATGACATCGCCGAAGTCGAGGATTGGTAGGATAGTCAGTTTTACTAGGGTTTGGCGGCGTGAGTGAAGGAGGCATTGTTGCGAAATAGGAAGCCGATTCTTGATTTGATTTTGGATTGGAGATGTTTAATATGAGTCTGGAAGGAGAGTTTACAGTCTAGCCAGACACCTAGGTATTTATAGATGTCCACATATTCTAGGTCGGAACCGTCCAGGGTGGTGATGCTAGTCGGGCGGGCGAGTGCAGGCAGCGAACGGTTGAAAAGCATGCATTTGGTTTTACTAGCGTTTCAGAGCAGTTGGAGGCCATGGAAGGAGTGGTGTATGGCATTGAAGCTCGTTTGGAGGTTAGATAGCACAGTGTCCAAGGAAGGGCCAGAAGTATACAGAATGGTGTCGTCTGCGTAGAGGTGGACCAGGGAATCGCCCGCAGCAAGAGCAACATCATTGATATATACAGAGAAAAGAGTCGGCCCGAGAATTGAACCCTGTGGTACCCCCATAGAGACTGCCAGAGGACCGGACAACATGCCCTCCAATTTGACACACTGAACTCTGTCTGCAAAGTAGTTGGTGAACCAGGCAAGGCAGTCATCAGAAAAACCGAGGCTACTGAGTCTGCCGATAAGAATATGGTGATTGACAGAGTCGAAAGCCTTGGCCAGGTCGATGAAGACGGCTGCACAGTACTGTCATAACCGATGGCGGTTATGATATCATTTAGTACCTTGAGCGTGGCTGAGGTGCACCCGTGACCGGCTCGGAAACCGGATTGCACAGCGGAGAAGGTACGGTGGGATTCGAGATGGTCAGTGATCTGTTTATTAACTTGGCTTTCGAAGACCTTAGATAGGCAGGGCAGGATGGATATAGGTCTGTAACAGTTTGGGTCCAGGGTGTCTCCCCCTTTGAAGAGGGGGATGACCGTGGCAGCTTTCCAATCCTTGGGGATCTCAGACGATATGAAAGAGAGGTTGAACAGGCTGGTAATAGGGGTTGCGACAATGGCGGCGGATAGTTTCAGAAATAGAGGGTCTAGATTGTCAAGCCCAGCTGATTTGTATGGGTCCAGGTTTTGCAGCTCTTTCAGAACATCTGCTATCTGGATTTGGGTAAAGGAGAAGCTGGGGACGCTGGGGGGGGGGGGGGGGGGGGGGGGGGGGGGGCGGAGCTGTTGGCCGAGGTTGGAGTAGCCAGGTGGAAGGCATGGCCAGCCGTTGATAAATGCTTGTTGAAGTTTTTGATTATCATGGATTTATCGGTGGTGACCGTGTTACCTAGCCTCAGTGCAGTGGGCAGCTGGGAGGAGGTGCTCTTGTTCTCCATGGACTTTACAGTGTCCCAGAACTTTTTGGAGTTAGAGCTACAGGATGCAAATTTCTGTTTGAAAAATCTAGCCTTTGCTTTCCTGACTGACTGCGTGTATTGGTTCCTGACTTCCCTGAACAGTTGCATATCGCGGGGACTATGTAAATCTTTATGAAATCATGAGAAAAAAACACCCTCTGTTGTTGATCCTGTTTTTGCAAAAGTGTCCCTGTTGCAGCAGTAAATAAGCTCTTTAGTCGAAGTGTCTTTGATGATGGAAACAAACACAAGGACTTTTTCAGGCTAATTGGGGAGTTATTTTGTCTGCTAGGGCACCCTCTGAAACAGTCGCTTTCAAATTCCCCTGTGTGTGTGTGTGTGTGTGTATGTGTGTGTGTGTGTGTGTGTGTGTGTTTTGTGTGGTACTGTAGGGACCCAGCTGCACGGCATGTATGATTCAGATGATTCAGACTGAGACAAATAGAATTAGCCTGTTGATTTATGTGACGCCCCCCTCCATCCCTACACTAGAGACACAGGTGGACGGGGTAGGGCATTATGAATGTACAGTGCCTTCAGAAAGTATTCATACCCCTTCACTTATTCCACACTTTGTTCTGTTACAGCCTGAAATCAAAATGGATTAAACAAAAATATATCCCATACTGACAAAGTGAAAACATGTTTTTAGAAAATGTTGCTAATCTATTGAAAATTAAATACTGAAATATCTCATTTAAATAAGTATTCACATCAATACATGTCAGATCACCTTTAGTAGTGGTTACAGCTGTGAGTCTTTCTTGGTAAGCCTCTAAGAGCTTTTCAGACCTGGATTGTACAATATTTGCACATTATTCTTTTAACAATTCTTCAAGCTCTGTTAAGTTGGTTATTGATCATTGCTAGACGGCCATTTTCAGGTCTTGCCATAGATTTTCAAGCCAATTTAAGTCAAAACTCTAACAAGGCCACTCAGGGACATTCAATGTCGTCTTGGTAAGCAACTCCAGTGTATATTTGGCTTTGTGTTTTAGGGTATTGTCCTGCTAAAAGGGGAATTTGTCTCCCAGTGTCTGTTGGAAAGCAGACTGAACCAGGTTTTACTCAAGGATTTTGCCTGTGCTTAGATATATTCCATTTCTTTTTATCTTAAAAAACTCCCTAGTCCTTGCCGAAGATAAGCATACCCATAACATGATAAAGCCACCACTATGCTTGACAATATGAAGAGTGGTACTCAGTGATGTGTTGTGTTGGATTTGCACCAAACATAACGCTTTGTATTCAGGACATGCTGTAACATTAATTTCTTTACCACATTCTTTGCAGTTCTACTTTCGTGCCTTACTGCAGGATGCATTTTTTAAAATGTTTTTTATTCTATACAGGCTTCCTTCTTTTCACTCTGTCATTTAAGTTAGTATTGTGGAGTAACTACAATGTTGTTGATCCATCCTCAGTTTTCTCGTATCACAGCCATTGAACTCTGTAGCTGTTTTATAGTCACCATTGGACTCATTGTGAAATCCCTGAGTGGTTTCCTCCTCTCCGGCAACTGAGTTAGGAAGGACACCTGTATCTTTGTAGAAACGGGTGTGCACTGATACAGCATTCCAAGTCTAATTATTAACTTATTATTATTAACTTTGTCGTGCTCAAAGGGATATTCAATGTCAGGTTATTATTATTATAATTTTAAAAATATATTTTCTTAGTCTCCCAATCGGTGCCCTTCTTTGCGAGGCAATGGAAAACCTCCCTGGTCTTTGTGGTTTAATCTATGTTTGAAATTCACTACTCGGCTGAGGGACCTTACAGATAATTGTAGAGATGAGGTAGTCATTCAAAAATCATGTTAACCCCCTAGAGTCGATTGCTAGTGTCAATCTAAGTTACATAACAAAAAAATAAAGCTCGTTTTGTGCCTACCCAAAAAAAGGGGTTCATTAAATATGTGTAAAAATATATACTGTATATCTCTTGGATTTAGGACAGGCACTTCAAAACCTTGTTCCGTATGATGTATTTTTTGACTGTCCTTTTTGCCATTTATGAATGTATTATTCAATGCGTTTCTATGGGCTTTAGTAGTAAAGGCCAAAATCTATATTTGATCCCAAAAAAATGATATACAGTACCAGTCAAAGGTTTGGACCCACCTACTCATTCCAGGGTTTTTCTTATTTTTTTACTATTTTGTGCTTTGTAGAATAATAGTGAAGACATCAAAACTATGAAATAACACATATGGAATCATGTAGCAACCAGAAAAGTGTTAAACAAATTAATATTTGAGATTCTTCAAAGTATCCACCCTTTGCCTTGATGACAGCTTTACACACTCTTGGCATTCTCTCAACCAGCATCATGAGGTAGTCACCTGGAATGCATTTCAATTAACAGATGGCCTTGTTAAAAGTTAATTTGTGGAATTTCTTTCCTTCTTAATGCATTTGAGCTAATCAGATAGCCCTATTTGGTAAAAGACCAAGTCCATCATTACTTTAAGACATGAAGGTCAGTCAATATGGAAAATTTCAAGAACTTTTATAGTTTCTTCATGTGCAGTCGCAAAAACCATCAAGCGCTATGATGAAACTGGCTCTCATGAGGACCACCACAAGATGGAAGACCCAGAGATACCTCTGCAGAGGATAAGTTCATTGAGTTACCTGCCTCAGAAATTGAGCCCAAATAAATGCTTAACAGAGTTCAGGTAACAGACACATCTCAACATCAACTGTTCAGAGGAGACTGCGTGAATCAGGCCTTCATGATCGAATTGCTGCAAAGAAACCACTACTAAAGGACACCAACAAGAAGGAGAGACTTGCTTGCAACAAGAACCATGAGCAATGAACATTACAAATCTGTCATTTGGTCTGATGAGTCCAAATTTGAGATGTTTGGTTTCAATCGCTGTGTCTTTGTGAGATGCAGAGTAGGTGAACGGATGATCTCCAGATGTCTGGTTCCCACCGTGAAGCATGGAGGAGGAGGTGTGATGGTGTGGGGTTGCTTTGCTGGTGACACTGTCATTGATTTACTTAGAATTCAAGGCACACTTAACCAGCATGGCTACCACAGTATTCTGCAGCGATACCCCATCCCATCTGGTTTGCGCTTAGTGGGACTATCATTTGTTTTTCAACAGGACAATGACCCAACACTCCTTGGCTGTGATGGAGTGCTGCATCAGATGACCTGGCCTCCACAATCACCCAACCTCAACCCAATTGAGATGGTTTATGATTAGTTGGACTGAAGAGTGAAGGAAAAGCAGCCAACAACTGCTCAGCATATGTGGGATCTCCTTCAAAACGGTTGGAAAAGCATTCCAGGTGAAGCTGGTTGAGATAATGCCAAGAGTGTGCAAAGCTGTCATCGAGGCAAAGGGTGGATACTTTAAAGAATCTAAAATAAAATATATTTTGATTTGTTTAACAATGTTTTGATTCCTCCATGATTCCATATGTGTTATTTCATCATTGTGATGTCTTCAATATTATTTTAGAATGTAGTAAATAGTAAAAAATAAAGAAAAACACTTGAATGAGTAGGTGTGTCCAAACTTTTGGCCGGTACTATATATTTTGTTGATACCTAAAGGGGGTCCTAAAATTCAAAATCAAATAGCTAAATAATCTATAGTATGACCTTCTTAAACAATTTCATATGTCAGCTTAGCTAATATTCCCTTGGAATGGATGTTCAGTTCAAACAAATTAAAAGTAGTTCCCTGCAATGTACACTTTGCACAGTTGTGCAAATTACTTATAGGTAAAGTGTTTATGAATGGGTTTCTTGTCTAGTCACCATATACACCTGCAGTACATTGTAATTATACATTTTGACTATATTGATTTAGATTACTCTGAATATAAAGGGCTCATGGTGTAATATTTGCATTTCCTTTCTCAGGTAAAGAATGTGTTGGACCAGGAGGGCTTCGGCCGACAGAAGCGAGGCTACAGAAGCATCAACGAAATTGACGTCAAAATTACCGACCCCCTATTCAGCAAACAGTGGTATCTGGTGAGTAGTCATCTGCCTCCGTTATACTTGTTTACTCACTGACCACTGATCACAGACATATTCACTGCTGCTTCTCCTATGGAGATGAAGTCTTCTCATTAGGCCAGTCAATATTGCCCACACCATCTCATCTCCCTGTGTATGTCAGCTTCCTCCCCCAGTGTTTACCCTAGACTGGCAAGCGTGACTTTCCTTTCCGCCAGGGCCAACGTGCCTTCCTTTGTTCCACTTGTCAGATTAAACGCTCCGCAGTAGGATCCCAGCTAAGTGCCATATCCGTGACATTTACTCCCCCTCCCTCCCTCCCATCCTCCACACCTCATCTCTTCCTCCCCTCTTCCTTACCCCTATCTTCCTCCATGTTGACTAATTATCTAATGGCCGCTCGGCTGGGTGTCCTGCGTCACGGCCTGTCTCCATATTGTTTGTGTGACTGATTAGATCAACACGGGCCAGGCTGATGGGACCCCCGGACTGGACCTAAATGTGGCTGAGGCTTGGGGACTGGGCTACACCGGGAGAGGCATCACCATAGCCATCATGGACGATGGTAGGTACCAGTATAGGCCTTACGGTTGAAGTTGTATCACTATCTATACTTATATATATATTTTATTTCACCTTTATTTAACGAGGTAGGCCAGTTGAGAACAAGTTCTCATTAACAACTGCGACCTGGCCAAGATAAAGCAAAGCAGTGCGGCAAAAACAACAACACAGAGTTACACATGGGATAAACAAACGTACAGTCAATAACACAATAGAAAATCTGTATAGAATGTGTGCAAATGAAGTAAGGAGGTAAGGCAATAAATAGCCCAATAGTGGCAAAGTAATTACAATTTAGCAATTAACACTGGAGTGATGGATGTGTAGGTAGAAATACTGGTGTGCAAAAGAGCAGAAAAACAAAAACAAATATGGGGATGAGGTAGGTAGTTGGTTGGATGGGTTATTTACAGATGGGCTGTGTACAGCTGCAGATATTGGTAAATTGCTCTGACAGCTGATGCTTAAAGTTAGTGAGGGAGATAAGTCTCCAACTTCAGTGATTTTTGCAATTAGTTCCAGTCATTGGCAGCAGAGAATTGGAAGGAAAGGCGGCCAAAGGAGGTGCTGGCTTTGGGGATGACCAGTGAAATATACCTGCTGCAGTGCGTGCTACGGGTGGGTGTTGCTATGGTGACCAGTGAGCTGAGATAAGGCGGAGCTTTACCTAACATAGACTTATAGATGACCTGGAGCCAGTGGGTTTGGCGACGAATATGTAGCGAGGACCAGCCAACGAGAGCATACAGGTAGCAGTGGTTGGTAGTATATGGGGCTTTGGTGACAAAACGGATGGCACTGTGATAGACTGCATCCAATTTGTTGAGTAGAGTGTTGGAGGCTATTTTGTAAATGACATCGCCGAAGTCAAGGATCGGTAGGATAGTCAGTTTTACGAGGGTATGTTTGGCAGCATGAGTGAAGGAGGCTTTGTTGCGAAATAGGAAGCCGATTCTAGATTTAATTTTGGATTGGAGATGCTTAATATGAGTCTGGAAGGAGAGTTTACAGTCTAGCCAGACACCTAGTTATTTAAAGTTGTCCACATATTCTAAGTCAGAACCGTCCAGAGTAGTGAGTAGTCCAGAGTAGTATCTTAATAGAGGTCATCACTGGGATTGTAGTTTTGGGCTGGAGCTAAAGCCTTTATACATTCGGCCTCCACCGAGGTCCAGAGGGCCGCTCTGAAAATGTGTTATATTTCCTCACCGTCAAAATGTGCAATTAACAAAACCTCAGCTTTCCATGTTTTTGTGGGGATTTTTCGATTCTCTCTGACTGTTTAGCTTTCAATCAGGTGACTGTTAGTGAGCTGGACAGAGTGAAGAGACTGTATAATGTCATTTATACACAGTTTCGATTTGGTTTTAATAATTTAAATGTACAGTAGATTGAGGTCTTCTTTTTGTCATACCACCCGCAGGGGCTGTATGTTTGATACCCCTACTTTATACCCTGTAGCCAGTGGTGTTAAGGAACTAAGTAAAAAAAACTTGAAGTACTACTAAAGTAATTTTTTACTTCTGTACTTTATTTACTACCTGTACTTTATTTGACTATTTATATATTTTTTTAACTTTTACTTTTACTCCACTACGTTCCAAAATAAATTCTGTACTTTTTACTCCATAAATTTCCCTGCCAACAAAAAGTACTTCTTACATTTTGCATGCTCAGACAGGACAGCAATATGGTCCAATTCACGCACCTATCAATATAACGTGTTGTCATCCCTACTGCCTCTGATCTGGCGGACTCACTAAACACAAATACTGTGTTTGTAAAGTATGATTATTGGGTACTTTTTCCACCACTGCCTGTAGCTATTCAGGACCAGAGTTGGTAGCCATTCATAACAGTTGGTGGCCACTACACAGTATGTGTCAATTATAAATACATATTTAAAGGTATTAGTCATCCACTTATTAATGTGGTTAATTATAGTTCATGACGACAAGGTATCTACACATGGTTAATGAACTAAATACCTTTTGAATAAATGATATGTATAAGTACCGACCAGCTCCACATTGGAATGTAATAAGCACAACGTAAAATAAGTGACAATTTATTGGTTGACATCTTCTTATAAAGGTCAAAACCTCCCCTCAAGACCTAAATTCCTTTGAGGAAAAATGTATAGCATTATCTCACTAATTTATGTTGAAATTATGTTTCAGGGATCGACTATCTACACCCAGATCTTGCATCAAACTACGTAAGTGCTAAATCTTTGTTCTCATTTCACAATCCTCTCCTTTAATTCCCTGTATTGCTGTTTTGACATAAATCAGGCCTTGAAATGGCACTTGTCACAGGTTTGTTGTTGAGTGCCAGTGGCGGTGCCAGGGGCAGGTGTATTCCAAGTTTCCTTCATGGTTGGCAAGTCTCCTTGAATCCTTGGAGGACGGGGAGACAGGCATCCGGCCAGCCAAGCTGTTTAATGTTAATGCTTACAGCACTGTGGCAGGCGGGATGGCAGGCCGATCTGTCACTGGTACAGATAATGCCAGGGTAGCTAGCACCGCATATTGTGATATTCCAACTACAGAATACTGATAATAACACCTCAAAAGACTGTCAGTGTTGCTGGCCAGAAACAAGGAAAAGACTAAGGAGTTAAAGTAAGGAACTCACATTACAAAATATATTATTTAACTATTAACACTGCAGTACTAGTGAACATCTACGGACTATGTACTCAATAAGCTCAGTGTTCAGTGTTAAACAGAAATGGCCAACTGCTGAAATTCTGAAATGGCTGTTGTTTTGACTGATAGTGAGAGTTGTGAATGTTATCGGATCTGACAGAAGCGTTTACAGCAGGGTGCCCAATACTGATACAGGAAACCAGTCATGTCTTTTGTAACACAGCACCATCCAGTAATATGTTCTTTCATAGAGACACAGTAATGAACAGTACTGAAAGGCTATGCTGCATCTCTGCTGTGGGATGCAATTAGACACACACAAACACATACACACAGTGCTTTTCCGCCATCCCTTCATCTCTGCTTCTCCTATTTTCTCTTTCCTCTCATCTTGGAAAGATTTCAGAGCTTCAGAGAAGGTGAAAGATGAGACAGCAGAAGAGGGAGAGAGTGAGAGCGAGGGAGAGAGAGAGATGATTAAATGTAAACTATTTCCTTTCAATCGGAGGATATTGGAAAAAGGGGAATTATTTTAAGATAGGCAAGGAAACTTGATACTGTGTGCAGTTCTGTTCAGCTTTTCAGCTTTTTGACATAAGCTCTGTGGTTCCTGTGTGATGCCTGTGTGTGTGTGTGTATGTTTCTTGCCTGTTAACGGGGATGAGTCTTACCCCAAAAATAGCCTGTCGTGAGCGTGGCAGTCAGGATGATGCAGGACATGCATGCTCTACTGGGCTGATGGATCACGCTGTGTAACGATCGAAAACTGACTTAGTGCTATACACTTCCTGTGGGTGTGTGTGTGTGTGTGTGTGTGTGTGTGTGTGTGTGTGTGTGTGTGTGTGTGTGTGTGTGTGTGTGTGTGTGTGTGTGTGTGTGTGTGTGTGTGTGTGTGTGTGTGTGTGTGTGTGTGTGTGTGTGTGTGTGTGTGTGTGTGTGTGTGTGTGTGTGTGGGTGTGTGTGTAGGAGGCTGATAAACTCATTTAGTGCATCTTCACTCTCTTCCAGGGCCGAAGCTGTTGTTGGTTTATGTATTCCTATTTTCCAGAAGACTACAAACACTGCAATCAGCCACTATTGATTGGTCTGCATTAGTATGTGCAAGAGCGCACGATTATACAGTGCATTTGGAAAGTATTCAGACCACTTCCGTTTTTCCACATGTTGTTATGTTACAGCCTTATTCTAAAATGTATAAAATATTTTTTTCCCCTCATCAATCTACATACTGCCCCATAATAACGAAGCAAAATTATCAAAATTTAAAACAGAAATAAGAAATAAAAGGTTATTCAGACCCTTTGCTAAAAGATTCGAAATTGAGCTCAGGTACATCCTGTTTCCATTTATCATCCTTGACATGTCTCTACAACTTGATTGGATTCCACCTGTGGTAAATTCAATTGATTGGACATGATTTGGAAAGGCACACCTGTCTATATAAGGTCCCACAGTTGATGATGTGTGTGTCAGAGCAAAAACCAAACCATGAGGTAGAAGGAATTGTCCACAGAGCTCCGAGACAGGATTGTGTCGAGGCACAGATCTGGGGAAAATATATGGCAGCATTGAAGGTCCCCAAGAACATAGTTTCCACCATCATTCTTAATTGGAAGAAGTTTGGAACCACCAAGACTCTTCCTAGAGCTGGCCACCCGGCCAAACTGAGCAATCGGGGGAGAAGGGCCTTGGTCAGGGAGGTGACCAAGAACCCGATGGTCACTCTGACAGAGCTCCAGAGTTCCTCTGTGGACTTTCCAGAAGGACAACCATCTCTGCAGTACTCTACCAATCAGGCCTTTGTCCAGCCACTCCTCAGTAAAAGGCACATGACAGCTCACTTGGAGTTTGCCAAAAGGCACCTAAAGGACTCTCAGACCATGAGAAACAAGGTTTTCTGGTCTGATGAAACCAAGATTGAACTCTTTGGCCTGAATGCCAAGCTTCACGTCTGGAGGAATCCTGGCACCATCCCTACATTGAAGCATGTGGTGACAGCATCATGCTGTGGGGATGTTTTTCAGTGACAGGGACTGGGAGACCAGTCAGGATCGAGGTAAAGATGAATGAAGCAAAGTACAGAGAGATCCTTAATGAAAACCTGCTCCAGAGCGCTCAGGACCTCAGACTGGGGTGACGGTTCACCTTCCAACAGGACAACAACCCTAAGCACACAGCCAAAACAACCTAGGAGTGGCTTCGGGACGAGTCTCTGAATGTCCTTGAGTGGCCGAGCCAGAGCCCGGACTTGAACCCGATCGGACATCTCTGGAGAAACCTGAAAATAGCTGTGCAGCGACGCTCCCAATCCAACCTGACAGAGCTTGAGAGGATCTGCAGAGAACAATGGGAGAAACTCCCCAAATACAGGTGTTCCAAGCTTATAGCGTCATTCCCAAGAAGACTCTAGGTTTTAATCGCTGCCAAAGGTGCTTCAACAAAGTACTGAGTAAAGGGTCTGAATGCTTATGTAAATGTGATATTTCAATTTTTAATTTTTAATACATTTGCAAGCATTTCTAAAAACCTGTTTTTGCTTTGTCATTATGGGATGTTGTGTGTAGATTGATGAGGAATGAGGAAACATTTTTAAGCCGTTTTTGAATTAAGGCTGTAACGTAACAAAATGTGGAAAAAGTAACGTGGTCTGAATACCTTCCGAATGCAATGTATGTACAAGTGTGTGTATGTGCGCGTGTGTGTATGGACTCTTCTACGGTGCCGTAGTCATCATTATAATATGATGCCATGATCAAAGGGCAGCAGATGTCAGGTAAAGCCGGGACAATTTTGTTTAGCACCTCTTATGCATCGTTCAGACAGACATCCTACTCTTGATAATATAACTAACTTAAAGCAGTTATCAATGTTATCATCTGAAGGACTTTTGACAATGTGATTTTTCTCCTATCTGGTCTTTGGGAAGTCTCTAGCAAGCTGGAGGTTTGTCAGTGCCCCTATCTGCACTGGGATGTTGCATTGGGATGTTGTTACTGCGTTATTATTGGATGTTGTGTCTTTATATTGTTCAAGGATGACTTTCTTTCCTCCAAGGGAAATTCCCATGCCAACGCCCCGTGATGTCACATAATCACAAGGGTTCATCTCGTACAGTGTGTGTTTTAGTGTGCGTGTGCCTGTATTTTAGTAGGTTGTTAAGGGATTCTGAGTCTCTTTTATTGGCAAGTACTGCATGACGAAGATGGCAGGGTAAAGATACTCATGACGTCTGAGTTTAATAAGGAACCAGAGAGAACTCTTTTTATTCACACTTAGAATATCAATTAGTAGGCTATTGATGTATATTAATCTACAACAAATTTCACAGTATGTGTTTCCAAACTGGTATATAAGGACACTCGATATTCAAAAGCTTTGGGCCAAGCTTTGGAATATTTATACTTTTTTAATATCAAACGACCTTCCTTTGTTCATAATGAGAATATCATAAGTGGTACTCTGAGAGAGGCATGAGAGCATTTCTAGTGCATAGTTAATTTGAGGATGTGGTAATATTCAATACAGCAGGGGATTGAAAATCTAAGCAGGGCTTTGACCTTATATAATATAAGGGTCCTATTGCAGCGAACATTGGCCAGTGCACTAACACAAGGTAATCTCTCGTTAAAACATCAATACGTGGAAAAATCACCCACACAGCTGATCTCAGCTGCACTACTTTTTGGTGTTGCCTATTCTTATTATATTTTCTAGTTTCCAATTTATGTAATCCATTAATTACATCTTGTCTTTAAAAATAAAGTTAGAGAGCTGCTTATTCTCTATGTTGGTTAGGTCGGGGTGTGATTAAGGGTGGGTTATCTAGGGGAATTGTATGTCTATGTTGGCCTGGTGTGGTTCCCAATCAGAGGCAGCTGTTTATCGTTGTCTCTGATTGGGGATCATATTTAGGTAGCCATTTCCCCATTGTGCTTTGTGGGATCTTGTCTATGTATAGTTGCCTGTGAGCATTAGATTTAGCTTCACGTTTCGTTTGTTCGCTTTATTGTTTTGTTCTTTGAGTTTTCTCTTCCTAATAAAAGGGATGGAAACATATTACGCTGCATCTTGGTCCAATCATTATGACGATCGTGACAGATGGACGGAAGCTGTAGGAGGACAGGCTCATTGTAATGGCTGGGATGGAATAAATGGAACGGTATCAAACACATCAAACATATGCAAACAAAACGTTTCCATTTATTCCATTCCAGCTATTACAAGGAGACCTTCCTCCCATAGCGCCTCCCACCAGCCTCCACTGATACAGAGGTATCAACATTTCCAGACAATCTTACTCACACTACAGCAACGGTGCTGGAAGTCATTCTCTTCACCTTGTTACCACCTTGTTACCTGCTCCACTCGGCTGATACAGCAGAGCAGCAGGGTGCAGTGTTTTGGCATCTCTTTGTCCCTCACTGAGTCATCCCTATATCCTCGCTGGGAAATGTCAGCTGGTATCTTGCTAAGGTCCGATCTGGCCAGTCCACCCGGTAAATGATCTGATGGATTCAGCTCTATACCTCTAATGATCAACACCACACTTTCACCGCCATCTCCCTCGTGTCTCTGGTGACCGGGCACACTGCTCTGTAAAAACTCCACGAGTCATAAATGCCATTCAGACAGACAAGCTACAAATAGAGAAATGAGGGGGAATGGTGATTAGAACGACAGGGGATTTTGAATGTGACTGAGCTGAAGGAGAGAGGAAGATGAGAGAGACAGGAGTGGAGAGTTAGAGAGAGAGAGACTGTCTAACATAAAAACAGGGGAAACACAGTGACAACCCACTGGGCACAGACATAATTTCAACATTTAGTTTTGATTTGGTTGAGTTGTCACCTAATGTGAATTCAATGGGAAATCAACAAAATCTGTCACCATGTCATTGGATTTAGGTTAAAAGTTGGATGAAAAAAACATGAAATTCCCTAACATTGATGACTCAGTTTTCCATGTTGATTCAACATCATCAATCTCTCCTTGTCCCAGTCTGTAATCCCAACATGTTTCAATCTGACCACCATTGTCCCTGTTCCCAAGAACTCCAAGGTAAGGTAACCTGCCTAAATTACTATAGCCCTGTAGCACACACATCTGTAATTAAGAAGTGCTTTAAAAGGCTGGTCAAGAAACACATCAACACCATCCTCCTAGACACCCTGGACTCACTCCAATTTGCCTACCGTTCCCACAGATCCACAGATGACACAATCTCTATTGCACATCACAATGCCCTTTCCCACCTGGACAAGAGGGGAAATAACTATGTGAGAATGCTGTTCATAGACTACTGCTCAGCGTTCAACACCATAGTCCCCTCAGCTGGGGACCCTGAGACTGAACACCTCTCTCTGCAACTGGATCCTGGACTTCCTGACGGGCGGGTCCCAGGTGGTGATGGTAGGCCACTTTCAGGGGTGCGGTGGGGCCTTTCGATCTGTCGAGTTAAGTGGGGCCTTTCGAGCTGTTTTGGTTCCTGCTCAAAGGGAATAATACTCTGCCATCTCCCTCAGAACATTAAAACGTGTTGTATCCTTCACCAGCTCATATCTGTGTGAAGCTGGAATCAGCATTGCTCTTGTCTGCATTAAAACCAAATATCAAACCAGGTTGATTGTGACAGCAGAGATGAGATGCACACTGTTGATCACAGCCCCTGACTTCGAGAAGCTCTGACGTGACATGCATCAAGCATACCCATCTCATTAGTGGTGGTGAGATAATGATGCTTTCAAGACAACTGGAAACTCTAGGTCAAATCATGACATCAGTGATCTTTAGCTCGGAAAGTCTGCGCTTTAGAAAGAGGCCAGAGTTCCCGACTTGAAATTGGATGACTGTTCAAATCGATTTTTCCCAGTCGGAGTTAGTTTTTTCCCCAAGTTCCAGTTGTCTTGAACGCACTGAAGTCGGAAGTCAGAGATTTACGAGTTCCCAGTTTCCAGTTGTTTTGAACGTAACAGAGACATTATGTCAGACACATTTGCAAATGACTGTCATAGCCCCACATTAAAAAAGTAAACATTGGTTGTTAATTACATAATGGTTTTCACATAGTTGGTGGCGCTAGAATTTTCGCATATCAATATGGGATCGTGGACTAAAAAAAGTTTGGGAACCCCTTGCCTACAGGGTGGAGGTCAGAGACTTGGCAATGTGGAGCCATGACAACAACCTCTCCCTCAACGTCAGTAAGACCAAGGAGCTGATCGTGGACTACAGGAGAAAGAGGGGAGAGAACGCCCCCATCCACATCGATGGGGCTGTAGTGGAACGGGTCAAGAGCTTCAAGTTCCTTGGCGTCCACATCACTACAGACTTAACATGGTCCAGACACACCCGCACAGTTGTAAAGAGCAGCACCTCTTCCCACTCAGGAGGCTGAAATTGGCCCTCGGATCCTCAGAAGGTTCTACAGCTGCACCATCATGAGAATCTTGACTGGATGCATCACTGATTGGTATGGCAAATGCACTGCCCTCGACCACAAAGCGTTACCCAGGACATCACTGGGGCCGAGCTCCCTGCCATCCAGGACCTCTATCAGGCGGTGTCAGAGGAAGGCCCGAAGAATTGCCGAAGACTTCAGCCACCCAAGCCTAGACAGTTAAATTTGCTACCATCCGCCAAAGCATCAGATCTCAGACTAACAGGCTCCGAAACAGCTTCTACCCCAAGCCATAAGACTGCTAAATAGTTAATGAAATGGTTACACGGACTATCTGCATTGACAATATCTTGCACTGACTCTATGCACACTTACAAGACTATACAGTACTGTATATACTGTACACACTCACACACACTACACTGACACAAAACCCATACACATTCACATATACTACATACTGTACATACGCATACGCACACACACACACACACACACACATAACACACACGAATACCGACACAACACACACACATCTCCACACAATTGTACACTCATCATATGCTGCTGCTACTCTGTTCTTTCTTCTTACTCTTATTATTATCTATCCTGATGCCTAGTCACTTTACCGTGACTTTATGTACATATCTACCTCAAATACCTCGTACCCCAGCACATTGATCTGGTACTGGTACTCCCTGTGTTACTATTTTAATATTTGTTGGGAAGGGCTCATAAGCATGGTAAAGTCGACACCAGTTGTATTCGGGGCACGTAACACATTTGTCTTTTTGATTTTGATCAGATTACATTTTCTGTTGAAGAAAATGACGTGAAAACAACATTGATTCAACCAGTTTTTGCCCAGTGGGAAGAGACTTGAAGGTGACTAGTTGATTGTTTTGGGTTGAGAAGAGTGGAAAAATAGGAAGAGGAAAATGAAAAACAGAGTGGCTTTCAGACAACAAAGTTTGAGAGAGACATCCTTTCAAGATGGCTTCTGAAATGACAATCTTAAAGGGAAGCAAGTGGTGCAGAAAAGAGGGAGGGGTGTAAAGAGTGAGAGAGAGAGAATAAATCATGGATAGAGATTCCTGTAATGGTTGGTGGATTTGTAGATTTGTTTGTGTGTGCGTGCCTATGTGAGTGAGTGTGGCTGCAGGGCAGGCCAATTGCTGATTATGCAGCATGGATTGATGACTCTCCGACAGATGTGCTTCTAATGCATCTGTTTTCTCCTGCTTTTCCGCTGTTAATTCCGCTCCTATTACTTTTGGCCACGTGGAATTAAATGGCGGGAATAATTGGTGTGTCAGTGTCTCAGCCGCTGTTCCCTGCTGTGACCATGCATTACCATCATATTAGTACTGTGTGTGTGTGTGTTTGTGCGAGTGCGCGTTTTTGATATTCTCTTCATATTAATCTGTTCCACGTGACATGCTTCCATCAGACTGAAAGGTCTTCATTATAGCATGTTTTTGCATGAGGACATTCTACAAGAAAATTCTCGAAGCAATCAACCTTTAATTATTCTGCCAGGTTAAGAACAATTGGACTCAGTGTTGTCCAGAAAAGTGTTTTACTCACATACGTTGCGTAACTGAGAGGAAAATGAATAGAAGAATCTGAAACGTCACAACACAGTGAACCACACCCAATATACAGAGGCAGCAACAACAAGAACATCAGTTGAGTCGTTTGTAAAGCGACACATCCCAGCAGTCTAGGTTGGGTCTGGACAAGACAAGACTAGATTTGAGAAGGTCACTGCACCTCTATTGGATGCTCTGTAGTTTTGTGTTACCGTTACCTTCTTGTTTCTCTCACTCTCTCTTCTTCCTGTTGTGTCTTGTAGCCTGTCTGATTAAACTATTTGTGTTCGGTCTTTTCAGAACGCCGAGGCCAGCTATGACTTCAGTAGCAATGACCCGTACCCATACCCCCGCTACACTGACGACTGGTTTAACAGGTAAAAACCAGCTGGCCAGCCCCTCGCCCCTCTAAAGTAATCTGCCCCATAAGAATTCATCACACAGTTATAGTTTTATTACTGTTTTTCCATTTGTGTGTGTGTTTGTGTGTGTGTGTGTGCGCTACCTGTTAGTGTATTAAATTATATGTGTGTGAATGTGTATACTTGTGTGGGCATGTGTGTGCTACCTGTCAGGACCCGGTGCGAGAAACAGTCACTAATAATTGGCAGAACCCAGAAGATGAGGCAGACACAGCAGTACTAGAGATGGTGGTTTAATAAAAAATAGATATCTTCCAAAATACAAAAGAAAATCCACAAAGTGGTAAAAACAGCAAGGGAAAAAACAAACCTCAAAAGATCAATCCAAAAATACACGAGAACAAAACCAGCGAACCTCTGGAAAATTCAACAAGAGAAAAATGTTCACAAAGGCTGGGGCTGGGTGCTAACATACAAACACTGAGCAAGGAACTGAGGAACACACAGGGTTAAATACTAACAAGGGAATGACTTACAGGTGCAAACAATAATTAGGGCAAGAAAAAACAAAAGGTACAAAAAAGGTGCAAGGGGGACATCTAGTGAACAAAACCTGAACAGTCCTGGCCAAAACCTGACACTACCTGTCAGTGTATTCAATTGTGTGTGTGTGTGTGTGTGTGTGTGTGTGTGTGTGTGTGTGTGTGTGTGTGTGTGTGTGTGTGTGTGTGTGTGTGTGTGTGTGTGTGTGTGTGTGTGTGTGTGTGTGTGTGTGTGTGTGTGTGTGTGTGTGTGTGTGTGTGTGTGTGTGTGTATACGTGTGGGAATGCATGAATCTGTGTTTGCAGAGGAGTGAGGCAGAGGAGTGAGTTTGAGCTTAGTGTCTGATAAACTCTGTTCTCCTTGGCTTGGCCATGGTATAGCAAGTCCCCTTGTCTGTATTGATTTTGTGCTTCCCTTAACCAGCACAAAAACACCCTGTGGCTTACTGCACTAGCATCGAATAGTCCCCGCGATATGCAACTTTTCAGGGAAGTCAGGAACCAATACACACAGTCAGTTAGGAAAGCAAGGCTAGCTTTTTCAAACAGAAATTTGCATCCTGCAGCACTAATTCCAAAAGGTTTTGGAACACTGTAAAGTCCATGGAGAATAAGAGTACCTCCTCCCAGCTGCCCACTGCACTGAGACTAGGAAACAGTGTCACCACTGATAAATCCATGATAATCGAGAATTTCAATAAGCATTTCTCTACGGCTGGCCCGGCCAACAGCTCTGCACCCCCCGCAACAACTGGCCCAAGCCCCCCCAGCTTCTCCTTCACCCAAATCCAGACATCTGATGTTCTGAAAGAGCTGCAAAATCCGGATCCCTACAAATCAGCTGGACTAGACAATATGGACCCTCTCTTCCTAAATTTATCTGCTGCCATTGTTGCAACCCCGATTACTAGTCTGTTCAACCTCTTTTTTGTATCGTCTGAGATTCCTAAAGATTGGAAAGCGGCCGCGGTCATCCCCCTCTTCAAAGGGGGAGACACTCTAGACCCAAACTGTTACAGACTTATATCTATCCTGCCCTGCCTTTCTAAAGTCTTTTAAAACCAAGTGAATTAACAGACCACCGACCATTTCGAATTCCACTGTACCTTCTCCGCTATGCAATCTGGTTTCCTAACTGGTCACAGGTGCACCTCAGCCACACTCAAGGTCCTAAACGATATCATAACCGCCATCGATAAAAGACCTGGCCAAGGCTTTCGACTCTGTCAATCACCGTATTCTTATCGGCAGACTGAACAGCCTTGGTTTCTCTAATGACTGCCTCGCCTGGTTCACTAACTACTTCTCAGATAGAGTTCAGTGTGTCAAATCGGAGGGCCTGTTGTCCGGACCTCTGGCAGTCTCTATGGGGGTGCCACAGGGTTCAATTCTCGGGCTGACTCTTTTCTCTGTATATATCAATGATGTTTCTCTTGCTGCGGGGTGATTCTTTGATCCACCTCTACGCAGACGACGCCATTCTGTATAAATCTGGCCTGTTTTTGTACACTGTGTTAACAAACCTCCAAACGAGCTTCAGCGCCATACAACACTCCTTCCGTGGCCTCCAACTGCTCTTAAATGCTAGTAAAACTAAATGCATGCTCTTCAACCGATCGCTGCCCGCACCTGCCCGCCCGACTAGCATCACTACTCTGGACGGTTCTGACTTAGAATATGTGGACAACTACAAACACCTAGGTGTCTGGTTAGACTGTAAACTCTCCTTCCAGACTCACATTAAGCATCTCCAATCCAAAATTAAATCTAGAATCGGCTTCCTATTTCGCAACAAAGCCTCCTTCACTCATGCTGCCAAACTTACCCTCATAAAACTGACTAGCAGGTATTTTCCACTCGTCATCCCCAAAGCCAACACCTCACTAACTTTAAGTGTCAGCTGTCAGAGCAGCTTACCGATCACTGCAGCTGTACACAGCCCATCTGTAAATAACCCATCCAACCAACTACCTACCTCATCCCCATATTTGTTTTTGTTTTTCTGCTCTTTTGCACACCAGTATTTGTACTTGCACATCCTCATCATCACACTCCAGTGTAATTTGTAATAAATTGTAATTAATTCGCCACTATTGGCCTATTTATTGCCTTACCTCCTTCCTTCATTTGCACACACTGTATACAGCTATTCTATTGTGTTATTGACTGTACGTTTGTTTATCCCATGTGTAACTATGTGTTGTTGTTTTTGCAGCACTGCTTTGCTTTATCTTGGCCAGGTCGCAGTTGGTAATGAGAACTTGTTCTCAACTGGCCTACCTCGTTAAATAAAGGTGAAATAAAAATAATATATAAAAGAATCTCGCCACGTCATTAATATCTTTGGGCACTCATAGCTGCTGCATTACTGCAGTCCACAACATATACCGCCCAGACTAGTTATTAAGGAGATATATCATGGGAGGTAGGTACTGTGGGTTAGAAGATATTGTGTGTTGCATTTTATTCCTGCATATCTGTATGAGTGGAAGTGAAGATTGGCTGATAAATTATGGATTAATTTAGTTTGATAGCTTGCCATCTGTAGAATATTTAGACACAGTTTAAATGTACTCTTTATTTGGATGAGTAGGCAACCTTACATTCCAGTGATGTAAATCTACCTAGACAATGCACTCTGTGAGATCTTCTATAGGTATGAGAGATACATAGAGATACGGTGGCTAGATTGGCATTTGTCCACTCTCTCCTGTCTGCAGTGCTCACAGGGGCGACCTTATGTCCGATAGCGTCGTATCTTTCTCCCATCGCCAACTCAGACTTCATGACCCACTGCTGCCGAGGGCACCTCAAGGACTAGACGATTAAACATAGAGAACACCATCCACCGTCACTGCTCTCCTCTCTGTGTGTGTGGTGTAGCGTCGCCGCTGCTGAATTAGTGCAGTGCAGGACTCGGTGGCTAATTAGCTGTTTGTTTATAAATAGCAGACTTTCTGTGGCAAAGCATGCTGGGAAAGCCGAGAGGGCTCACTGCAGCTACCCTGTGGGAAGCCCCCACACACACAAACACACAGACACATAGGCATGTGCACACACACACAACGCAAGTTTGCCTTCGTATGACCTTTTAAAATGCCATCTCCTCAACCAACCATTGGATTTGAATGCAAATCGGAGATTCTACCAATTTCTTAATCTTCTTTCGAATGAATGTGGTAGGAAATGTTGAAGCTAATGTTATCCAGGTGGCGCAATGGGCTGATTCCTCATTCTAATTCTTATTGATTTGTGCCCCAAAATGCCATGGCGCGTCTTCCAACCGGTAATCCTATTCCGGATAGACATAATAGGTTTACACAGAAGTCACAAAGTCTACAATAGGTGGTTAAAGACCTGGTACATTGACCTAATACATCGATTCCCAATATGTTTTCCAACTTTAGCCCGTTCCCCAATCTATCTGTGTGTTTCTGTGTGTAGTCATGGAACAAGGTGTGCTGGTGAGGTGTCTGCAGCAGCCAACAACAACATCTGCGGAGTGGGAGTGGCCTACAACTCTAAGGTGGCAGGTATGTAGACTACTCTAATACTGTGGTAAATAACAGCTGGCTTGGATGTAAAAGTACTAGTGATCACAGTCATTTTTGAAAACTTGTAAAAGTGGCAGTCATAATGACCGGTGCAAAACATATGGTGGAAGGAAACGTTCTCTCGTTCACACCTATCCAATGCTTTTTAACTTTAGTAGTAGATGTAAGAAGAATCAAGTTGGCTACATAGCCATTTCTTCCGCCCTTGTAGCTAGTGATAGCTGGTGACAGTGATCAAAGATTATCTACACAGAGGATACCAAACATTAGGAACACCTTCCTAATATTGAGTTGCACCTTCCCCTTTTGCCCTCAGAACAGCCTCAATTCGTCGGGGCATGGACTCTACAAGGTGTCGAAAGCATTGCACAAGGATGCTGGCCAATGTTGACTCTAATGCTTCCCACAGTTGTGTCAAGCCTTGCACCTACTACCATACCACCTTCTGAATGGCACACATACACAACCAATGTCTCAATTTTCTAAAGGCTTAAAAATCCTTCTTTAACCTGTCACCTCACCATCATCTGTACTGATTGAAGTGGATTTAACAAGTGACATCACTAAGGGACCATAGCATTCACCTGGATTCACCTGGTCAGTCTATGTCATGGAAAGAGCAGGTGTCCTTGATGTTTTGTAACATCAGTGTATATACTGACAAGATACTGGACTTACTGCTCTAACAATGGGAATAAATGTCTGCAGGCTGAAGCAAAATGACTACAACATCGATAAAGACAATTCCATGCTTCCTCTGCTTATTGAGTTCACCCTATGATTTGGCTCTATAGAGTACAATAAAATAACTTTTCGTGATTTGATTTGTCCTCTATTGTCCAGAACCTGGCATCAGTTCAGTTCGTCGTCTAGTGTATCTACAAACTGGCAACACTTTGGTTTGTGTGGAATTACAATTTCCAGTGGAGAGACAACTTCATCATTATGTTGTTATTATAACCTTAAATTCATACATTTCCATAAAGGTTGAAAGGAGAAAGGAAAGCACCCTTATGAAGGCTTTGATGTTAAAATGTATTGTTTTGGAGATTTCATTATGTTAACATCACTTTTCCTCCAAATAGATGAATCAAGTGTGGCTGAATATGTTTTGTACAGTGAAGGCTCCTCAGAGGAGGAAGGGGAGGACCATCCTACTCAGTGAATTTCATAAAAATAAAAATAGATAAAACTATACTAAATATATTCACGTCACCAAATAACTAATTAAAACACACTGTTTTGCAATGAAGATCTGCAGTAGCCTCAACAACACTCTCTGGGGTAGCACCATGGTGTAGCCGGAGGACAGCTAGCTTCCGTCCTCCTCTGGATACATTGGCTTCAATACAACACCTAGGAGGCTCCTGGTTCTCTCCCCCTTCCATAGACTTACACAGTAATTATGACGACTTCCGGAGGACGTCCGTCAACCTATCAGAACTGAAATGTTGTCCACTCAATCAAAGGATCAGATAATTAAACTAGTGCTGAAAGCATAAGCTACAGCTAGCTAGCACCGCAGTGCATACAATGTGGTGAGTAGTTGACTCAAAGAGAGGGAAAGACAATAGTTGGTCATTTTTTAACAAACGTATTTATTTAAAAAAATGTAGGAGAAGCCACAGAGAGAGAGACAGAGACAGAGAGAGAGCTATATTTTGTTGTATTTTTTTAACTTTCACTTACTTAGCTAGCTAATGCAGCTAGCTAACTTATCCTACTCAAACACCTGGCTCAAACAGAGAGGATTGCTATTTATGTTAGCTATGTTAGTTATTGTAATTATTATAGTCATGCCATAAACAAGATTCCCAGCTAGCACATAACTTTCTGAGAACCATATATTACTTAGAGCTTGATGAGAGTGTGGTTGTCTTATGGTTATATTGCATACAACCTTCCAACAACTTTGTGGGAATGGTGCAGGATAGTTGCTTGACTTTGGGGCATTTTCAGCACATTTTTGGAACCTTACAAAAAAACATTATTTTCTTGGTATTTCATTACGTTTCCTAAAAGGTCAAACATGGTTACATTTCATTTCAATGTTGATAACTTATAATTTCCATTCTCAGAGTGTTAATAAAACCTCCCAGGAAGACTTTCAAGGAACCATAATACACGAACCTCCCTGCAAACTAAAAAGAAACATTCTCAGAACGTTTAAAAAACATTCAGATTTACCAGTCAGGAAACGTATTGTTTGTTCCCACAACCAATTTGAAACCAAAAACAGGAACCAAATGTGCTAGCTGGGAATATTCAGTCAACAGTGGCTTAGAATTGTATTAGTGTGTACCTGTCTCTCCACACCTGCCTACTGTTCTCCTCCTCCCCCAGGTATCCGCATGCTAGACCAACCCTTCATGACGGACATCATCGAGGCATCGTCCATCAGCCACATGCCCCAGGTCATTGACATCTACAGTGCCAGTTGGGGCCCCACCGATGACGGCAAGACAGTAGACGGCCCCCGAGAGCTCACTCTGCAGGCCATGGCTGACGGAGTCAACAAGGTACTTACACACGCACACGCACACACACACAAAAACACTGGTCTGACTGTGGATGGCAGGGTTGTAGAGTATTTTTCTTACTCAGATAACTCAGTTCTTTGAAGAGGCACACAGTATATGAGACTCAAGTCACAAAATAGGAAAAAGAACAGCTTTACACAAGAACAGCCTTGCTGTTAGACACTTTCAGAGACACCCTGGAACACACAGTTATTTAGCATACTGCCCATGCCAGTGGCAATTAGCTGCTTGATTAATCATAATACCACATGCAGAGGGGTGGTCTGGTCTGCTCTGACTAGATCTCAAGCAGCGTTGCTGAATAGGTGCAAAATGTGTTCTAAGCCTGGCTAAGATAAGCACAACTAATCAAGCAGTATTTCACTCAGCCTTCTAATATATAATATATATATATATATTAGAAGGCTGAGTGAAATAGTATATATATACCATTACGTAGGTTAGGCAGGATGTACATTGTAAAACAAAAAAAATAAGTACCTTATTTTCCACCAACCCAAGATGAGAATCATTCAATTAGCATTTTTTCCATTGAACAGCCATGTATGTTTCCTCAATTCTCTTCAACAGTTAGGGAACACTTTTCACCCCCACCCTGGTCCAATCACTTCACTCTAAACGAGTCACTTAGTTTGCATCTTGAGCGAGGCGGCTTCGTTTTGCAAATTGACGTGGATAATGGAAACAAATCACACGGAATGTTCCGGTACGGCGCTAGATATATGAGAGTGCTTGTTGGAGCGCCGGAGACAGAAGCCGTGCACGTATGTGATCTCACCGTATTTCAAACAGCACTTTGCAATGTAAATGGAAAGGGAGGTATAGATGTTGAGAGAGGGACACGTACGTAACTCTGGTGAACCTAGATCCTCCACAAATAAACAGAAGGGATTTGAGATGCAGACACCTCTGGTGCTAATTTTTCAACTGGAGTGGGATACTAAGTGTTTCATATCACCCAACTGGGCACAAACTGGTTGAATCAACATTGTTTCAACGTAATTTGTCAACATATTGTGATGTGGAATCTAAGTGGAAAATACTGTACATTGGATTTGAAAACAGTAATCACCGTAAACTTTTGTTCCGAGGATGAAATTTAAACCACAGGATTATGTCATTATGGTAACCAAATGTCAACATAGACAAACCTTTTACAACATTTGTTGAATTTGTACCTTTAAACCAGATTTTATAAATTATATCTCATTCAGAAAATAAACTATAGGCTTGGCAGCACCTCCTACTGGATCTATCTACATCTACCCTTTGGTCTCCCATCTAAGGTTTTAACCAAGCCCAACCTTGCTTAGCTATGATATTTGTTACTGACTATTACCAATGTACTATCGTGAGAATGTTTGTTGAGCAATCTCCACTTAAAAAAAGAAATAGATTCACTGTTGCTTTCGAAGCCATTCCAAAGGGTAGGTTTAACAAAGCAAATGAAATGTGACCGTACTTTATCACTCATAAATCAATGATACTATTTAGTCCTCTAGCATTTGTAAAGTCATCAACAGCAATCACTTCAATTCAACCCAGAATTCAACTAAAAATAGACAATACAATAGGTCTAAGGTTTCAAGCTCTGGTTTACATTTAAAATGTGATCATATTTAGTGATGTTGAATTGTGTGACGTTGTCAACGCAACCAAATATAAACATTTAAAGGATCTGTATCTTCTGCTTGGAAAATTCCATCTGTGCCAATAATTAGCCTGGCTTTAATTCCAGTTTGTCTCCAAATTAATCATTAGATTCACATCTCCATCTCAACCAAAAATCCAAGTTAAAGAGTAGGACTAAATCAAATCTAACTTTATTTAAAAAGGAATTTAATGTTTGATTTAATTTGATTTAGTCCTATTCTTTTGAGGACTAAGTCAGTGGTTACTGTAACTATACATTTCTTTTTATGTAATCATATAAAGCGTGCATGTTCAGGATAGCATACAAAGATCGTCACAGATCTGTGGATCTTCACAATTGCTGTAATAATCTGTGCAGAATCTTGAACGGCATTGGTCATTTGCACCATGTACTTTTAATGTAATCTCAACTGCAATCCGGGTCATTTGGTTCTTCTATTAGATGAAGCACAGTGATAACATTTTCATCTGTTGTACAAATAAACAAAATATCTGGAATTTGGTTGTGCATTTAGATGGCTGAAAGCATAGTGATACACATTGGAAATTCAACTAACTTTGGCTGTCTTTTTGAGTGGGTGAGTCTAGGTTGTAATCTCTGTGATAAACGTCTCAATCAAATATTACCCAATTATCCATGTTGAAATGACATAGTGTGCCCAGTGAGAGCCCATTTGTCATCCCAAAACTGTTTTATGATATGGATATGTTGTTTGCTCTTTTCAATTCACATGGTGTATCTGTTTCGTATCTGATTGTTATGGTCGAGAAGAGAGTCGCTATAATAGAGAGAGAGAAAAAAAATAAGATGGTTTGGAACAATATAATACAATGCAATACCTTGTACAGAGAACAGAGAATGCCCTCTTGGAACACTTAGTTCCCTTTTCTTAGCCCCTTTCTCAACCCGTTACTGAAATGACCAACCAGTATGCTAATTCGGATTAGATTGGGATTGGGTTCAACAGGGCTCAATTAGATTTGTAATTTTACACCCATGGACAAATTCCATATTCAATTGCATTAACCGGAAATGGAACTGACCCTGGCTTTGATGCTGAGGGTCAAGCTCAGTGGCTTTTACGCCACATTACCTCTCTGTATCCACTCCTATGAGCTCAGTGGCTTTTCCACCACATTACCTCTCTGTATCAACTCCTATGAGCTCAGTGGCTTTTCCACCACATTACCTCTCTGTATCCACTCCTATGAGCTCAGTGGCCATACATGTAAGGAGAGGAGAAAATGAAAGCAATCAAGAAACTAATAGCATCCGACTGGGCATACCACATCATTTCAACCTGGATAATTGGGTAATATTTGGTTGAGACGTTGATCAATGAGATTAAATCAAATCAAATTTTCTTGGTCACATACAGTACACATATTTAGCAGATGTTATTGTGGTTGTAGCGAAATGCTTGTGATCCTAGCTCCAACAGTGCAGTAGTATCTAACAATTCACAACAATACACACAAATCTAAAACTAAAAGAATGGAATTAAGAAATATACTGTATAAATATGAGGACGAGTAATGTCGGCGTGGCATTGACTAAAATACAGTAGAATACAGTATATACAAATGAAATGTGTAAAACAGTATGTAAACATTATTAAAGTGTCTAGTGTTCCATTATTAAAATGACCAGTGATTCCATGTCTATGTACATAGGTCAGCAGACTCTATGGTGCAAGGATGAGTAACTGGGTGGTAGCCGGCTAGTGATAGCTATTTAACAGTCTGATGGCCTTGAGATAGAAGCTGTTTTTCAGCCTCTCGGTCCCAGCTTTGATGGACCTGTATTGACCTCGCCTTCTGGATGATAATGGGGTGAACAGGCCATGGCTCTGGTGGTTGATGTCCTTGATGATCTTTTTGGCCTTCCTGTGGGTGCTGGGTGCTGTAGGTGTCCTGGAGGGCAGACAGTATGCCCCCGTTGATGCGTTGGGCAGACCGCATTACCCTCTGGAGAGCCCTGTGGCTGCGGAAGGTGTAGTTGCCGTACCAGGCATTGATACAGCCCGATAGGACGCTCTTAATTGTGCATCTGTTGCGCCTTCTTCACCACACTGTCTGTGTTGTGGACAATTTCAGATTATCAGTGATATGTATGCAGAGGAACTTGAAGCTTTTCACCTTTTCCAATGCAGTCCCGTCGATGTGGATAAGGGCTTGCTCCCTCTGCTGTCTCCTCAAGTCCATTATCACCTCTTTCGTTTTGTTGACTTCGAGGGAGAGGTTATTTTCCTGGCAATGCTCCGCCAGGTCCCTCGCCCTCCCGGTACGCTGTCTCGTCATTGTTGGTAATCAGGCCTACTACTGTTCTGTCGTCTGCAAACTTGATGATTGAGTTGGAGGCGTGCGTGGCCATGAACTCATGGGTGAACAGGGAGTACAGGGGGGCTGAGCACCACCCTTGTGGGGCCCCTGTGTTGAGGATCAGCATAGTGGAGGCGTTGTTTCCTACCTTCACCACCTGGGGGCGGCCCGTCTGGAAGTCCAGGACCCAGTTGCACAGGGCAGGGTTCAGACCCAGGGCCCAAAGCTTAATGATTAGCTTGGAGGGTACTATGGTGTTTAAGGCTGAGCTATAGTCAATGAACAGCATTCTTACATAGGTATTCCTCTTGTCCAGATGGGAGAGAGCAGTGTGCAATGCGATGACGATTGCATCGTCTTTGGATCTATTGGGGCGGTAAGCAAATTGAAATGGGTCTAGGGTGACAGGTAAGGTCGAGGTGATATGATCCTTAACTAGCCTTTCAAAGCACTTCATGATGACAGACGTGAGTGCTACAGGGCAATGGTAATTTAGTAATTCAGTTACCTTTGCTTTCTTGGCCACAGGAACAATGGTGGACATCTTGAAGCAAGTGGGGACAGCAGACTGGGATAGGTAGAGTATGTCTGTAAATACTCCAGCCAGCTGGTCTGCGCATGCTCCGAGAACATGGCTAGGGATTCCGACTGGGCCTGCAGCCTTGCGAGGGTTAACACGCTTAAACATCGTACTCACGTCGGCCACGGAGAATGAGAGCCCACAGAAGGTGTTTAGCTTGTCTGGGAGCAAGACGTCAGTGTCCGCGATGTGTCTGGGTTGCCCTATGTAACTCACGATTGTCTGTAGACCCTGCCACATATGCAGTATTTCTTTAGTGCCTTTTTGCAAACAGGATGCATGTTTTAGAATATTTTTATTCTGTACAGGCTTCCTTCTCTTCACTCTGTCAATTAGTTTAGTATTGTGGAGTATTGTGGAGTAACTACAATGTTGATCCATCCTCAGTTTTGTCTTATCACAGCCAATAAACTCCGTAAATGTTTTAAAGTAACCATTGGCCTCATGGTGGAATCCCTGACGATTTCCTTCCTCTCCAGCAACTGAGTTAGGAAGGACGCCTGCATCTTTGTAGTGACTGGGTGTATTGATACAACATCCAAAGTTTACTTAATAACTTCACCATTCTCAAAGGACAATTCAATGTCTGCTTTTTTTTTACCCATCTACCAATAGGTGTCGATCTTTGCGAGACATTGGAAAACCTCCCGGGTCTTTGCGGGGTAATCTGTGTTTGAAATACACTGCTCGACTGACCATACAGATTATTGTATGTGTGGGATACAGCGCTGAGGTAGTCATTCAAAAATCATGTTAAACAGTATTATTATACACAGAGTGAGTTCATGCAACTTATGTGACATGTTAAGCCCATTTTTACTCCTGAACTTATTTAGGCTTGCCATAACAAAGGGGTTGAATACTTATTGCCTCAAGACATTTCAGCTTTTCAGGTTGAATTGAAATAATAGCTGTTGATGACTTTGCAAATGTTATATACTGTAAAGTCCTAAATAAAATCATTGATGATATACTGTATGAATGATAGGGTATGGTCAGATTTAATTTGCTCTGTTAAACCTACCCTTTGGAATGACTTTGATAGCAATAGTAAACCTATTTAGTTTTCAAGTGGAGATCACTCTAAAAGTATTCTCATGCACATTGATAGCACATTGTCCAGTAGGAGGTGATGCCCAGCCTATATACAGTTGAAGTCGGAAGTTTACATACATACTTAGGTTGGAGTCATTAAAACTCATTTTTCAACCACTCCACACATTTCTTGTTAACAAACTATAGTTTTGGCAAGTCGGTTAGGACATCTACTTTGTGCATGACACAAGTACTTTGTCCATTAATTGTTTACAGACAGATTATTTCACTTATAATTCACTGTATCAAAATTACCGTGGGTAAGAAGTTTACATAATTACCGTGGGTAAGAAGTTGACTGTGCCTTTAAACAGCTTGGAAAATTCCAGAAAATGATGTCATGGCTTTAGAAGCTTCTGATAGGCTAATTGACATCATTTGAGTCAATTGGAGGTGTACCTGTGGATGTATTTCAATGCCTACTTTCAAACTCAGTGCCTCTTTGCTTGAATCATGGTAAAATCAAAAGAAATCAGCCAAGACCTCAGAAAAAAATTGTAGACCTTCACAAGTCTGGTTCATCCTTGGGAGCAATTTACAAATGCCTGAAGGTACCAAGTTCATCTGTACAAACAATAGTACACAAGTATAAACACCATGAGACCACGCAGTCGTCATACCGCTCAAAAAGGAGACGTGTTCTGTCTCCTAGAGATGAACGTACTTTGGTGTGAAAAGTGCAAATCAATCCCAGAACAACAGCAAAGGACCTTGTGAACATGCTGGAGGAAACGGGTACAAAAATATCTATATTTTTGGAGGAAGGAAAATTATGTGGATATATTGAAGCAACATCTCAAGACATCAGTCAGGAAGTTGAAGCTTGGTCGCAAATGGGTCTTCCAAATAGACAATGACCCCAAGCATACTTCCAAAGTTGTGATAAAATGGCTTACGGACAACAAAGTCAAGGTATTGGAGTGGCCATCACAAAGCCCTGACCTCAATCCCATAGAACATTTGTGGGCAGAACTGAAAAAGCGTGTGCGAGCAAGGAGACCTACAAACCTGACTCAGTTACACCAGCTCTGTCAGGAGGAAAGTGCCAAAATTCACCCAACTTATTGTGGGAAGCTTGTGAAAGGCTACCTGAACCGTTTGAGCCAAGTTAAACAATTTAAAGGCAATGCTACCAAATACTAATTGAGTGTATGTAAACTTCTGTCCCACTGGGAATGTGATGAAAGAAATAAAGGCTGAAATAAATCATTCTCTCTACTATTATTCTGACATTTCACATTCTTAAAATAAAGTGGTGATCCTAACTGACCTAAGACAGGGAATTTTTAGATGTCAGGAATTGTGAAACTGAGTTGAAATGTATAAGGCTAAGGTGTATGTAAACTTCCGACTTCAACTGTATTGTTTTTTTCTTCCTGATAGTGGATATAACGTTGAAGATCTGACGTTGTTTTAAAGGAATAAATTCAACATATTTTATTTAAGGTTTGTGGATGATGACATAATCCGGTGGTAGAAATGTTACCCTTTTTTCAAATCCAATGTATTTCCAACATAACTTCCACGTCACAATACATTGACAAATTAAGCAATGTTGATTCAACCAGTTTGTTCCCAGTGGGATACAGCTCTGGTATGTTTGTACAACCAGTAATGGCTCCCTCCCACATCTCTCCACATTATTAGCTCAACAGCTAGAGCTAATGAGTAAACAATTATCGTGCTTTGACTAAACCTGAGATTTGTTTTGGTTGATTTGTGACACTAGCACTAAAATACACTTTATCTGTACTGTTGCTGGAGTGAATAAAAGACTGTCTCTCTCTCCCTCTCCAACATAATTTTTTTCCCCTCTCTAACATCTTTCATCTGCACGACTCTTCAAACTCCCACCTCTTTCTCGCGTTCTTTATGTAACTGATTGTCAGCAACAGAAGATGAGAGCTATCATAACACAAATATGTGTCAGGTATTAGAGCTTGAGGAAAATAAACCACAAACTAAAAGCTTGACACTGGTGTTTCTCTACATGATACCGTTATGGATGTCTTTCTGACAAGGTAGCTACAGGTCTTGGTATAAAAACCATAAAATATGATCATCCAGAGGCGGAAATAACTTAACCCAACTATGGAAGCTGTCAGAGAGCAAGAGAACATTGCTTACATCTGCTATGACAGGCTCATTGTCCACCTTCCCTCCCAAATGCCTGGGAGGAATGAGAGATCCTCAGGGTCAGTAGTTTCAGCCTTACATCACACACACATTTATGTTGTCTCCAATGTATATCTATCGCTGTAAAACTACCAAGGAAAGGGCTAATAATAGCCCATATTAATATATGTAGCCTTAGAAATAATGTTAATGAAATCATTAACTTGTTAACATCAGATAACATTAATAAACTTGCCATCTCTGAAAGTCACTTAAATAATTCCCTTGATGATACAGCAGTAGCAATACACGGATATAACATCTACAGAAAGGAATGCCTATGGGGGAGGTGTTGCTGTATATGTTCAGAGCCTTATTCCTGTGAACTTAGCGAAGATCTCATGTCAAATGTTGAAGTGTTGCAAGTTTACATCTAAAGCCTCTTTTTTGGGGGTGCTGCTATAGGCCACCAAATGCTAACAGTCAGTATTTGGATAAAACTATGTGTGCAATGCTTGATAATGTGTGTGATGTTAACAGAGACGTCTATTTCCTGGGTGACCTGAACACTGACTGGTTAGCAACTAGCTGTCCTCTCAAGAGGAAGCTTGTAACTGTGACCCAAGAGGAAGCTGTAATATAACCCAGGTTATCACTCAACCAATTAGAGAGCATACCAATAGTGTTGGATCTGTGACATCCACTTGTATTGATCATATCTTCACTAATGCTGCAGAGCTTTGCTCCAAAGCAAAATACATTTCCATTGGCTGTAGTGACCATAACATTGTGGAAATAACAAGGAAAGCCAAAGTGCCAAAGGTTGGGCCTAAAGTAATTTATAAGAGATCATACAAAATGTTTACTCAGGATTATTTTGATGAAAATGTCAAGTTTGTTGGTCTGATGTGTATGAGGAAGTGAATATAAACGCAGCACTGGAAGTATTTGTAAAATGATTCATACCAATTGTTGACAAGCATGCACCTGTTCAAAAACTAACTGTGAGAACTGCTTAAAGAAAAATGCAAGAGGTGGCAAACAAGTCAGGCTGCTCAACATACTGTAAATTGAGAAAGGTTGTGACTAAACTTAACAAAAATTTAAATAAATGATACTACCAAACAAAGATAAATTACATAAAACACAATGGAAAAATACTTTGGATTACTTTAAATTATATCAGCTGCAGAAAACCCAGTTCTTCTCTATCATTCGTTGAAGTTGATGGGTTATTTATGTTGCCAATAATTTCAATCATTATTTCACTAATAAAGTAGAAAAGTGAGATGACAACATTGATCATTTAACAATCATATTTTTGTATAAAATATTTACTTATGAAAGAGAAGGATTACTGTTTTGAATATGGTCAAGTTAGAATGGAAGAGGTGGAAAAACTATTGTTATCCATCAATAATGATAAGCCACCAGGTATAGACAACCTTGATAGGAAACTATTTAGAATTGTAGCAGACTGTCTTGACACCCCTATTTGCTATTTATTTAACTGAAGCCTAAAGGAGTGTGTGTGTCCACAGGCGTGTAAGGAAGCTAAAGTAAATCCACTGCCTAAAAATAGGAAAGCACCCTTTGCTGGTTCTAAAAGCCACCCAATCAGTTTGCTGTCAGTTCTTAGTAAACTGAAGAGGATTGTGTTTGGCAAAATACAATGCTATTTTCACAGAACAAGTTACCTACCGACTTTCAGCATGCATACAGAGAAGGTCACTCAACTTGTACTGCACTGACTTAGATGACTGATGATTGCTTAAAATAAATGCAAAATAAGATGATAGTTTGAGCTGTACTGTTAGATTTCAGTGCAGCCTTTGATATTATTGATCATAAATTGTTATTAAAAAACTCACTTGCTATGGCTTTACATCACCTGCCATCAATCACATGGTTGGAAAGTTATTTATCCAATAGGACCCAGAGAATATTTTTGAATGGAAGTTTTTCTAATATCACATATGTACAGTGCGGTGTCCCTCAGGACATTTTCCTTGGGCCATTACTCTTCTCTATTTTTACAAATGACTTACACAAAGCTAGAATGACTATGTGTGCGGATGATTCCACACTCTACATGTCAGCACCCAAAGCCAGTGAGCTCACTGAAATTCAAAATAAGGAGATACTGTCAGTGTCAGAATGGGTGATTAATAATAAACTGGTCTTAAATACATTTAAAACTAAAAGCATTGTATTTGGTTCAAAACATTCTCTTGAGATCTAAAGCTCAACTGGAGTTGTACATAAAGTGTGTGACCATTGAGCAAGTTGAGGAAGCTAAACTCCTAGGTATAACATTGGATGGTCAATTATCATGGGCAAGTGATATTGACAAAGTTGTTGTGACGATGAGGAGCGATACTGTCATAAAAAGATATTCCGAATTTTTTACACAAAAATCTAAAAAAATAGTTGTTCAGGCTCTGGTCTTGTCCCATCTTAGTTTTTTTGTAAATCGCTTTGGTACTATTTTCACAAGTATGTGATATATTTTCACAACTCTTAGTACAAAAGTTCAAACTGGTCATACTTGTAACGCAGCCAGTCTTTCATTCAAAACCTGTCATTGTGCATTAATTTGGATTGTAAACATCTCTTACTACACAACCATTGATTCAAAATATGCATTTATTGTGAAATGTAATGAGAAAATTGTCTTAATCATCTAAATGCAACAATGATATATTTTCAATTTAGTTTTCAGTTAATCAAATAGCAAACAATGAAAGATACACATTTCAAATTGCCCTTAGAAGTGTTGAAAGTAATATCCTACAGTACTGTACATTTTACCGTTTTCACATTAGGCAATACACTTACATTACCCAACAAAATTGACAGAAAACCTATCATTTCCATAATATCTATACAATGGGTAATCAAAGGTGTGGTCAGTGAAGACATCCTCTACAATCATTCATGCCAATTTTTATATATATTTTTCAGATAGAATTGCAACATAGGTGTGCTGTCTGTAATCAAATGTAAGAAATTAAATGAATGAAAATAAACGTTTAGCACCATTTATTTGTATCAAATAAGTTCATATTCATTTTAAAACAACACCATATTAATGTTTTAACTTAGGAAGAGTTCAGAAATCAATATTTGGGGGAATAACCCTGATTTTCAATCACAACTTTCATGCGTCTTGGCATGCTCTCCACCAGTCTTTCACATTGATGTTGGGTGACTTTATGCCACTCCTGGTGCAAAAAATCAAGCAGCTCTGCTTTGTTTGATGGCTTGTGACCATCCATCTTCCTCTTGATCACATTCCAGAGGTTTTCAATGGGGTTCAGGTCTGGAGATTGGGTTGGCCATGACAGGGTCTTGATCTAGTGGTCCTCCATCCACACCTTGATTGACCTGGCTGTGTTGCATGAAGCATTGTCCTGCTGGAAAAACCACTCCTCAGAGTTGGGGAACATTGTCAGAGCAGAAGGAAGCAAGTTTTCTTCCAGGACAACCTTGTACGTGGCTTGATTCATTCGTCCTTCACAAAGACAAATCTGCCCCCATTCCAGCCTTGCTGAAGCACCCCCAGATCATCCCCGATCCTCCACCAAATTTCACAGTGGGTGCGAGACACTGTGGCTTGTAGGCCTCTCTAGGTCTCGCACCCACTGTGAAATTTGGTGGAGGATCGGTGATGATCTACCTAAACATACTCGGCCCACAGTTGTTTCACCTGGTCGTTATTTCTCTCAAAAGGCACCAGGTAAATGTGTTTCATAGATACCTGGTGACTCTTCAAAAGGTGGGCAATTGTTGGTAGGTTGAGGGAGGCCACATTGGCAAAGGTAGCCTGCTTTATTTTGGACAGCTGTATGTCATTCCTGGCCCCTACCATTTCCACCACTGCTCACCCCTGCTGGTTGGTCAGCTCACAGCCACCACCATGGGGTCTTCTGTCAATTCTGAGGGTAAAACTGTCAATAGATCATACTGTAAGAATACTGTAACATGTTTTGGGAATTTACATGCATTACAATATGTAATTTACTGTAAATGTAATGGTCCAGCATAGTGCATATCCTGCAGACTTTCCGGTTTTCTTGGATAAATGTTCTCATGATGGAATTTATAGTTAATCTTTTCAGATTGGGGTGCACTCATCTGGCAGCCTCTGACGTGGTAAGGCTTTTGTTAACCACATGGTCAATGACGATGGCCCGGACTTCATTAGATACAACAGTTCCCTGCCATCTGCATCCCTCTCTCTGATGTCCACCTCTTTGACGGGTCCAATGCCCAACTCTTTGATGGGCCCATGCCCACCTCGTTGACCTCTTTGATGGGGCCCATGCCCACCTCGTTGACCTCTTTGATGGGGCCCATGCCCACCTCGTTGACCTTTTTGATGGGGCCCATGCCTACCTCGTTGACCTCTTTGATGGGGCCCATGCCCACCTGTTTGATGGGTCCCATGCCCGCCTCTCTGACGGGCCTCTTGTCCACGATCTCTTTGATTTCTTCCTCCCTCTTGCTGTCTATCCTGCTCCATGTTGAAAGACATTGCAAGTGTTCACACACACCCTTTTATAATGATGACCCATTGTGCTTAGCACAATGTTAAATCAATTAGCAATAACAAGTAGTCATTATGTATGGTAATCATCTATCATACATGTCATTTAGATGTTTATACTTTACAAACACACATTTTATTTCTGTAGTTCTCAATTTCCATTTATAGTAGACACACCAGTTTAAAATCTATAGGTTTACCAAACAGTTAAGTGATTAACCAACCATTAAGCACAGTTGGATTAAGTGACAGTCAAATGTATTTAAACAAATGAGAAGAGAATCATATGAAAAGTATTGTGAGCGTTGCATTGTGGAAGGCAATTATTTTATATGAAAGTTATTTCTAGATGAAACTCTGATTAGGTTTGCTGAAAAAGTTACTGTATGATGTTGTGTGTTGTACTTAGTCAATGGAAAAGGTGCTTAACGTTTAGGAAAAAACAGACTTTTTGATGATCTGTTTTGAGTTTTGTACTAAGAGTTGTGAAATTTTACCACATACTTGTGAAAATAGTACCAAAGCGAGAAAAAAAACAATGAATTACTGTCCGGTAATATGGTCAAGTACAGCAAAGAAAGACCTAGCAAAGCTGCAACTGTCTCAAAACAGAGCAGCACACCTTGCCCTTAACTGCTGTCGTGGAAATGACCACCAGGGACACCTGAAGTCAATATTAAATGAATCATTCTTTATTGACAGCAAGCTGGAGAGGTTCCAACAAACTTAATGCACCATATTACACGTTGGTGGGGAGCTCCGCCGGGGCAGTCCCATTAGTTCTCTTATAAACTGCTTACACAGACAAGTTATATTTGCATGATTTACATTATTCATTCAACATTAACTTTTGGATCATGTTGAAAGACATTGCAAGATCATTTCACAGGTGCACCTTGTGCTGGGGACAATAAAAGGTCACTCTAAAATGTGCAGTTTTGTCACACAACCCAATGCCACAGTTTTGAGGGAGCGTGCAATTGTCATGCTGACTGCAGGAATGTCCAACAGAGCTGTTGACAGATAATTTAATGTTAATTTCTCTACCATGTCAGTTTTAGAGAATTTGGCAGTACGTCCAACCGGCCTCACAACCACAGACCACGTGGGGCTGAGAAGTATTTCTGTCTGTAATTAAGGCCTTTGAGAAAAACGTATTCTGATTGGCTGGTGCTGGCTCGCAAGTGGGTGGGCCTATGTCCTCCCAGGCCCACCCATGGCTGCACCCCTGCCCAGCGATGTGAAATCCATAGATTATGGACTCATTTATTTATTTCTATTGACTGATATCCTTCTAGGAATTGTAACTCAGTAAAATGTTCTAAATTGTTGCATGTTGCGTTTATATCTTTTTTCAGGATAGCATGATTGTAATCATCATTATTAGCAGTTTGTATGATAATTGTTGGAACATTGTAAAATAATGTAACTAGTTTTACTACTACAGCACTACTGCTAATGTACTGCTTCCACTACCACTACCACTGTTTCTACCACTATCACACATCCTGAAGTCAGTTGATGTGTTGTCTCGTAGGGCCGAGGAGGGAAAGGCAGTATCTACGTGTGGGCATCTGGAGACGGCGGTAGCTATGACGACTGTAACTGTGACGGTTACGCCTCCAGCATGTGGACCATCTCCATCAACTCAGCAATCAACGATGGTCGTACGGCTCTGTACGACGAGAGCTGCTCCTCCACCCTCGCATCCACCTTCAGCAATGGGCGCAAGAGGAACCCTGAAGCTGGCGTGGTGAGTGTGTGAGAAAGAGTGTGAAAGACAGAGAGAGAGAAAAATTAAAAATGTGTGTGTGGTTGACCAAGTTCATCTCATTGTTATCCTCAGTCTGAGTACATTGAGTACACTGAGTGCTCAGATTTATACGATTTCTATCCCTGAATCCGACCCTACAAAGACAAGGTTGCATAATGATATGGTCTTTTCAGCCAACTTTCCATTGTTCTGTGTCGTTATGAGACATTAACTATTCACTGAAGACTGAATACCTGTCCTTAGTTGTATGCAGTCTTTCTCTGTGATTGATTGAGGGATTGTTCTATTCTCTTTCATTTGAACAATCCCCAGAGATGGAAACATGGCACTCAATCTATTCCTTATTTCAATGTATGTCAGCCCATTCAGCAGAAGAAAAGCTCTGGGATGAGACAGGGAAGGTTATAAGCCTGTGATTTCACTGGGGGTGTGAAATATCAGGTGGAGATTGAGGGGGCAGATGTGTGATCAGTTATACATCCCTCTTTCTAACACAGTGTAACAAAGAACATCTGGGGTCCTCGAAGTATCAGGCACTGAGATAGACAGCTCACAATCTAGTGGTCCCTGATTAATGTCTCCTCATGGTCTAGTTTTCATGGATAATAAAAGAAGATAGAAAAGAGGATTGGAAGGAGGGAGATTGTTAAACCCTTTTCATCTCTGCTTACTGTCAAACAGGACATACAAGTATAAAATAGGATTTTACTATAAGGAAGATGTAGACTAGACACAGTACATTTTACTATTGTTCCCCATTTGTAGATTGTATGTGGTCTGGGATTTGTTCAGGTTATTGTTCATTTTAGAATACATAGAAGATATATCGAGAACAAACTCTGTCCCTGAAATGATCTGTGGGTCTAGAAGACAAGCCAGTTGCTCAACAACCCTGTGACTGTTTCATATCTGTCATCAGAGTAGAGGATTGGGACAATGATTAGCAGAGACATATGGGCTACAACTGTCTGCTTTGTTGTTATTTCAGTATTTATCTGGGGAATTGTGTCACCGGGCAGAGTTATCACAAGACAATGTGTGAATCATCTGTGCCTTAGATAAATGCTATGAGAGAGATATATATATATATATACTGTATATATATATATATATAGAGAGAGAGAGAGAGATATCTAGAGATAAAAGACCATCTGACCTTGATGGTCATACTACAGTCATTCTGGTCATACTAATCCCTTTCACTCACTCTTTTGAGTTTTCTCTTGCCACTTTGCCACACGGTAGCTTGTTCTTCTGTTGTTTTGTTGTTCTGTAATTCGTAGGCAACTTTTTAAGAAAACACTATATAAATACAATTTCATTAATATGTGTTCAGTCAAGGCTACTCAATCATAGAGAATATTCTGACAAATAAATCCCCCTCTCAGTGTATTGATTTTCAAGAGATGTCTCTCTCCAATATAAGAACCGTATTTGGTATTTTGACTTTCACCAGGAAGCCAATGGCGGTTGAGAGAGACAGGAATTCCCTCGTGTGCTTCTCTCTCTCTCTGACTAATTGTATATAATCTCTGATTATCTGTAATTAAATTACACATTATGAATCACATGTTTACTGAATCATTTGCATTTTTGAAGTCTTCTCTTCTCCACATTCCCCTCCACTCCTCTCATTGGATGTTGTTATCCCACTGATATGATTACAGTCTTCCATGGTTGTGTTATACCAGGCCACCACGGACCTATATGGAAACTGCACCCTGCGCCACTCTGGAACATCAGCAGCAGCTCCTGAAGCAGCCGGAGTGTTTGCCTTGGCATTGGAGGCCAAGTATGTACACACACACACACACATTACTGGTCAGTGTCTGAAGGTCTTACAATCAGAGGAGAATATGGCTGTTCTAACTCTGTTAACATGGACGAGATGTGTTTCATAACTTCAGCTCCACACTGACTGAAACCTTGGCTGTGTCATTACATACGACCTATTCCCTTCAATGTCTTTCTCTCCCACTCTCCCCCCTTTGTTTCTATCCTTCTCTCCAGAACACTTCATATCTTCCCTCTTCACAGAATCATTTATTAAACAAAGCTTCCATTAAGCCAACAGACCTACCCCATGAATAAAAGGGAAAGTTGTTTGTTGTCTTGCCCAGTTATTACTAAGTCTCTGTGTTCGTGCCAGGGATACAAATCATATTTGGCCCGGCGTGTGTTCTTTATACGTCGTTACATGGCTGAAACACAAGGTTTCTATTGTAGATTTGGCCCAAAGTGCACGTTCATGTTTTATAAATGACCGAATGGCCCATATACATGAACCAGAGCGACTCAGCGCTAGCTGGTGATGTAAGATGATGGTGGAGTGTTCTCCCAGCATAGCCAGCCGGGACGCGTATGTCACCATGTTGCCGAGTGAACCGGACAAATACCTCAGCCCATTTAGACGATGATAAAATCCATAATTAATAATGCATCGTTTTGTTTTGGGGTTTTATTATGTTCAACAAAGATTACACTGTGGCAACAGCAACATTTACAAGTCTTTCATTTCATACATCATGAATTCACTGCCGATGTGAAAACTTAGCCTAATTTGGTCCTTATGGTCTCGAAAATGTAAAACATATGCTAATGAAGTCAAATGGCACATTTGATCTGAATAATATAATAGATTTGACTTGATAGTTACTTTAGATACTATGGGAGCATGTAGAGTGGAGTCCTGCCTCAGACCAGAGCTAGGCCAGGCTCCAGCTGCTCCCGGAAGACCAAAAATATATATAAAAATAGTATATTCTGAACATTCTATCTCACGTACAAGATGCAAGTGCAAGGGTTTCTAGACAGGTTTCACCCACTGTCCCCAATCGTTTTCAATCCTTTTAACTCAGACAGCCTTTTTGTCATATTAAGGGCTGGTGTTTTTGTTCTCTATGCCATTAGCCAATGGCACAGACCAGGACTGTGTAAAGAGAAGCTGTTTGCTTAACACACAATAATGATGTTAGTGTCAGGGGCAGCGGATGCTAGCACTGGCTAGAAGTATAAAGCTGGTGTGTGTTATTGAGTGCCGAGACCCTTTTTACTGGCCAAACACACTTGGACTGTGTGGTGTCAGGATTCAGTGAGTCAGCACAGAATAAAACTGTTGTTCCACAGTAGAGATAAGCAGTAGAGACGTGCTGCCAGCCGTCTCAAAGCAGACCCTTTAATGTTCACACATCTGAGGCGTTATCATCAAAGTGTATCAAGAGATCAGACCTTCATTCCAATCATCACTTTTATGACAAAATGCACCAGAATCCATTCAGTCTCTTCTATTGGATGTGTTGATCATTTCCCTTACTTTGTGACCTAGAAGGAGATGTAGCACATGATTTGCTGGATTTGATTTATTTTACCTTTATTTAACTAGGCAAATCAATTAAGAACAAATTCTTTTTTTCAATGACTGCCTAGGAACAGTGGGTTATCTGCCTTGTTAAGGGGCAGAACGACAGATTTTTACCTTGTCAGCTCGGGGATTCGATCTTGCAGCCTTTCGGTAACTAGTCCAGCACGCTAACCACTAGGCTACCTGCCGCTCCACTCCATCTGATAATTTCCTGTACTGTGCTGTGCTGTGGATGGGTGGTACTCAAGGTGAATAGAATAGATTCATTAACATGTTATCATCTACTGCCCCTGTCTGTGAAGTACTGTAGTGTTGAACGCGTATATTATAAACATAATGCCTGATCAGACACCTGTGTCCACCTGGTACACACATATAACCCTCCTCTCCCTCCCTCCCTCTCCCCTCCACACCCCACAGCCCCAACCTGACATGGAGGGACATGCAGCACCTGTCTGTGCTGACCTCAAAGAGGAACCAGCTTCATGACGAGGTGCACCAGTGGCGGAGGAACGGCGTGGGCCTGGAGTTCAACCACCTGTTTGGTTACGGTGTGCTGGACGCTGGCGGCATGGTCAAGATGGCCAAGGAGTGGAAGACCGTCCCTGAGCGTTTTCACTGCGTGGCTGGATCATTGCAGGATGTCCAGTAAGTGACTGGGTTCTCTTCAGACTTAGTAAATTACCGACCAGGCTGAAACTAGAATTAGTACTGAGATGTTAGTTTGTTTTGATATGTTTGTTTGTATTTAGCTAAGTCTGCTCCAGTACCTGACTGTGTGGTTCGTCTGCAGTTAGACCCAAATTGTTAGCTCTATCTGTCTGTAGAATAGGCCTGTGTGTTACAAAGTGCTTTGATGCTGATTACAATGGGTTTATCTGGTCTGTGCTGTGGGGTGATAGCCTCAGTGATATGATCCATACCTACCTGTTACAAATGCGTGTCTGCCCTTGGTCTCTCCCTACCTCCCTCTCTCACTCCCCCTCGCTTTCTCATTCACTGTACCCTCTGCATCAGCCCGTTTCCGGAGCTTTGGACTTATGTCCTCCAGTGTCTCCCTGCGTGAGCCTCACAAGCACCCACACACACACACTATAATTAGACCCCAACACATCGCTTGGCACAGCTTGCCCTAGCAACCCTGTCAATAAGACCGAGTAACAGGCGTGGAGGGACATCATGGCTGTCTGTGTGTGTGAAGGTGGATTCTATGTGTGTGTTTGTATGTGTGTGTGTGTGTGTGTGTATGTGTGTGTGTGTGTGTGACTGCCCACGTCTTCCTATGCTGACCTTTCAATAGAATATCACCCCTCTCATTTTCCTTCCTAATCTGTGGTCCACAGTTGGGACGGCCATGGCAACACAGCAGAATGGCAACCAGAGTGTGTGTGTGTGTGTGTGTGTGTGTCTCAGAGGAGCCCAGTCATGGCAGAGTCAGTCGCTGTTGTGTGTGTGTGAAGATAAGGTGTGTATCTAAGCTCCTGTAATGACAGCCTTTAAGTCCAGTGTAGAGGAGGCTGCTTTTGCACAGCAGGCCTGAAATCTAACTGCCAGTAGCTCAGGAGCTGAAGCAAGGATATGCATGTTCTTGATACTATTTGAAAGGAAACACTTTGAAGTTTGTGGAAATGTGAAATTAATGTAGGAGTATATAGCACATTAGACCTGGTAAACTTGTTTTTTGTTTGTTTTTTGCATCATCTTTGAAATGCAAAATAAAGGCCATACATTGACCTAGGAATCTACTTTAGATGTTGTCCACAAGAGGGTGGCAGTGTGCGTGCAAAGTTTCAGACTGATACATTCAAGAATGAGAGCTCTACATAATATTTTGTATCAAGTCTCCCAGGTGTCCCTCATGAGTTTGCCCAAATGTACCCAAGTGGCCGAATTGGTCAACTGATAAATTCCCAAGTACATAACTATAGAGAACATACAACAATTCTATGGTAAAAAAACAGTTAAGTTTACACACTCCCAGAAATGTAATACATGATGGATCATTAGCTTCGCTACAAAAAAGGTACTTACCTTCACACCTCTAGATGGCCGGGTGGGGTGAGTGTGGAGCTAGAGAGAGCAGAGGGGTCAGACTGGAGAAGCCAGTTCCTACATTTGAATGAGTGGGGGATGGACTTGAATGTGGTGTTGGAAGTTGACTCCCACAAGTCATCTTACTCCCTACCACTATTGAAAAAATCTGTTAGAACACAAGTTTACTGTTACTTATTTTATTTAACCTTTATTTATTTTTTTGCAGGGGGTGAGCACTGCATCAATACATCAAATACACAACACATATCTATAAACATGTATATTATATAGAGTATGGGGAACACAATCACTATAATGAAATATGTGGATCAATAGGCAATAAGATGCATAGACTATACTAATATATTGTATGCCTCAGGTCTATATATTATATAAACATATATAGAAATCAAATACAAATATCTTACATGAATATGAAACCATTTAAAAAAAATGGATTAGCACAAGAAGCAAAAACATATTTTACTTACCGATCTAAAAAAGTAAGGTTACCTTCTCCTTCCAATCTTTCTTGCGCGCAGGACTCCTCATGTCGCTCTCCCGGTCAATTTCTACAATAATCTCATCCAAAAGTGTATACTTGAAGTTCGATTCAGCGTTTATACTCTGAGTAGCCATGTTGTACTTTTTAAGTTTTGAGAAAACTTTGTAGAAGAAAGCGAGTGCTGCCCAACGTAAACTGAATGAAATCGCATTGCGCGCAGCCATAAGTCAATGGCCGTTCCTCCTACAAAAGGGCCATCACATACTCATGTAAAGCCCAGCTCATTGGCTATCTAGCTAGCTATGTTTCAAAATGATAGGTGGTCATTGAACCAAGAGACTGTCAATCAAGTGAACCCCACCCGTCTCATTGGTGCGTAATGATGGCTGTCCTTCGTGAGCTAATAGACGTGTTGTGTAACCAATACGTAATGTAAAATGATGAATCAAAGTTTGGTTGCCTTCTAGAGTGTCTGAGGATTGCACAGAAACCAAACTTGACTGGGTGAAACAAAGTTTAGCCATTTAGATTTCATAGATTGTTTTGTTGCAAGTTGAAAGAGTCAGAATTCATTCAAAACGCTCTGTACAACATGGATTGTGTTACGGTATAAAAATTGATTTTATTAAACAAAACTACGCTACATTGTATCTCTGGGAACCTCACACGGAACCCAAACCGGCTCCGCGCGTTCGCCATCGTGCGCTATCTAAATAAATCAATTTATTTTGCCCCCCCACACCAAACGCGATCACGACACGCAGGTTAAAATATCAAAACAAACTCTGAATCAATGACATTAATTTGGGGACAGGTCAAAAAGCATTAAACATGTATGGCAATTTAGCTAGTTAGCTTGCACTTGCTAGCTAACGTTAATTTGTCCTATTTAGCTAGCTTGCTGTTGCTAGCTAATTTGTCCTGGGATATAAACATTGAGTTGTTATTTTACCTGAATTGCACAATGACCTCTACTCCGACAATTAACCCACACATAAAACGGCCAACCGAATCGTTTCTAGTCATCTCTCCTCCTTCCAGGCTTTTTCATCTTTGAACTTATATGGGGATCGCATCTAAACTTTCATAGTATACCACGACAACCGGCAACAAAGTTCGTCTTTCAATCACCCACGTGGGTATAACCAATGAGGAGATGGCAAGTGGGTACCTGCTTCTATAAACCAATGAGGAGATGGGAGAGGCAGGACTTTCAGCGCGATCCGCGTCAGAAATAGGAATGACTGCTATTTTAGCTCTTGGCGTCGCAGACGCTCGTTGGCGCGCGCGAGCAGTGTGCATGCAATAATTGAATAACATGGATTTCTATATTTATTTTGCGACGCTCGCACACGCGACGTGTTCGGTCTGGTCATAATGTCAGGACGACAAATCAGAGCAATATTAGTGAATGTACTGTCAGAGGTGAATGTATCAAACCAGTTGCCTTGATAAAAGTGGTTTGTTGTTGTGCACTATCCTCAAACAATTGCATGGTATTTTTTTGCTGTAATAGCTACTGTAAATTAGACACTGCAGTTGAGAGAACACCCCACTGACCATTTTACTCGCACTAGCAGAGCTAGTTAGGCAGTTTTCATGTTATCCAGAGCATTGGTGGCTGTAACTGTGCTGCTGGCAACAATTTCATTACGTTTTTTGCCGACGTTTACCGACACCGGCCATATTCAACGGGTGTTGTGCGCTTATAAATGCATCAGTTATTCTGCGCTCTGGCACACTCAGACAAGAGTGCTCAACAGATATGGCCAGACTGAATTTACGTATGCATCAGAAATGATACTTGCATAGTGAAGTCTTTTGTTAAATAAGCACAGAGAGATAACACAAAGAGAGTCTGCCCTCACACACGTAGACACACACATGCACGCACGCATGCAAACACACACACCTCTAGTGAATAGACATGTGGGTGGAATGTGCTCTGCTCATATGTGAGTTGTTTGAGTGAAATACAGTGGCATGATCATCGTTTGAAATGCAGAGGGTCTTTGATCAGAACGTTATTTTGTGCTGATATGAGGTAAGAGGAAAGGGGGGTACCTAGTCAGTTGTACAACTGAATGCATTCAACTGAAATGTGTCTTCCGCATTTAACCCAACCCTTCTGAATCAGCACTGCAGCGCAGTACAATCAGGACTCCATCTAGTACCAGTGCTACATCAAAGTGCAGCAGTCCCCATTGTGACAGTGAATGAATTATAATACAGAGCATCAGGACTGGATAGCCCCTCTGATAATGGAGAATGTATCACATCACACACACAGATGCATGCACGCACGCACGCACACAGACACACACACACCACTACTTAACATCACTGACTGCTGTGTGCGTTTTGGTCCGGCTACCTGGGTCAGAACTTCTGATTATCAGTCCTGCTGTTGTAGTGGCCTCGGCTCAGCTGGGTTTGGGTTTTACAATCTCGCCTGGTGTCTCATTTCAGAAGCCTCTTCTCTCCTCTGTTTATTTGTATTTGTATTTATTATGGATCCCCATTAGCTGCTGCCAAAATTAACGAAGTTATATAATTTTAACATATTAAGGGTGTGCCCTCAGGCCCCTACTCTACTAACACATATCTAAAACACAAAATCCATGTGTATGTGTGTGTATAGTGCGTATTTTATAGTGTGTTTGGTTTGCTTCACAGTCCCCGCTGTTCCATAAGGTGTATTTGTATCTGTTTATTTTAATCTAATTTTACTGTTACTTGATGTGGAATAGAGTTCCATGTAGTCATGGATCTATGAAGTTACTGTGCACCTCCCATAGTCCGTTCTGGGGACTTGGGGACTGTGAAGAGACCTCTGGTGGCATGTCTTGTGGGGTATGCATGGGTGTCCGAGCTCTGTGCCAGTAGTTCAAACAGACAGCTCGGTGCATTCAACATGTCAATACCTCTCACAAATACAAGTAAGTAGTGATGGATTCTATCCACTTTGAGCCAGGATGATATTGACATATTATTAATGCATATTATTAATGTTAGCTCTCTGTGTACCTCCAAGGGCCAGCCGTGCTGCCCTGTTCTGAGCCAATTGCAATTTTCCTAAGTCCCTCTTTGTGGCACCTGACCACACGACTGAACAGTAGTCCAGGTGCGACAAAACTAGGACCTGTAGGACCTGCCTTGTTGATAGTGCTGTTAAGAATGCGTCTAAACACCATTGTTGTCTGAACAGCATCTAAATATTTTTTTGCACTGATGGAAAATAAAGGTCTTAAACTTTATTCCTCAATTTGACCTTTTATTGTAAAAGATAAATGCGAACTTCATTATCCAAGCATCACACAGAAGACATCCACAGCCAAACTCATTCCATAACCTCTACTTAATCACCCTCCCGATTCCGGGATCCTCCTCATCAGAAACGCTAACTAGCATAGCCTAGCCTAGCGCCACAGGGAATATCATATAATATAATTTCATGAAATCACAAGTCCAATACAGCAAATGAAAGATAAACATCTTGTGAATCCAGCCAACATGTCCGATTTTTTAAATGTTTTACAACGAAAACACAACATATATTTATGTTAGCTCACCACAATAGCGCAACACACAACGCCATTTTTTCACCACAAAGATAGCTTTCACAAAACCCACAAATAGAGATAAAATTAATCACTAACCTTTGAACAACTTCATCAGATGACAGTCTTATGACATCATGTTATACAATACATTTATGTTTTGTTCGAAAATGTGCATATTTATAGCTATAAATCCTGGTTTTACATTGCAGCCATAGTCACAAATGGCACCAAAACAGCCAGAATAATTACAGAGAGCAACGTGAAATACAGAAATACTCATCATAAAACTTTTATGAAAAATACATGTTGTACAGCAAATGAAAGATAAACATCTTGTGAATCCAGCCAACATGTCCGATTTTTTTAATGTTTTACAGCGAAAACACAACATATATTTATGTTAGCTCACCACAATAGCCCAAAACACAATGCCATTTTTTCACCGCAAAGATAGCTTTCACAAAACCCACAAATAGAGATAAAATTAATCACTAACCTTTGAACAACTTCATCAGCTGACAGTCTTATATCATCATGTTATACAATACATTTATGTTTTGTTCGAAAATGTGCATATTTATAGCTACAAATCCTGGTTTTACATTGTGAACATGGCGCAAAAATGCTCCAAATTGTCCGGAGAGTCACGTAATCTAACAGAAAAACTCATCATAAACTTTGCTGAAAAATACATGTTGGACATATAATTAAAGATACACTGGTTCTTAATGCAACCGCTGTGTTAGATTTAAAAAAATAACTTTAGTAAAAAGCACAGCATACAATAATCTGAGACAGCGCTCAGCCATTCTCCGCCATGTTGTAGTCAACATATTCAACAAAAATACGAAATAACATCATAAATATTCTCTTACCTTTGATGAACTTTCATCAGAATGCAGTGCCAGGAGTCCTAGTTCCACAATAAATCGTTGTTTTGTTTTAGAATGTCCATTTCTTCTGTCGGATTAGCAACTTTGTCTAGCATAGTGGGGCTCACGTGTCCATGAAAGTTTGACGCATGAAAGTCATAATAAAAGTCGAATAAACCGGTCAAACTCAGTTGAAAATCCATCTTTAGGATGTTTTTCTCATATGTATCCAATAACGTCCCAGACGGAGCATTTCTTCGTGTCTACCTAACGCATTGCAGAAAACGATATGGTGCACCCAGGTGCGCAGCAAAATACTGCCAATATGGCTGACCTGTCACTCCAAAAGCTCTCATTCGGTCCCACATCAGGCTAGACACCTCATTCAACGTTCTACTGCCTGTTGACATCTAGTGGAAGGCGTATGAAGTGCATACATATCCATAAATACAAGGCAATTGAATAGGAGCAGCCCTTCACAGAGACCCATTTCAGAATTTTCACTTCCTATTTGGAAGTTTGCCTGCCAAATGAGTTCTGTTTTACTCACAGATATAATTCAAACAGTTTTAGAAACTTCAGAGTGTTTTCTATCCAATAGTAATAATAATATGCATATCATATGATCTAGAACAGAGTACGAGGCCGTTTAATTTGGGCACTATTTTTTCCCAAAGTGGAAATGGCTCCCCCTATTAAGAAGAAGATAAACCAGTCTAAATAACAGGTTGCACTGGCAAAAAAACGAAACATAAGTTAGCGACCTAACAGCTAGACTAGTTTACAATGTACTACATCTCTGGTGAGCACAAGATACTAATATAATGTTGTATAGAAAATAAATATGTGTCAGCTAAGCTAACAGCAGCTAAATTCTTTATGATGGCAGCCATGTTTGTTTACGTTTGACAAGCGAAAACTCCCTAATCTCAGAATTCCATTCACTATAAGACACAAATAAACAAAGTCAAAGATGGCTGCGCTCATTGCCTGAAAAATATGAATTTAGTTTAGCCTCTTTTCAGCATATTACAAATCGTCGATGTACTTGTTCTAAAATCACAAAGCATTAAAATGTTTTCACCTCACAGATCATCACATCAAATACAAGCGTACTGCCTAGCCTAACCGTAGCGCGAAACAAAACAGGAATGAAACCATTTTAGAGCGGTTTATGGGGGGGTTAATTTAATTTGGTGAGAGGGTTTCAAGTCCTTGGAGGGTAGAAATGGGGGAAGATATCGTGGGGGGATATGATGCAGGAAATATTACTATGATGTAGGATTTATCAATAAACGGGGGGCAAACACAATAAGTTTATACGCTAAATAAAAATAAACGTCTGAGCTGGCAACCCTAAGGTACCAAAATCACAACTGGGAACTCTGGAAAAAATGAGCTCCGACTGGGAAAAATTGTTTTGAATGGTCATCCAACTTGGCATTAACTTTCTAAAGCTCCGAATTTTCGACCTGAAGTTCATTGACGTCATGATTTTACCGATTTCACAGTTGTCTTGAAAGCACCATAAGTCAGTCAAGTGAACTATCCCTTGTTATAACATCTTTGGTCTGACAACGCTTACGTGACAAACAGAATGCATTGTATGATGTCAACAAACATGGCACCACAAATAGCTGGCAAATAGCTTAGCATTTGCTCATCATAATCAGTACAGCATTCAAGTATGCTGTACACAGATCATATTTTTTCCAAAAGTTTACTAAGGGTTAGTAACAGGCTGATTGGTCGGCTATTTGAGCCAGTAAAGGGGGCTTTACTATTCTTAGGTATGGAAATAACTTTTACTTCCCTCCAGGCCTGAGAGCACACACTTTCTAGTAGACTTAAATTGAAGATATAGCAAATAGCAATGGCAATATCGTCCGCTATTATTTTCAGTAATTTTCCTTTCAAGATGTCAGACCCCGGTGGCTTTTCATTGGTGATAGACAACAATAATTGTTTCACATCTTCCACACTTACTTTTAAAATTACAATGCTTGTCTTTCTTAATTTGGTCAGATATACTTGGATATGTTGTGTCAGTGTTTTTTGCTGGCATGTCTATTAGCTATTAGCTAATCTTGCTAAGGAAAAAATCATTAAAGTAGTCGTCAATATCAGTGGGTTTTGTGATGTTTGAGCCATATGATTAAATTAATGGTGGCACAGAGATTGACTTTTTGCCCAAAATGTAATTTAAGGTGCTCCAAAGCTTTTTACTATCATTCTGTCAGGATTTGGCCAGGATTGTTCAGGTTTTGGTCACTAGATGCCCCCATTGTGCTTTTTTGACCCTTTTGTTTTTCCCTTGTTCCAGTTATTATTTGCACCTGTGCCTCATTTCCCTTGTATGTATTTAAACCCTTAGTGTTCCTCAGTTCTTTGCTCTGTGTTTGAATGTTAGCACCCAGCCCCAGCCATGCTGTGAACTTTTGTTTCTCCTGTTGGTCTTTCTTGAGGTACTCTGGTTTTGTTCTTGTTTATTTTTGATTATTCTTTTGAGGTTTGTTTTTTCCCTGCTGTTCTTACCACTTTGTGGATTTTCCTTGTTTCTTGGAGGATTTAAATTTTTTCTCTTGGAATTACTTTTGACGTTGTGGATTTATATTTTTTGCCTGAAGATCTTTTCCTTTTTACTTTATTAAATTCACCGTCTCAAGTACTGCTGTGTCTGCCTCATCTTCTGGGTTCTGCCGACTATTAGTGGCTCAGCTTACTAAGTGACTGTTTCTCACACCGGAGACCCGAGTTCGTAACCGGGTCCTGACACATTATTTGTCATTTATCTTTCTTATGTCATTTATCTTTCATAGTTTAGTTCATTCTTCTTTTTATTCAGTTTACTCACATGATTTCTCAATTTGCAGTACGTTTGCCAATCGGTTGTACAGCCAGACATGGGTGCATGCTTATTAGTAACTGGGATAAGCATTTTCATAAATGTTTCAAGTGCAGCATCTGGTTGCTCCTCATTACACACCACGGACCAACAAATATTATTTACATCAACAACATAGGAATCACTACAAAACGTATTGTATGACCTCTTATACACTATATTAGGTGCAGCCTTTGGAACGTTGGTTTTCCTATAGATATGACTACTATATTGTGATCACTACATTAAATGGATTTGGATACTACTTTCAAACAAATTTCTGCAGAATTAGTAAAGATGTGATCAATACATGTTGATGATTTCATTCCTGTGCTGTTTGCAACTACCCTGGTAGGTTGATTAATAACCTGAAACAGGTTGCAGGCACTAGTTACAGTTTGAAACTTTCTCTTGAGGGGACAGCCTAATGAAAGCCAGTCAATATTTAAATCACTCAGAAAATATCACATACATTATCAATCATTTCACACATGTTATCCAGATACTGACTGTTAGCACTTGATGGTCGATAGCAGCTTCCCATCAGAATGGGCTTTAGGTGAGGCAGGTGAACCTGTAGCCATATTACTTCAACAGTATTTAACATGATATCCTCTCTAAGCTTTACAGCAATGTGGTTCTGAATATAAACAGCCACACCTCCACCTTTGGCATTTCTATACTTTCTGTAGATCTTATAAACATGTATTGCTACCACTGTATCATCAAATGTATTATCTAAGTGAGTTTCAGAGATTGTCAGAATATGAATGTCATCTGTTTCTAGCAAATTATTGATTTCATGAAGCTTGTTTCTTAAGCTACATATGTTAATGTGCGCTATTTGTAACACTTTTCTGGGATTCTTGATAGTTTTTCTTGCTTTACTTGGAAATTTAGCAGAGGTAGACATGCTCATGTTATTTATGTTTGTGCAGAGGGAGCTGTGCAACTACCCTGGTAGGCTCCCTTTGCTGTTTCCTGAAGTCCACGATCATCTCTTTTGTTTTGCTGACATTGAGTGAGAGGTTATTTTCCTGTTACCACACTCCGAGGGCCCTCAACCCCTCCCTGTAGGCTGTCTCGTTATTGTTGGTAATCAAGCCTACCACTGTAGTGTCATGTGCAAACTTGATGATTGAGTTGGAGGCGTAAATGGCCATGCAGTCATGGGTGAACAGGGAGTACAGGAGAGGGCTGAGAACGCACCCTTGTGGGGCCCCAGTGTTGAGGATCAGCGGAGTGGAGATGTTGTTTCCTACATTCACCACCTGTCCAGGACCCTGTTGCACAGGGCGGGGTCGAGACCCAGGGTCTCAAGCTTAATGATGAGTTTGGAGGGGACTATGGTGTTGAATGCTGAGCTGTAGTCTATGAACAGCATTCTTACATAGGTATTCCTCTTGTCCAAATGGGATAGGGCAGTGTGCAGTGTGATGGCGATTGCGTCGTCTGTGGACCTATTTGGGCGGTAAGCAAATTGGAGTGGGTCTAGGGTGACAGGTAGGGTGGAGGTGATATGATCCTTGACTAGTCTCTCAAAGCACATCATGATGACAGAAGTGAGTTCTACGGGTCATTTAGTTCAGTTACCTTTGCTTTCTTGGGAACAGGGTCTGTGCATGCTCTGAGGACGCGGCTAGGGATGCCGTCTGAGCCGACAGACTTGCGGGGTTAACACGTTTAAGTGTTTTACTCATGTCGGCCACAGAGGAGAGCCCACAGTCTTTGGTAGCGGGCCGTGTCGGTGGCACTGTATTGTCCTCAAAACGCGCAAAGAAGTTGTTTAATTTGTCTGGGAGCAAGACGTTGATGTCCGCAACGGGGCTGATTTTCTTTTTGTAATCCATGATTGTCTGTAGACCCTGCCACATACTTCTCATGTTAGAGCCGTTGAATTGCGACTCCACTTTGTCTCTATACTGACGCTTTCCTTGTTTGATTGCCTTCCGGAGGGAATAACTACACTGTTTGTATTCGTTCATGTTTCCAGTCGCCTTGTCATGATTAAATGCAGTGGTACGTGCTTTCAGTTTTGCGCAAATGCTGCCATCTATCCACATTTTCTAGTTAGGGAAGGTTTTATTAGTCACAGTGGGTACAACACCTCCTATAGACTTCCTTATAAACTCGCTCACCGAGTCAGCGTATATGTCAATGTTATTGCCTGAGGCTACCTGGAACATATCCCAGTCCACGTGATCAATGCAATCTTGAAGGGTGGAATCCGATTGGTCAGACCAGCATTGGATATACCTAAATACGGGCGCTTCCTGTTTTAGTTTCTGCCTATAGGAGGGGAGCAACAAGATGGAGTCATGGTCAGATTTGCCAAAAGGAGGGTGGGGGAGGGACTTGTATGCATCGCAGAATTTGGAGTAGCAGTGGTCGAGTGTGTTACTCGCTCGTGTACTGCAATCAATATGCTGATAGAATTTAGGTAGCCTTGTTCTCAGATTAGCTTTGTTAAAATCCCTATCTACAATAAATGCAGCCTCAGGATATATGGTTTCCAGTTTGCATAAAGTCCAGTGAAGTTACTTGATGGCCGTCTTGGCATCCGCTTGCGTGGGGAAATACACGGCTGTGACGATAACCGAGGAGAGTTCTCTTGGGAGATAATACGGTCGGCATTTGATTGTGAGGAATTCTAGGTCAGGTATACAAAAGGACTTGAGTTCTTCTATTTTGCTACAATTACACCATGAGTTGTTAATCATGAAACATACACCCCCGCCCTTCTTCTTACCAGAGAGATGTTTGTTCCTGCTGGCGTGATGCACTGAAAATCCCATTGGCTGTACGAACTCTGACAGCATGTTCCCAGCTAGCCATGTCTCCGTGAAACAGAGTATGTTACAATCTCAGATATGTCTTTGGAAAGCAACTCTTGCCCTAATTTTGTTGCCTTTGTTGACTAGGGAGTGGACATTAGCGTGTAATATACTCGGAAGCTGTGGGTGGTGGCTGTGGGTGGTGTGCGCGCATCCGAAGCCTCACTAGAGGACCGTTCCGGCACCCTCTCCTCCTCCGACGGCGTTGTTTTGGGTCGGCTTATGGAATCAGTTCTAATGCCCTGGTAGGTGCAGGCAAAGGATCCGCTTTGGGAAAGTCTTATTCATGGTTGTAGTACTGGTTGTGCTGGCAAAGTTGACGATTCTCTGATATCCAATAGTTCTTCCCGGCTGTATGTAATAACACTTAAGGTTTTCTGGGCTAACAATGTAAGAAATAATACATACAAAAAACAAAATGCTGCACAGTTTCCTAAGGACCATCTCTATCGGCGTCATCTTGTTGGTGTCAAGGAGTAGCCCAATCAGTTCTTTTAAATCCATCTTCAGCTGTTCTGAGCTGCCCTTCATAATGTCATTCAACCCCACATGAACCATGACAGTATCAGCCCCAGCTGAATGACGCACAGCCTCGGGAAGCAACCTGGTGATATCCTCAACTTTTCCCCCAAGAAAACACCAAGTATTTGCCCCAGGTACAGATATATGCCTCACCATCAAACTCCTATCACAATCGCCAGAATGATCCGGCATCTACCGTGTCTCGAAGCAGATTGCGAGGCCAGAGCCACAGAACTCACCTGAGAGGAGAGCTGCTGAGACGCCAGCTGCGTGCAGGCCACAACAGCCAAAGGCATCAAGAGAGCACAACCTAGCGGAGGGGGGCCAAGGTGGACCAGGCTGTGCCCAGACAATTGATTGACTAGGACACTGAGAGGTAGCTGGAGGGGCAGCCACAGCCATGGAGGGAACATCTAAGTCCATGGCAGAAGACAGCTGGTACAGGGGCTCTAAGCGATTTGAAAGTCTTAAGTCCGGACGCGGGGTAAGAAGGCAGGCACGCCGAGAACGATTATTCTACTTCTTTCTGGTTTCGACACGCATCCATTTACGCTCACCTGGAGTCGAACAATGAGCAGTCATTTTCTGGTTCAGGTTAGTAGAGGGGTGCATTGGCGGAAATTGATCATAGTCTAGGAAGGTCCCATTATGATCCTCTTGGATGTTTTGATTGGAACCATTTAAAGATGCCGATAGTCTCATAGAATCCTTATTCAGTTCAAGGTGCTTGGTCAAATGTTTTATTTTTTCATGAAGAGTAATAATCCTTTTTTTAGCTGCATCAAGTTCAATACATTTTCCCTGTGACAATTACGAACACGTCGCAGATTATACACTTAATAGCACGTGAGTCCCCAGCAGATTCAAAGGAGTTTTCACTGCTGAGCGGCGACAATCAAAGGGAACAAACATTTCCCCAGGTGATGCTACGTCGGTTGTCAGTGGCAGGTCGCCGGCTGTTCCTTGCTACGCACCGGTCCGGCTGCGTGGTAGCGTTTGGTGTAGCCTCTCACAGCTGTGTTGGGCGTGTCCCCAGTGTCTGTAGTCGTGGGGAACACAAAACATACAATTACAGCTGGTCCTGGCCAACAATTGTAGTCACACTCACATGTTGGAAATAGTTCTATAGAGAGCGTTTTATGATTTGAGCTCTTGGTAGCCTGGATCGGTTGTTAGTATCCAGGTACTAAAGTAGAATGAAAAAAGTGAAGCGAGGAAAAAACTAAAAGTTGGTAAATGTGTTAAATGCAGAGTTTGGATTAAACGGTTATTAAAAGTAAAAAACGAAAAGTTTGCAGGTACCCAAGACGCATCAAACAGCACAGCAGCACGGAGACAACGAGGAAGTGTGACGTTGTTGTGATGAGGTGTGGGAAGCACTAGTGGTGTGGTTTATGACCATAGGGAGTCATTATTCTCACACATTATCTGATGAGATTGCTGCACCTGCTGTTCAGGAAAATCATTTTGGTGACAAATTGATTTCTGCACACATTCATGAGCCCCGTCACACACAGAGCAACACATATTATGTACTCGTGCACACACATGCACAGACAGACACACACATACACACATTCTGCTTTTCAACGATAGGTACTGTCATATCAGTGCAGAATGCAATATCCCTCCTGTCTCAGGATGTGATGTGATCCGGTGACATTTTGGTGGCGGACAGGGGCCACCAATGAGGTTCACAGTTCGACTCATTAACTTCCCAGCTGGGCCACCTGGCTGAAATGCATTCTGGGTTATGGATCTAGAGGATACAGTTACATCAAAGCATCTACATATTACATAGTAGCCTTAAACATTAACTTTCAATTAATTTGTATTTCTATTGTAAAGGTATATTGGAATACAAAACATGTATGAATCTACACGTATAATGTATTTATTATTATCTATGATAACATCTATGAAAAACAGTTTTGAAGGTATTGTTGATAATCTATCATATGAATTATCAGAAAACAAGAAAAGCTCTCAGCTAATTCACTGTTAAAACTCATTAACTGTAGGTCAGAGCCGTAACAGACTCCATCTGGTTTTCAATGAAACCACATGACAGTGTATTGTACTGAATCCCATTGACCCACTAAATTACCACTAATTTAACCACCTCACCATCAGACCTCAGCACACCTCTCTGCTCAGGATATTATTCTACCAATGTGCTTCCCAGAACATACCTCTCTCCTTCTCTCTCTTCCCCCCCCCCCCCCCCCCTCTGTCCTTCTCTCTTGTGTGCTGTGCTAATCTGAGAGAGCTGTAATGGGCCAGAGATTTGGCCCCTGACGCTAATAATGCCATTAGGTCCACTTTACCCCCATCGTCCTCTCCTCAGCTCAGCTTCCCCATCTCTCTATCTACCCAGTGGTCCACCCCTGCCACCCCTGCCCGAGTGAGCTCTTAACACCCTCACCGCCTCACCACAAAGCAGGGAGTCAGCAGGGTTCCTGTGTGTGCCTCTGAACCAGAGAATAGCAACAGAACATCCCTGCTCCTAAGGCTTTGGCATGGGACCCTCAATCTGGACAAGGCAATCTCCCTGCACCAGCTCTCTGCCATGAGTTGAATAGGAAGGAAGATAATATAATTCTTAGGTGGTCCAATATGACTTTGGGTTGCTATAGTTCCTCCTTTAAAAGTTGCGTCATACTGCGGCACACCTTGCGTGCTGCCGCAGCATTCTGTGGCACGTCATTTAATTTTTAGACATATTTTCTGTTTCTGCTAGTTTGACCATCAGAGGGCATCTTTGAGAAGCATTTGATAGTATTTCGTATTGGTGTTACCAGATATTATTATTTTTTTTTTTGAAATAACATAGTATATGGGATTGATTTTAAGAAATTTGGCTTAATTAATTTGATTAATATTATGGTGTGTCTATTCAGAGAAAAACGAAAAATGATGAAAATGAATCAACTATGAAAATGGTATTTCATAGTTGTGACGTCTTCACTATTATTCTACAATGTAGAAAATAGTAAAAATATAGAAAAATCCTGGAATGAGTAGGTGTGTCCAAACTTTTGACTGGTACTTACTTAATTTGATTAATATTATGGTGTTTCTATTCCATGAAAAACCCTCTGTGTTTCCATTAGGATGGAATAGAAATATGGCGCACTCATAAATTCAGTGCTGTCAGATTGTCAGTTTGTAAATTCAGACCGTTACGCTCTCGGAGTGCACACGTTCGGGCCGGGGAGTAGGGTTGATTTGAGCGTTCTGGCCTTACAACGGCAGTCAAGCACCCAAGCTAACGTTGGCTTGCTTGCTAGCTACTGTAGGCCCTTGTAATTCTGGAGAGATGAACAGTGAAATGCTGTGGGCGTGATTGTGTAGTAGAGCCTGTTTCTTTGGGCAAGATGGAGAAAAAAACTGTTGAAAAGAATGACATTTAGTTTATGTAAATGTTATTCTGTCCTTTTCTTGTTTAATCTAAGTCCATTTTGAAATACATTAAGTAGGATGCAAGTTCAATATTTGAAAGGAAAATAAACCAGAAGTCTTTTTTAATCCTGAACATTACATAGCATAGTAAGAATAAATGGCATGAGCTTGCATAACATGACAAATTATTCTGAATTACATATCATGAAGATGACTGGCAGATTTCTGAAATAGACCTAGATGGTTTATCCATCCATTTATTAATATCTGTTAGAACTACATAGTAGGCAATAGGAGACAGGCTCTGTCCTAGTATTGTTCTTTCTAGGGTGGTCCTAGTGCCTGTGGCTGGCCTCAGGGCGTCTCCATGGAGTTCTACTGTGCTACACACTTTCTCATTCTCCTCCATTCATTATTCAACACTAGTCATTAACATTTTCATAACAGTTCTTGCTTATTCAAAAAGGGCTAGAATATTAGGTGTATTTTTCAGCCGGTTTCTCTGGGCAAGGGTAATGGTATTGTCTTGGGCACAAACAGTGATGTGTCCTTGAGACAAACATCCTCAAAGCATTTTGAAATGCATGAGTTATTTCAGTTACTAGCTATAGTATTTAAGTTCATACAATTACATAAAAATGACGTAAAAATGCTTTATTTTGATGTATAAAGTGAATCTCAATCTCTAATAATGATGGCCAACTAAGATAGTGGTAGCAGGAAGGTAAGATATTAGTCTAAGTCTAACCAAAAAGCCTGCACGCTTCGGTTTATTCTAATAATTTAATGGCAAAGAGAGCGTTGTTTCTGTCATTGTTGTGTTGCCGTGCGGGAGTAGGATTTGATGCACCACCAGTGCTCTATCAGGGTCTACTGGGTCTATGCTAAGTAGGTCAGGTAATAGCAGGATATATGAGGGCGGAGGCGTAGACAGAACTAGACAGACTGGGCTATGGTAAATACTCTGCACCCGCAGGCTAAATCTCAGATTGAATTAGATACAGGGACACCAGCTTTCTCAAGGAGCTGACCAGAATACTGATAATGTTACTATTTTTCTCTCTCTCTCTCCTCTCTCTTTCTTAATACATCTTTATATTAGGCTCTTTTCTTGCTACCTCCATCTTCTTGTTTATTTCTTTCTGTCCTGTTTTTCCTTTCTCCATTTCCCGGTGTTTCTCTCATTCTCTGACCCTCCCTTTCCGAACTTTCGTCTTCTTTCTCCCTTTCACAAGTCTTGTTAATCCCTCTTTCCATCTCTCTTTCTGTTGTCCCTTATCATTGTCCTACTTTTATCACTTTCTTATTTCCCTTTGGGTCTCTCTTGACTCTTCTTCTGCCTCTACCTTCCTAATCCTTCTCTCTCCTCTCTCCTCCAACCCTCTCTCCCTGCAGTAAGATCCAGTCGGGTGACAAGCTGATCCTGGCCATCTCCACTGACTCCTGCCAGGGGAAGGACAACTTTGTCCGCTACCTGGAACATGTTCAGGCCGTGATCACCGTCAATGGCAGTCGCCGTGGTGACCTCAACATCAACATGACCTCCCCCATGGGCACCAAGTCCATCCTACTAAGCCGCAGGCCCCGGGACGACGATGCCAAGGTGGGCTTCGACAAGTGGCCCTTCATGACTACCCAAACCTGGGGAGAGGACCCCCGCGGGACCTGGGTCCTGGAGGTGGGCTTCCAGGGAAACGAGCCACAGAGGGGGGTCCTGAAGGAGTGGACCCTCATGCTGCACGGAACACAAAGTGCTCCTTACATAGACCAGATAGTGCGTGACTACCAGTCCAAATTAGCCATGTCCAAAAAGGAGGAGTTGGAGGAAGAGCTGGACGAGGCGGTAGAGAGGAGCCTGAAGAGCCTGCTGAGTAAAAACTAGCTGACGTAGCTAACTAAACACCGTCTGGTCAGGTCAGCATGCCGGGCCACTCTCTCTCTCTCTCTCTATTTCTTTCTCTCACTCTCACTCCCCCTCTAACATCTCTCCTATCTTTCTCTCACTCCCCCTCTCTCATCTCTCCTATCTTTCTCTCACTTTCCCTTTCTCTCACCAAATAACTTTCTCTCCTCTCCCTCTCTTGCCCTCTCTCACACTTTCTCTCCTCCCTCCCTTTCTCTCCTCTCTCTCATTGTCTTTCTCTCCTTCTCTCCCCTCCCTCCCTTTTCTCTGCTTTTTGTTTTTCTGTGTTTATATTAGCCCTCCACTTTCGATAGATGTTTCTTGTAATCCGATTATGATAAAAGTGTAACCTTCAATTAATCTGTTCTATAGAGAAAACTAAAACATCCCATCTTGCTTTCTGTCTATGTTTTTTACACTTTACTAAAATGTATATAAACAGAATATATCCACTATATGGTGTTCTTGCATTTCCCCGCCCCTCCACCTCTGGTAAAACAACTATTGTACAGTTTGTGACTGTAAACGATTTTCTGTGTCATTCTTAAAGTTGAATATCTTGCAATCAGAGCAGTGATACTTCTTTCTGTTTATATTTTTGTGACAAGCAACTGTTTCTATATAAACAAGACAAGGAACGTGTGATTAATTTTGACGCCTGTGCACCTAAAAAGGTATACTATAATAAATCTATTCAGCTGTTTGTTAAAGCACTTGAGTGGTTTGCCTCACTCGGCAATGCACATTCAGGTAGCAGACATGTCTTCAGTCCCTTTGTCATTTGAATAAGGATGAGAAATAAGACCAGCAGAGAGATAGAGGTCAGAACCTGCGTACGTGCCTCTGTATTCCAATTCCACTTTTTAAGGTAAGTCATTTTGCCTTACAATGGTCATTGCCAGTTAACTGAAGCCTATGCGGTAATGGGAAGCCCTTATCTGTTAACTCGAGAGCACAAAGCACAGGGACATTTAGATCACACACTGTGTAAAGAGACTATATAGTATAAAACACTATTAGCTTCTCTTTCTCTCCCCTTTTTGTCTTACTTTTGTCTCTCTGTCACACGCACACACACACACGCTCTCTCTCGTTCTCTTTTTCTCTCTCTTGTCTGTCCCTCTAAGGGAGAGTGGATTATGCAGAGTTCAGAAGTCGCTGTCTGCTCCTCCAGATCACCTCAATGAAACATTTATGTCTTTCCTTCAGTAGCTGCAGAGTTCAATGTAACACCTTTTACTCTGGGCTGGGAGAGTCCCGATGTTTACTAAACACTGCACTAGCTTACTTAGTGTAGTGTCCTCACTTTGGTGCAATTAATATTCCTCTAGTATCTAAGTCAAACAGGGTGATCAGATATAAACTAGGCATCCATCGCCTCTACCCTTCAATCATGTTTATAAAGTAGGTAAAGAGTGCTTAAATTGCATACAGTACATAGAAAGTACAAATATGAAACATCAGCTGTTATTATTCAAAGAATATAATATGAATCGTTTAATCTTTTTTGGAATTACATGAGATGACGAGAAGGACTGGGGGCGTTTGTTTGTAAAGCAACAGTGTGTCATAAAAGCGGTCTTAACATGAAAACACAAAGACAGTAGAGCATTGTGCTTTTGAAACTTGATAATTGTTTATTATTAAAGCAGTTTTATACACAGCAAGACTGTGTTGAGGGCGGTCAATGGCATCCAATTGAACAAATTAAGTCTTGGGTGGAGGTTTGGGGCAAGGTTTGATTTGGAAGGGTGGCAAACATCCATGAGGGCAGTAGCATGTAATCCATTTTTTTCACACATCAAAGTCATGTTTTTATTCACTTTATTTTTTTGGGGGGGACGAGGAGGCTTGTGCTGTTGTTTCGATGTTGGTACTTTGAGTTTTCAGACAGTAAAGGCATAAGGTATTGGCGTAGGTAGAAACAACAACAGCAGCATTATGGAACCAGCTGACTCTTGCTGAACACAAAGCCAGAGAGCGTGAGTGAATGGAGGAGCAGTATCAGGAATGTGGAAGGAGTCTTTAGCATTTTCCTATGTGAGGACTGGCTCTTAGCAGTTGGTCTCATTCACGGTTGAACAGTGTTTTTAGAATGTCTTTAGCAGAGTCTCATATTGGTCTCATTGTTTGTTCTTGCTGGCATAAGGTGAGGTGGAACTTGTGAGGAGTCTGTCCAGCTCTTTTGGTCGAAGTCAATCTCCTCAGACTCAGTGCTTCTTCTTGCTGGTCTTCTCAATCATGGTCTCCACCACCATGGCCGTCTCCTCATAGCCCTTGGTCTTGCGGTCGTTGGAGAACTTTTCCACTGACTCCACCATCTCCACCTTCTCGTAGCTCATGGAGTCAGGGGGCATGCTGCTAGCGCCACGGGGGGAGGGCATGGGAGGAAGGCCCCTGCGGCGACTGTCATCTTTACCCCCCTTGGGTCCGGAGGGATTTCTGGGGCATTTGGGGTCAGGGCCTGGAGCTGGGGCAGGGTTGGGCTGTGGGGGGGGAGTAGGATCTACGTGCCTAGATTTCCCCTTCCCACCACCTTTTCCGCCCTTATCGTCACCCTTGCCACCCTCTCCGTCGGAAGGTGGGGTGGGGATAGAGGGGCAAGGGGGTGGCATGGGCTGTGGATGAGGGGGGTCAGGGGAGGGGGTGTATGGGCTGAAGGGGTCATAAGGGGAGACCATGCCGTCGCAGATGGTGACAAAAACGTGTCCAGCGGAGGGGCTGGAGGTGTAAAAATGGGGGTGGGGGTAGCTGCCATCACCCGTCACCAGCACATAGCGCCCCTTAGTGTAGAAGTCAGCGATTGGCTCTGGCTTCTTATACTTCCTCATGCGGTCTCTGACGATGTTACAGAGCGTGTCGAAGGCCTTGCTGATCTGAGCTCCGTCTGGGACGTCCTGGGGAGGGACACCCGTGTACAGCAAACTCTGCTTCTCCCTATTCACCTCGTCCTCCTCCTCCGCCATCCCTCGCTTCTCATCCTCCATGTGTTCAGCTCCAACGACTCTTTCGTCCTGGCCACTGTCCATCACGTCTTTGGGACTGATCTCCTTCTTCTTCATGACCTTCTTGGCCAGGTTCTTCTGGCGAGGCTTGACACTGCTGATGTCCTGGATGGCTTGGGTGATGTCTGGCAGATAAACAAAATAAACATGTTATATGAGACAAAACACTTTAAACATTCTACAAATATTATTGAAGGGGGAAAGGACTTCCGCGGGACCTGGATCATCCTAACCTGGATCATGAATAGAACCTTTATATAAGACAAAACACACTTTAAAAATTCAAAACACATTATCGAAGGAGAGGACTCCTGCGGAACCTGGATCATCCTAACCATGATCACCATTATCCATGTATAGACCTCAGGAGGATCCATTGTTTGTTGTTTTAAGTGGGTGGGAATCACATCACTGTGTGGCTGTATTCATTAGGGCTCTAGCTAGTGTGGTTATAGCCTATGATGACGATGGGTTGTTACGTGTCTGCTCTGTATGTATGGAGACTATCAGTGTGAAGAAGCTGTGGAATGAGACGTGGCATGTCCTCACCTCTGCCCCTGCTCGACACGGTGGGTGTGTGGGTAAAGCGGTAATTGGTGGTGAACAAGGTAATGGGAGTCCCAATTATCGCTGAATTCAACCTGTGGAAGAGAATGAGGAAGAAACATCAGGTAGGTCACCACCACAGAAGCAGCATGTGATAGTGTATTTGTATGTGTTAGTACTAAACATTATATTAGTAATTCTAATAGGAAAATTCCTTTGTACTTTTTCTAATTACTTTCCCATTTTTGTATTGTGAGGCTGTAAAGAAAAGATGTATTGATAAAGTAAACAAAAGAAGGATTAGGCCATATTAAAGGGGATTAAATATTACATCAAAAATAAATAACCCTCCTGAAGAGATATTCAACCATGATTGAAGAAATCTGAGGTGGAAAACACACAAATATAATATCCAACACTGCCACCATGTGGCTGACATTTCGCAGAGTTAACACATTGAAGTGCTTCCTAATATCCAGTAGCAGGACACTGGTCACTGTGTGTTGTGGTTAGTAATTACCTGTTGTCCTCATTCTCAATGATCCTCTTGTACCTCTCCAGCTCATTCTCCAGGGAGATCTGGTACATGGCCAGGTGGCGGCACTCGTTGGTGTATTTCTCCAGGGACCTCTCGGCCTCCTCAATGTCCTTCCTCAGAGACTCAATTTGCTCGTTGTACAGCTGGATCTCATCGTCATAGCTCTCCTGGGTGCTCTTGATGGAATTCTCCATCACTGACGTCTGACACAGAGAGAGAGAGAGAGAGAGAGAGAGAGAGAGAGAGATAAATCTGATTATCATTTCAATATAGATGTGGGAAACATTTTATCATATGGTATACTACTGTACATTGCTTATTAAAAATAAAATAAAAAACAGAATAGATGTCAAATAGAAAAGTTCAACTGAATTTTTTGCCCATCTGATTATTTAAGCGATCGTTGTCATTCCTGCTTGGTCATCGAACTATGCTAACGTGCCAGCTGTCTGACTATAAAAAGACAGAATAAATCAGAACATCATGACTACTGTACTCTCTGAGGATGTTGTGGTGACAACTGTATTACTACACAGGTGTTCAACCCACGTACGTATTCAACCTTCATGGCAACCTGTCTCCGATTGAAAATTGAGCCTTTAGAGTTTTTAGAGAAATATATGATAATTATTTCATTAAAATATTCAGATTTCTTGCAATTATAGTCACACAATTTTAAAAAGTCTGAGTTATAGAATGCCATTTGAAAACATTTTGCTAGGAAACAAAAACAGTCATGAGGTACAGGCTACAGAAAATGAACAAAGTGAAAAGCATAATTTGGGAAGAAAGCAGAGGTAGGGACAAAACAAAACTAAAATGAAGGGATGCTTATTTAAGAAATTATTCAATAGATTCACAACTTTTGGAGAAAATACACATGGACTTATGGATCAGTTTGAGGTAGACATTGAGAGTTGTTTTTTCGTCCTTCTATGTATTTTAGTTGTTACTAGTATTTTTCTAAGAGATACACCTGTATTTTCCCGCTTCTCTGTTGCTTGTATCATCTTTACTCACTAATCTAAAGGTGATGACAGGCACCTACTGGTGCCCATGTGCAACTACAACCAATTTATGTACTGTCCTCCATGGGTACATGTAAACTGTCTACCTCAAGTCAAGTGGCTACCTCATCTCCCTTCCTCACTAATATGAGCTTCAATGCCATACAACACTCCTTCCGTGGCCTCCAACTGCTCTTAAACGCTAGTAAAACCAAATGCATGCTTTTCAACCGTTCGCTGCCTGCACCCGCACGCCCGACTAGCATCACCACCCTGGACGGTTCCGACCTAGAATATGTGGACATCTATAAGTACCTAGGTGTCTGGCTAGACTGCAAACTCTCCTTCCAGACTCATATCAAACATCTCCAATCCAAAATCAAATCAAGAATCGGCTTTCTATTCCGCAACAAAGCCTCCTTCACTCACGCCGCCAAACTTACCCTAGTAAAACTGACTATCCTACCGATCCTCGACTTCGGCGATGTCATCTACAAAATAGCTTCCAACACTCTACTCAGCAAACTGGATGCAGTTTATCACAGTGCCATTCGTTTTGTTACTAAAGCACCTTATACGACCCACCACTGCGACCTGTATGCCCTAGTCGGCTGGCCCTCGCTACATGTTCGTCGTCAGACCCACTGGCTCCAGGTCATCTACAAGGCTATGCTAGGTAAAGTGCCGCCTTATCTCAGTTCACTGGTCACGATGGCTACACCCACCCGCAGCACGCGCTCCAGCAGGTGTATCTCACTGATCATCCCTAAAGCTAAAACCTCATTTGGACGCCTTTCCTTCCAGTTCTCTGCTGCCTGCGACTGGAACGAATTGCAAAAATCTCTGAAGTTGGAGACTTTTATCTCCCTCAACAACTTTAAAAATCTGCTATCCGAGCAGCTAACCGATCGCTGCAGCTGTACATAGTCCATCTGTAAACTACCCACCCAATTTACCTACCTCACCCCCCATACTGCTTTTATTTATTTACTTTTCTGCTCTTTTGCACACCAGTATCTCTTCTTGCACATGATCATCTGATGATTTATCACTCCAGTGTTAATCTGCTAAATTGTAATTATTCTATTTATTGCCTACCTCATGCCTTTTGCACACATTGTATATAGATTCTCTTTTTTCTACCATGTTATTGACTTGTTTATTGTTTACTCCATGTGTAACTCTGTGTTGTCTGTTCACACTGCTATGCTTTATCTTGGCCAGGTCGCAGTTGCAAATGAGAACTTGTTCTCAACTAGCCTACCTGGTTAAATAAAGGTGAAATAAAAAAAATAAAAAAATGCATAGGGAGTAGGGCCTAGGGGTTGATTTGGAATGTGACACTTTCAAACACTTGAGCATGAGATGTTCGCTAAGTTATCATAGTAATGGAGAAAGGAACCTACCTCGGTCTGCAGATGCAGCTTCTGTGCCTGGAGCTGGCAGAGGGCGCTCTTGTACTCCTCCAGCTGGCTTTGCAGGGCTGGAACTCTCCTCTGGGCCAGCTGCTTTTCCTGCTCCTTCACACAGAGACAGTTATAATACACAATGATCACACAGAGACAAGACAGGCCAGTTATAACACATAGCGATCACACAAAGGGACCACAGGCCAGTTATAACACATAGCGATCACACAAAGGGACCACAGGCCAGTTATAACACATAGAGATCACACAAAGGGACCACAGGCCAGTTATAACACATAGAGATCACACAAAGGGACCACAGACCAGTTATAACACATAGCGATCACACAAAGGGACCACAGCCCAGTTATAACACATAGAGATCACACAAAGGGACCACAGGCCAGTCATAATACACACTGAACAACTAGACAGGCATTCAACATGTACATTATACCAAACATTATACCAAACATTAGGAACTTCCTAATATTGAGTTGCAATTGTCTCTAGGCCTAAAAATACATCATTAAGCTGTGTCCTGCCCTTTATCTACACTGATTAATGTGGATTTAACAAGTGACATCAATAAGGGATCATAGCTTTCACCTGGATTCACCTGGTCAGTCTGTCATGGAAAGAGCATGTTTTGTATACTCGGTGTACATTATATTACAGTGCTTTACTTGCAACTTCAGAGACAGACAAGCAAACAGCTTACAGACTGACAGCATCAACATACTTTCTATAAAGGGACAACATGACACACAGAGCTGGGATTAACTGTCATAATAATAAACAGAAGCATATTATAAAAGGCAGTCACACTTCACAGAAATGTCAGAACACATTGGAACACATCACAACACATTTTCCAGTCAAAGACACAAAGTTCAGCTCACATAGGGGGTCTGACACCCCTGGTCTGACTCAGCTGGTTCCCCTGGACACAGAAAGATGCCTGGTGACCTTACCTCAGAGATGCCCACGGCCACGTTGGGCACCAGGGTTATTGTCTGGTTGATCTGATGCAGGATGTTCACGTAGGTCTGGATCTCTGCCAGGTTCTACAGGGAGAGGGTGGTGGGGTGAGAGGAATAGAGGAGATGAGGGGAGGAGATTAGCGGAGGCGAGGAGAGGGGATGAGTTAACATTATATTTTACGTGAAATGATCTTGTATACATACTGCTGCTGTATCAAATGAAAAATAAACTTTGCCTTTATAACACAAACATTGCATTTAAGACGTTCCCCAAGACAATATTAGATCCTTGTCTATAAAAAATAAAGGGGACTGTCATACAGGGTGGGTGTATTTAATATGGTTGGGATTAGAGTACAGTACACAACGTCTATGTACTCTAATCCTAACTTTATTAAATATACCCACCCTGTATGTCATCCCTTTATTTTCCTCAGTATTACGTGTGCACTGTGTATTTGGAATCCAGGGTCTGTACAGTACACAATATCCATAACCAACTCAGTGGCCGTGTGGTTAGGGTCCGCCCTGATATCGAAAGGTTAGGAGCAGGGCCGGTCCTTGCCATTCTGCCGCCCTAGGTGAGACCAAAAAAAGTCACCCCTACAAAACTAGAATAGTGTATTGTATGTATTTTCCTGATGTAAAAATCAGGCAAATTTTGGGTTCTGAATGAAAGTTGAAAATAAGTAATTTATAGACGTCTATGTTTGGGCAAAATCAAGGCTGGTCCAGACCAGACAAAATCTGGACCAAACATACACATCTATGATTGGTTCAGATTTGGTTCGGATCAAAAACCAATGTCCGTGGATGTGGAAATCAAGGCCTGTCAAGACTGCACCAAAAAAAGACATCCAAAAGGCATCAGCGTCGGTGCGTGATTACTGAGCTGTACCCTACAGGGTTGCCTGAAATTGAATTTTATGAATGACCATCTATGTGATATGCCTACCATTTGTAAAACACCCCCCAAAAAACGTCCAAGACGCCGGCTCATGCTTATAGCATTCTGCAGCGATAACCCAATTGAGATGGTTTGGGATGAGTTGGACTGCAGAGTGAAGGAAAAGCAGCCAACAAGTGCTCAGCATATGTGTGAACTCCTTCAAGACTGTTGGAAAAGCATTCCAGGTGAAGCTGGTTGAGAGAATGCCAAGAGTGTGCAAAGCTGTCATCAAGGCAAATGGTTGCTACTTTGAAGAATCTAAAATCTAAATTATATTTTGATTTGTTTAAACACTTTTTTGTTATTACATGATTCTATGTTTTATTTCATAGTTTCTACAATGTAGAAAATAGTCAAACTAAAGAAAAACCCTGGAATGAGTAGGTCTATCCAAACTTTTGACAGAACGTTGGTGGACGCCGCAGCGATACGTCTCTGGAACAGCACACTGGAGGCACGCTGGGAATGGATAAGCAAAATATTTTTGCCCCTGCCTTTGACAAAGTGGGCACTGCTTATCACAGGTTAGCATCAGCGCTCACCTAAAAAGCCCATATGCCACAGGATGAGAGAAATTGAAATTGTTTTTGGATAGAATTACGTGAGGCTTTATGTGTACTTGTTGGAGGTGCGTCTTGGTCAGTTTAGCTCAGAAAATGCCGCCCTCGTCAATCTGCCGCCATAAGTGGCCGCCTAATCCTGCCTGATGGAGGGCTGGCCATGGTTGGGAGTTCAATCCCTGGCCAAGTAATACCAAAGACTGTAAACATGGAACCACTCAGCATTAAGTAGCTATTGTAGATTGGGGGTAAGGCCCTGTGATAGACTAGCGTTCCCTGTCCAAGGGGTGTACTACATCAAGCTGCCTCACACTACAGAAACAGGAGATAGGCTCCTGCTCCTATGAACTGTTCCAAGCTAAGGCTTGTGCAAGGCAACTTACTTCCCAGCTACCATATTTGAAATCTGTAACTAATTCTAGTAAATCAGGGGGATTTACATTTACATAATTTAGCAGACGACTTACAGTAGTGAGTGCGTACATTTTCATACTGGTCCCCCATGAGAATCAAATCTACAACCAAATCAAATAAAAATGTATTGGTCACATACACATGGTTAGCAGATGTTAATGCAAGTGTAGCGAAATGCTTGTGCTTCTAGTTCCAACCATGCAGTGATATCTAAGTAATCTAACAACTTCACAACAACTACCTTATACACACAAGTGTAAAGGAATGAATAAGAATATGTACATATAAATATATGGATGAGCAATGGCCGAACAGCATAGACAAGATGCAGTAGATGGTATACAGTATATACAGTTGAGATGAGTAATGTAGGGTATGTAAACATTATATAAAGTGGCATTGTTTAAAGTGACTAGTGATACATTTATTACATCCAATTTTTTATTATTAAGGTGGCTAGAGATTTGAGTCAGTATGTTGGTAGCAGCCACTCAATGTTAGTGAATGCTGTTTAACAGTCTGATGGCCTTGAGATATAAGCTGTTTTTCAGTCTATCGGTCCCAGCTTTGATGCACCTGTACTGACCTCACCTTCTGGATGGTAGCGGGGTGAACAGGCAGTGGCCCGGGTGGTTGTTGTCCTTGATGATCTTTTTGGGCTTCCTGTGACATCGGGTGGTATAGGTGTCTTGGAGGGCAGGTAGTTTGCCCCCGGTGATGCGTTGTGCAGACCTCACTACCCTCTGGAGAGCCTTGCGGTTGTGGGCGGAGCAGTTGCCGTTCCAGGCGGTGATAGAGCCCAACAGGATGCTTTCAATTGTGCATCTGTAAAGGTTTGTGAGTGTTTTTGGTGACAAGACAAATTTCTTCAGCCTCCTGAGGTTGAAGAGGCGCTGCTGCGCCTTCTTCACCACACTGTCTGTGTGGGTGGACAATTTCAGTTTGTCAGTGATGTGTACGCCGAGGAACTTAAAACTTTCCACCTTCTCCACTACTGTCCCGTCGATTTGGATAGGGGGTGCTCCCTCTGCTGTTTCCTGAAGTCCACGATCATCTCCATTGTTTTGTTGATGTTGAGTGTGAGGTTGTTTTCCTGACACCACACTCCGAGGGCACTCACCTCCTCCCTGTAGGCCGTCTCGTCGTTGTTGGTAATCAAGCCTACCACTGTAGTGTCGTCTGCAAACTTGATGATTGAGTTGGAGGCGTGCATGGCCACGCAGTCATGGTTGAACAGGGAGTACAGGAGAGGGCTGAGAACACACCCTTGTGGAGGCCCAGTGTTGAGGATCAGCGGGGTGGAGATGTTGTTTCCTACCCTCACCACCTGGGGGCGGCCCGTCAGAAAGTCCAGGACCCAGTTGCACAGGGCAGGGTCGAGACCCAGGGTCTCGAGCTTAATGACAAGTTTGGAGGGTACTATGGTGTTAAATGCTGAGCTGTTGTCGATGAACAGCATTCTTACATACAGTGGGGAGAACAAGTATTTGATACACTGCCAATTTTGCAGGTTTTCCTACTTACAAAGCATGTAGAGATCTGTAATTTTTATCATAGGTACACTTCAACTGTGAGAAACAGAATCTAAAACAAAAATCCAGAAAATCACATTGTATGATTTTTAAGTAATTAATTTGCATTTTATTGCATGACATAAGTATTTGATACATCAGAAAAGCAGAACTTAATATTTGGTACAGAAACCTTTGTTTGCAATTACAGAGATCATACGTTTCCTGTAGTTCTTGACCAGGTTTGCACACACTGCAGCAGGGATTTTGGCCCACTCCTCCATACAGACATTCTCCAGATCCTTCAGGTTTCGGGGTTGTCGCTGGGCAATACGGACTTTCAGCTCCCTCCAAAGATTTTCTATTGGGTTCAGGTCTGGAGACTGGCTAGGCCACTCCAGGACCTTGAGATGCTTCTTACGGAGCCACTCCTTAGTTGCCCTGGCTGTGTGTTTCGTCAAATACTTGTTCTCCCCACTGTAGATATTCCTCTTGTCCAGATAGGTTAGGGCAGTGTGCAGTGTGATTGCGATTGTGTCGTCTGTGGACCTATTTAGACGGTGAGCAAATTGTAGTGGGTCTAGGGTGTCAAGTAGGGTGGAGGTGATACGATGCTTGACTCGTCTCTCAAAGCACTTCATGATGACAGAAGTGAGTGCTATGTGGCGATAGTCGTTTAGCTCAGTTACCTTAGCTTTCTTGGGAACAGGAACAATGGTGGCCCTCTTGAAGCATGTGGGAACAGCAGACTGGGATAGTTATTGATTGAATATGTCCGTAAAAACACCAGCCGGTTTGCGCATTCTCTGAGGACGCGGATAGTAATGCCGCCTGGGCCGGCAGCCTTGCGAGGGTTAACGCGTTTAAATGTTTTACTCGCGTTGGCTGCGGTGAAGAAGACTCCGCAGGTTTTGGTAGCGGGCCGTGTCGGTGGCACTGTATTGTCCTCAAAGCGAGAGAAGAAGTTGTTTAGTTTGTCTGGGACCAAGACATCGGGGTCCGCGACGGGGCTGGTTTTCTTTTTGTAGTCCGTGATTGACTGTAGACCCTGCCACATTCCTCTCGTGTCTGAGCCGTTGGCATTGCAATCGCCATGCTCTACCAACTGAGCCACACAGGACCATTTTTTTGTGCCAGAAGGGCATGGGCCGGAATCAAACCCACGCCGACACTGTAGACCTATATGTGGGCGTGGAAGGCAGCAGCCCTAACCGCTAGACCACCCCAGGCCACCATTGAACTAAATGTTGACAGTTCAATCGTAACCTTAATCTACACATGACATTTGTATGTCGTAGCCTAGTGGAGACCAAGATCTAGCTTGTGTCATTAAGCTATATAAAACAATGGTTGTTGATATGTATGGCTGCATTTCAGATAAATGTTTGTACATTTGAATGTTGCAGTAATAGGACCTAGGCCTAGTGTTTGAGTGAGCGAGAATCTTATTTTGAAAGCAAGTCCTGATCCCAATGACTTGACTTCCCCCGCATGGAGAAAGAGAACTGCTCATTTTCAGAGACTCACAAGGCTCATTTGAATTTCCTGATGCACCAGGAAAATGATCTGTGACAAACGAGTGATCAAGTTAAGATCTGACATCTGTAGCCTACTTCAACAAGGTACTTCCATTCGAAAAAGGTTTAGCAAAATGTGGTACAGTATGTGGCTAAAGAGGCCGTGGCAATATTGTCTGTTTACAAGGGGCTGTTAATGACCTAGCCAATACCAGCAGCCTCTGTAGCCTCTGTAAATGAGGGCAGTGGTGTGAAGAGTTTGGTAGACCACTGGGCTCATCATTTCAGCCTTAAATGTGTCTAATTGTTTGACTCTCTGAGGTGTTCTGCCTGACTTGCATCAGTATAGGCCTAACCTGATTAAGAATTTAAGAGTAAATATGTGTGCAATTACACATTTAATAGCCTCGTTAAGTATGTTGCCTAAGCAAATAAAATGTGTTTGCAGGGTAAACACCAACGCACTGAGGTGGGTTGTTAAATTCACTAGTCAAAGATTTAGTTTCAGTATTTATTGATTGGATTTATACAGTCCTTCTGGCGGATGTAAACAAAGCATTACGGATGTTTTTTTAATATATAAATATACAGATGTGGCATCTTAATTTGATCACAGAAAAATCCAATAATCCTTGTGATTTACCTAAATTCACTGAAAACCTCCAGTTCTCTTTCTCTCTTGCTCGCTCAAACGCTAAAGCACCAGACAGAATAAAAATCCTACTACTGTAGATCCTACTACTGCCACATTCAAATGTAAAAATGTTTACCTGAAATGCCAGCCTGGTTTCATAGACTAGACATAACATTTTAACCTAACTCCTAACTTTAACCCTAACCTTAAACCCTAACCCCTAGCCTACCTAACGTTAGCCACCTAGCTAACGTTAGCGTTAGCCACCTAGCTAACGTTAGACACCACAAAATTGGGATTCATAACATATCATACATTTTGCAAATTTGTAACATACATATCGACAACCGTTGTTTTATATAGCTTAGTAACACAAGACAGATACACTCCTTTCCATATTGTAACGACCCTGGGTTTATAAGCGCGGAAATCGACGAGCATGCTTTTGCGGCAGTCGATAGCACGCCGGACCTCGGGCTAGAAGGTCGAGGGTTCGAGACCTCCTCTCTGCCTGTTTCATTACATTGGTGTCTGATGTGATCGGACCTTGCATCCACAACAGTGTGTGTGCTTGGCCGGTGAGCGCGTTCCTGTAAGACGTAGAGTCGCAAGCTAACGCGAGGACGCGCTCTTTGAAAGGAGGGAGTAGTGTAATGACCCTGGGTTTATAAGCGCGGAAATCGACTCTGCCACACGAGCATGCTTTTGCGGCACAGTCGATAGCGCGCCGGACTTCGGGCTAGAAGGTCGAGGGTTCGAGACCTGCTCCCTGCTGTTTCATTACAATATATATGTGACCGACCGGCTCGATTCGGTCTTATGTAGCAAAATTTGAAATTGTAGAGAGCTAGAAAATGGTATATCATACACTACAGTTGAGGAACAATAGGAAAGTAATTCTGCTTTGAAAGTTGATAAAGGTGTAACCTCACATTTGAGAAAATGGTCGTGAATATTTTGGTACACCTACTGGAGAGCTCTTCTATGTCTACACCCATTCAGCATTGTTCACACCCTGTTAAGCTTTAGCCTCACCCATCTCTTTAAGGATTCACATGTGAGTACTAAACAACCAAAGATTTTAAGACTAAAGACTGGTTTATACTATGGGTGTGTTTGTAAATTTAATCTGGAGTGCCAGAGTGTGTTCTGGGCATTCGTAAACTCAGAGCGTTGTCCGATTGTTCGTTTGTAAATTCAGAGCGTTTTGCTCTTGGAGCATTCAGAGCGCACACTGGACGCTGTGGCCAAGGTTGATCCGAGCGTTCTGACCTAACAACAGCAGTCAAGCACCCAAGTTAACTTTCTAAAGTTGGCTAGCTTGTTAGCTACTTCCAGACACAAATGAGAGAACAGCTCACTCTGACCATTTTACTCACCCTAGCAGAGCTGGTTAGGCTGCTTTTATGTTATCCAGAGCGTTGGTGACTGCAACTGTGCTGCTGGCAACAATTTAATTATGCTTTTTTGCCAACATTTACTGACACAGGCCATATTCAACGCGTGTTGAGCATTCGTAAATTCGTCAGTTATTATTCTGTGCTCTGCTACACTCAGACGAGAGTGCACTGAAATCAGAGTAGATAGCCAGAGCGAATTTACCAACTACGTCTATAGACAGTTGTCACAGTGACATCATGAACATTCTATTGAAATGGTTACTTGCGTAGTGGAGTCTTTTGTTTAGACATGTAGCTAATTAGCTAAACAATAAACCATAATACCAACTCATAACGTTACTACCCTGCATGAATCTGCAGGTAGCTAACCAACCAGGTTCAATGTTAGCTAACTAACATTAGGCTACAACGCAATGCAAATGGCTCTGAGAAACAAATAATATTACTACACAGATCATACATGTAAGGTTAGCTAGCGAGCCAGCCAGCTAACATTAGATAGCTAGCTAACATCGCACTTTAACTTTAAATGAAAATTACTTTGACAAAATTAGAAACGTGTAATATCTGAAAATGTAGCTAGCTAGACTCTCTTACCCGTATAAATGGATGGACGCTTCTCCCTCTCTGTCATGGATATTCGTATTTACAGCATACAAGCTTGTTATTAAGGCACATGAAAGTTCACATGTTCCAGAAGTCTCTCCTGTGAAGTTGTGACGTGCGAAATATGCCCTAGTTTCCTGAAACTAGTCACATATTTTGACAGTGAGGCTAAAATGTTTAATTTGGCTCTATACGCCAGCATTTTGGATTTGTACTTTGTGATAAAGTAACAGAGGGATAAATATCACAACCCCCCAAAAATGCTAACCTCCCCTGTTATTGGTAATGGTGAGAGGCTAGCATGGTTTGGCAGAATGATCTTTGTACCTCTGTAACTTTCTCACTCATCATTATGCACAATTCATTCATGGTTATCCGAAATCATGTTAGCATCCACATGAATGTAGAGGTGTTCAGAAACATATTCTATTCTTATTTACAATAGAAGTGAGTCCAAAATGACACAATACACTATTTATCATTCATTTATATTTGGCACAACATAATCCAAAACCCAACCAAATCTAACTGCAAATGCATCCAACAAGTTTGTAGAGACGCAAGCTTGATGTAGTCATGACGTATTATGGGACCAAATACTACACTTTTGACTACTTTAATACACTATAAGTGAATTTGTCCAAATACTTATGTTACACCTTCAAATGGAGGGTCTAGATACATAAAGTGATCTCAAATCCAAAATGCTGGAGTATAGAGCCAAATTAAAAGTTGTAGCTTCACTGTCTAAATAAATACAGAAGGGAGTGTAATGGTCTCCAGTACTACATGCAAGTGTATCCGAAATGCAGCGCTAGGCAACACCTAATAGCCTACTGTAGCCTATGAAAACTAATATTTTTTATAATCAAATCTTCTTGCTGTAGGATTATGTTACTCCTGTTGCGAGACTGGTCAATTTAAGATCCTACATCTGCAGGTTGAAAGGCGATATGCTATGCACACTGTACCAGTTTCCTTTGCAATAAGTATTTTTTTTAATGATTAGTACACTCCACTGACCTAAAATACTTCCCCCAGAGCCAATTGTATGATTGTACAATATAAAGGCAGAATGAGTTTGTAATAGATTGCAGATGATGTGTAGGTTGTATACCTCTTACCTTCCTGTGTCTGTCTTTGGTGGAGTTGATGTCGTCCTGAAGGAACTGGGAGTGGATCTGAAACTCCAGGTTCCTCAACAGGGCATAGTCAGCCTCCTAGGAGAGGTGAGGAGAGGAGAAAAGGACAAGTGGAGAGGAGAAGAAAAGAAAAGAAGAGAAAAGAAAAGAAGAGAAGAAGATGGGAGCAAAAGAGAAGAGAGAGAGAGGCAAGTCGATAGGTAGATATCCACTCCTCATAAAGCCTCACACAGTATTACACTGCGGTTATTATTCATCTGAACACCACACTGAGCCTTTTCTTCACTAGTACATTCCTCCATTATGTCTAAAGCCTCTGATATCACTAACCCAGAAAGACAGCGATATGATAAGACATTTTAATTCAGTTCCATCAGCTCACTGTATTGTCCTGACCTCATAAGCTTTGTCTCTCAGCCCCAAAGTCCTATCAGGATTGCAGTTACACAATATAATTATGATTCTACCACTCTGGACAAAGCTTGTAGATTATTAACCAGACAGATGATATATTACATATTTTTTGTTGTTCCACATTGCAAAGCCCCTTTCATGCACAGGGCTTATGCAGAAAACTTTGCTCACAAGTTGCGTTTTATGGTTAGGGCGCTAATAATGAGGCATGACAGTTTAGCAGTTGTATTACAGTTGAACATATTAGGCGGTTTCCCGCAAACAGATTAGGCCTAGTCCTGGACTAAAAAGCAAGCCCAATGGAGAATGTCCATCAAATTATTTTTTGTCTGGGACTAGGTTTAATTTCGTTTTTTTTACATTCAATTAAACGGGGGAAATTGTCATAGGACTCAAGCACATACCTTGTTGAGTTGTTCCAATGTACCCCGCAGCTGTTCTTGATACTCACATTCATTTCTGTATCTTTGGAGTACAAAAACATAATCACAAAACATACATTCAAGAATTATGTGTGGCCTACCTTGTATTGCTCTGTCATTTACATGAGTTTGTGTATTGAGCACATTGAGTGGATCGACTTTTCTCTATCTGGCTTTACTGACTTTACAATGTCTGTAAAACAACACATTTCACTACACCTATCTTTGTGACAATAAAACATTATTTTTTTCGTTTTTATTAACTCTTAATTTTCCTTAATCAACCTGACTCCCCTTGAGAGCACTTGAAAGGGATGTTTGTTATCTTTTTTCAGCACACAACCACGTGCAGCATTCCTCTTAGTACTGTCTTGGTGTTAGAAGGTAGAAGACACTTACCATGACTGAACTCACAGCACCTGCCATTTCCATGTCAATAAACCCCTTTATTGAAGACAGACTTTCAACAGGTGGACAATGTATCACAGTCAGATTATCTGGGAAACGAAGCCTTCACCAGCATACAAACAGTTTACTCTGCATCTGGTCTAGAGAAGGGCACCTCACCCCTGCAATGCTTACTCACAGGCAGTGGCTCATCCACACTTTCCCTCTCTCTGACCCACACATCAGTTTAAAAAACACACCACCCTTACTGACGCACACACACAAATACACGCAAGCACACCTTCAAACTCACGGACATCACTTACTTGTTGGTGAACTCGTCCAGCATGCGGCATGAGTCCTTCAGCTCTCGCTCAAGCTTGGCACGGTCAGCGGAGAGCTCGCGGATGCGCTGCTGGTTCAGGCCGATCTGTTCGGTAAAGGCCTCCTCGAGCCCGCTAGCCTCCTCCATCCGCTGCAGCGTCTCTAGCTGCTTCCGGAACACGGCATTGCGCTGCTCCAGCACGCGTGCCCGGTTGATGTAGCGGGCGAAACGGCTGTTGAGTTCCTGCAGGCTCTCCCAGCCCTGGATGGCCGAGGCGCCCGCCGACGCGTCAGGGCCGTAGGGCTCCTCGAAGACATCGGAGCGCTCATACTTCTCCTTGCGCACCTCGTGCATGTAACTGGTCTGGTGCATGGTGGTGGTTGTCGCTCTCCCGCTGTCTCGGTTGGTGTTATCCCCGGAGTGCGTTCTCCCCTTCAACACCTTTAGTGTGTGAAAACTCGGGTGCTCACCCTTGGCTGTCTCATGCTAGACTAAAGGCTGCCCGGCACCTGCCGGCTGCGAAATAGACCCCCACAAATCTCCTGCTGGCCTGATCCCACGCAAGCCGCGCGCATAGGGCCTTCCAGAGTTTGTTAGCCTTTGTGGCTGACAATACAAAAGCTCTGCCAATGATGATCGAGCAAAAAGACAAAAACAAACGGCAGACAGGCGAAGGGGAATATTGCTGTGTCAAATGGACCATTATCAGAAGCCTCATTGTTTCCAATCAACTGTTTTTCTAGATCTCGGTTTGATTTATGGGGAATTTTGGACTATGGCCTAGGTTTACCACATGACCAAGTGGAAATAGCATGCTGTGCAGGTTTTTGTTACAGGCCATAGACAATTACTAATGTGCCAAAAGTACCCTAGTAACCCCAAAAGCAGATTTGAGCTATTTTGTTCTCCTACTGGTTATTATACCAACTGTTACAAATTGGCAAGCCCTGTCACATTATTCATCACACAAGTGAATTGAATATTCATAGATGTCCGCAAACATTAAATTATTACACACAATAACCCACAGAAAGCATTGGCCAAGATCCAGCACAAATAAGGAAAATGGTCAGTCATACATTATACAAACCGTTCCAATTGCATAAAGATTATATGAAATTACAATCCCACTGATGGGAGTCACAACAATTGACTGACTGTCCCATGGGTAAAAAATACATTTTTATCAACTGCATGAGAAAAATACTTGGAATGCTTGGTTTAGCTCCCAACTTGTCTACTGAATATTCTGAATGTATTGACTGTACACAAATCGACAGCCTGCTTCTTTTTCAGATATGGGGATTGGTGTTACTGTAAAATGTGTATTCCTCTGTGGAATTTGCAAATTCAAGTCCATGAGCAGCCACAGTAACACTAGTATCTGTACAAATGAGCTTGTGTTGCATCCACCCTCACCTCACAACAACACACCAAAAGCCAAAGAGTTCTCTCTCTCTCGTCTAAGTTTATATGAGGATGGTGTTCCCTTCAGGAAAGCTCTCAACCTGAAATACCTCAGACATTCTGTGAATGTTTACATAAATCGTAAAAATGTCAAATAGAACCCAGACAACAGCTTTTTTTTCAGGTAGGCTCTCTGGACACTGATAATGCTTGTGCCTCAAGCAATGCTATTTAAGCTGTGTCTGGTGGGTGGTGTGTGTGTGCGTGCATGTGTGACCTCACTTCACATTGCAGCAGACCAGTGTTGGTTGAGTAGCATAGGTTGAGTGCATAAATGACTCATCTTGTTCCAGGGCAATAGCCGTGCTCTGCTATGTACGTTAACATGACTTCATGACCTCAAGATCTAACCCAACTGTGTCAGTTTGTGTGTTGACATATATTGTATTTATATATTGTATGTGTATTTTGTTCATATGGTGTGTGTGTGCATTAGGGCATTGTCCTGTGTGGTGGGTGGTCACACTCGACAGATCTAGAGGGGCTGTCTGCCCGTATAAGGCTGAATGGAGCACATGCCACAATGTGTTACATCAGCACTTCTGACCCTAGAAAAGCCAGGGGTTCAGAGAAAAAAATAGTTATGCAGTGCAGGCAGCTAGAACTGGACATCGGCTCTGAGTTCTGTAAAATATATGTTAGTATTAGTATTACTGAACAAAAATATAAACACAACATTCAACAATTTCAAAGATTTTGAGTTACAGTTCATAGAAGAAAATCAGTAAATTGAAATAAATTAATTAGGCTCTAATCTATGTATTTCACATGACTGGGCAGAGGCTAAGACATGGGTGCACCTGTCAACTGGATGGATTATCTTGGCAAAGGAGACCTTGTCCATTCTATTATGTTGGAAAGAATAATGACAGTAACTTTCATAGAGCCATGTCGATGGATTTTGGCACTGAGAATTCTTACCTTCATCTGCTACAGAATGAGCACCCTGCTTGTCAAAGCACTTCCAAAGGCAGCCTTGAGAGAACATTTACTGTGTGATAATGTCTTGTTTCCAATATGGCCTTTTGCCCCCAGCACAAGGTGCACCTGTGTAATGATCATGCTGTTTAATCAGCTTGTTGATATGCCACACCTGTCAGGTAGATGGATTATCTTGGCAAAGGAGAAATGCTCACTAACAGGGATGTAAACAAATTTGTGCACAAAATTTGAGAGAAATAAGCTTTTTGTGCATATTTATTTAAGCTCATGAAAAATGGAAAGAACACTTTACATGTTGCATTCATATTTTTGTTCAGTATATATTAATTTGTTATTTATAGATTTTCTAAGTTCAGTCCACTGTAGGCCCCTATTGTTTTACCTTACAATAACACTGTCACGCTGTATGATAGGAGACAAGCGCAGGAATACGTAATAAGGGTTTTTATTTTCTCCACCCAAACAAAAGAGTGAGGTGTAAACCTCTAAATAATACACGGGACGAGACCTGTAAAACAAGTGCACAATAACACGTAGCATGGAAGCCAATACAACACAGGTACTCACAAGACCAATGGACACGATAACAATAACTGACAAGGACAATGGAAACAGAGGGCACATATATACTAATCAGGGGGAATGGGAACCCGGTGTGCGTAATGAAACAAGACAGTCCAGGGTTGGTGGTATTTTTTATTTATTTCACCTTTATTTAATGAATTCATTTAAATTGACTGATTCCCTTATGTGAACGGTAACACAGTAAAATCTTTGAAATTGCCGTATGTTGCGTTTATATTTTTGTTCAGTATATTTGACAGGACACAGAACGAAGCAGAGAATTTAACGACAACCCACACAGAAACCAATCACACAGTATCAGAGTTCTAAAGTAGCCCTCATTCCAAATTCTGAAAACAATCGCTTCCTCATTCACCAAAGCCTGATAGAGTCAGACATCCCAAAAGTAACTTATTTGCATTCCAATTCATATGACTACTTTTACGCCTCAGTAGAACAAGATAGTTAAGGGAGTGCATGGATGAACTTAAAGCTATGTTATTGTAATTAAATCACTGCAGTAGTCATGATAAGGACATTTTAATAGCTTGTAGCTCGTGTAGAATTTGGTAAACTGGTGCAGGCTATAGATTTGTACATAATTCTACTTAACTACTTAATTAAATTAAACATAAGTTGAAGGTTTCTGCCCCATATATCTACTACTGTCATGTTCCAGCACAACTTGACCTGATATAATGATGGAAGCATTTCCTCGTCACATACAGTACTGTACAGGTGTTGTAACTTTTAATGGGTTACAGAGTTAATGTTTACAGTTAATTCATTGAGCTGTATCTAAATATATTTTCTTTACAGTTATTTACATATGTAATTGTATTAGAATTCATGTGATGGAGATTGAGAGAACTACATACATATTTATGTTGTATTGGTTAGTACTGGATTACGCTATTAACTGCAAGTACCAGAATGCCTTGCGACAGGTAGTAAGAAAAGCGAAGAACGCGGCAGTTATGTACAAGAGACAGCTGATTATCCTGACTTTTGTTTGTAGAATCTCAAGTTGTTAAATATAATGTGAACAAGTATTATTACTAAAATAAGAGTTCACTTCACAACCCGACGTCCAGAGTCATTACTTTGAAGATAGTTATTCTCATCACTGGTACAAAGGAAAACTAATACCCTCACTAACTTGCTTTCCAAACAAGATGCATTCACAAATGAGCTGAACATGTGAAAAATATTCAGCAAAGAGGACAATGGAAGTTGACTTTCAATAGAATAGAATAAAACTTTATTGTCCATCCAGGATGGACATTTTCTTTGGCATCACCTTCATTAAAAGAATCACATACACACACATTTTCACATCATATACATTTAAATATGCTTATTCATTATCAGATGCATATTCATTATCAAAACTAATGAGTTAAAATGTATATGCTTCATCTGTATATTTTCACATTTATTCAAACACCAGTGCATGTATTTCTAATGGAAAACAATTGAATTGCTTCCAGGGGTAACATGCAGTCTGGCCATTGACATAACTGATTGCTAAAATGCGAGCTCTAATGCCAAAGTGTTAATTGGAAGGACATCTTGTGATTATACAAACTAGCTAATTTGTTAAAATGTCACTTAGAGAATAGAAATGTCACCCATTAGGCCTATGAATAGTCTTGAATTTGTCTTTTAGAAATGTATTAAACAGTGTGGCCCCATGAGTGAGCGAACTGTGAACTCTGCCAAGATACTGGCAAATCTCCCCATTGAGTAGACTATAACGTTATAACAGGTGCAACACAATTCAATTAGCAAAGCCAGTGATGTCATTTGTGGTGGTTAATTTCTTTACTATCAAAGGAGAGACAAACTTATCACGCAAGTCAGAGTTATACTTAAACTAAATCTTTAATCACTTATTAATAAGGGAACAGGTCAATACAACACACACATATAAAGTGAATCGATTGAGTGCTCTCAGGTAATGATGGCTGGTCGACGATTCACACTCAGATGATTCGTTGAGAGCCCCGAGACAAAAGTACAAAGGTCTTTTATAGCCAAGATACACCCCTTTCAACCTACATGACGAACAACAGATATATAGAATGGGTCACAAGGTTAAGATTTGTATGAAAGATACCTATAATACATAGCAGACAGTATCTGCTGTGTCAACAGTTTTCATTGTATAGAGACCAGTGTCTGGCGCTCCGACTCCAAACTGGAACCATCTCTCCCTGGTACGGTATAGAACAGAAACATTAACTCATGCTCTGGAATGCTCTTTAGGTTTTATCACCTAAAATACATTGTAAATCTCCTGTCAGTGTTATCTCCCAGAGGCCCATCCTCAGTAGAACACACACAATAGTTAAGAATACTATATTCTGTTGCATAAAACAACCATTTGATGCAATAAAAGTATTATAACATAGTCTTGCAATTTTCCACCATACATGCTAGCTGTCAATACAGGGAACAGGACAAGCCGTATCCAACTAGTGACTAAGTGAACAACATCACACATACATTACACTCACCCCACATTCAAGACTTGAGACAGGACACCTTTATAAAACACCTTCTCAGCTAGAGCGGAAGCCTCTCTGCTAGAAAGGAAGAAACAGTATGTGTCACATTGCCAGAAGAGGGAGAGGAGGAAGCATATTTTTTTTATTCTCTAGGAGCACGTTGGTGGAGAGGAGAGAACAGCAGGAAGGACAGGAGCGACAGTGCATTTGGAGTGATGAAGAGGAGAGGACCTGTTGTTTTCTTACAATAGCCTACAGAAAGTAATTGCCTGGGGACGTGGGCTAGACTACATGTTAAATACATGAACTGCTCAAGATGAGATTGATAATGCGAAAAGACAACAATTCCTGGGATCTTCTGAAAGCAAGTCAGTATTCTGGATATATTTTCAGTTTCTCATGTATCAAAGTGGTGGTCTTTTTGAGAGACAAGTTTAAATGTTACTTTCCACAACGGTAAATCTTTGCAAAATGTAATTTACACTGCGTTGTTGAATAATGTACCCACAGTGACGGATTTCTTTGGTTTTCTCTAGCCCATGTCTACTTGCTTATTTCATTCAAAGAGGTTTAATGGAATGCAATCCATTTCACATGTTGAAAACGCTTGTAGAAAAATACCTTGTGCGTGCGTAGTCATGTGTTTGTAGCATATCAGTCAGGATAACTCGTCACAACACAGTGGTGCAGCTTCAGCTCATTAAATATTATATAGGCCAATAACATTTTTAAAGTTAAAGCTTTAATCTTAAAATGTCTGTGTGATGCTTAATTGAACAGTGCATAAGTCCTAATTCATATTGTTTTCCACTGGTGTGAGAGAAAGATGGGATGTTTTCTGCACTTGATAATTCAACATAGCCTAACAGTCTAATCATGGAAGAGCACAGATGTAAATTGAGTCAGCTGGAACTCCAAAGGTGACAGGTATGCCATGGTTCACTATAAAGTAGGGCTAAATGATCTAGTCCCAGTGGTTTGGTAAATAGAGACGAGCTGGTTTGTATAAGAAACCATTTAATGCAATATTCCACCTCCTCATTTTTTCAAGGTGCAATTAGTGAACTCAGTTTGCATTTAATTGCAACAAGTGATTATTTAATTTGTTGATTTGCATATGTGTGCATGATTGTTGCTTTATTTTCCCAACAGCTTTAAATTGTATTATTTGCGTCATTGTACTCTCTCTCTCTTCCTCTTTCTCTCTCTCTCTCTTTCTGTCCCTCTCTCGCTATCTCTTTCTTTCTTTCTTTCTTTCTTTCTTTCTTTCTTTCTTTCTTTCTTTCTTTCTTTCTTTCTCTCTCTTGCTATATCTATCTATCTATCTATCTATCTATCTATCTATCTATCTATCTATCTATCTATCTATCTATCTATCTATCTATCTATCTATCTATCTATCTCCTACAAGTTATATTTCTTCCCCCAACCACTCTGTCACTTGCTTCTGTCACAATTCAAATGGTGAAATGAAGGAGTCAAGTGCAGAGAGCAGGGTAGTTCCTTTGCAAGTGGAAAATATTTATTTCACCCAGAAATAAACTATGAGACGGCTACGCCACACAACAAAGGACGTGTCAAAAATACAGTCCAATATAAAAAATAAGACTGAATCCACTACATAGAAAATCACCACCAAAAAACAGAATAACAAGCCCGCACAAAGACGACGGGCCAACTGGGTTTAAATAAAACCCTAAACACAACAGGTGTAACCAATTAGACAACCTAAATGAAAACAGAAAAGGGGATCGGTGGCAGCTAGTAGGCCGGAGACGACGACCGCCGAGCGCCGCCCGAACGGGAAGAGGCACCATCTTCGGCGGGATTCGTAACAGCTTCCTGTCCTCCGCCCTCCACACACACTCTCTCTCCCTTACCAAGAGTGTTGATGTTGTTTGTGGAGGGCTTGTCTATTGAGTCAGTGTTAAGCCTTTTTTCTGAGTGTTTCATAACACTCTATTGTGTGTTGGATGGTGTCCAGGTTATTACAGCTGGCTCTTTTTCCACGTTATTATTCTAACAATGAGAGTAAATTGGCTAATTCTCTTTCAGCTTTGTCATGGTTATTCTATCTCCTGACCACCAATCACTCTGACGCAATGTCCATTCATGTGGATTGAAGTGAATAATTTTACAACATACTTGTTAGGTACTTAACCCAGGGTTTCTCTTCAATAGAGAGCAGATAATAATAAAACTGATGAACAGAAAATAAATTGTCATAGCGGTTTTCATGATTATTTTACCAGCTCTGCAATGTCAACAGCGGCACCCACAAGATGCTACATTTATTCATGCTTATTTGATCCGGGGAGCATGTTTGCTTCTGAAATCAATGTTTAATGAATTTTCACACATTCTCTGGTCTCTCTGTGAGTCTAAGTTGAGAACAACTGTGTTGCAGGTCAGTCGAAGATGTTCTCTTGGCTGTCTGAGTGACAAGTGGGATCTTTTCTACACTCCAAAAGACTCTCCCTCATCCACCTCCATAGTTCCTGCAAGACACTGACACCATGACCCAAACACCTTCTGAAATGGTTCCTGGAAGACACTGAAATAATTTAGAAAGAAAACACAAATTAAAACAAGAAACCTAAAACTTATTGGGAATTCACCATGGGAGATCCCAACATCAGCCAGCTGGCTGCGGTGTACGCTGAGACCCCTGGCTACGTGCTGGGAGGAAGCGAGCTGGACCCGTTTACGGATAACTACGACACAGACTATGGTATTCCCGACAACGAGATTCCCGACACTACGCAGGGCACAGCCTTCTTCGTTGCCACCATCGTCATCGCCATAGTGCTCATCTGCATTATGCTCGTCTGCGGTGTTGGCAACTTCCTGTTTATCGCTACTTTGGCACGGTACAAGAAGCTACGTAACCTCACTAACCTGCTCATAGCTAATCTGGCTATATCAGACTTCATAGTGTCAGTGGTGTGCTGCCCGTTCCTGGTGGATTACTATGTGGTGAAGCAGTTGTCCTGGGACCATGGCCTGGTGCTGTGTGCCTCCGTCAACTACATCAGGACTGTGTCTCTCTACGTGTCCACTAACGCACTGCTGGCTATCGCTGCAGACAGGTGGGTCAGTGCCTTATCCCCATTTATTGGTGTCTTTCAATGACAGGTGTGTGTGTGTGTGTGTGTGTGTGCGTGCGTGTCCACTAATTGCCTTGCACTTCTCAGGAGTTTTATCTTGTTGAAGGCACCTTGCCCCTTGTTTCAGCCTTGTAGCAATCAATAAGTGACTTAGCTAGCATAGTCTGCCATCAAAGTCAGTGGCAATGTTTCTAAATTGTCCCCTGTAAGTGTCTTCCTTTCTTTTTTGCAGCTTCATTAAATAGTACCCGCAAAACACCAGTCTCAACGTCAACAGTGAAGAGGCGACTCCGGGATGCTGGCCTTCTAGGCAGAGTTCCTCTGTCCAGTGTCTGTGTTCTTTTGCCCATCTTAATATTGTATTTTTATTGGCCAGTCTGAGATATGGCTTTTTCTTTGCAACTCTGCCTAGAAGGCCAGCATCCCGGAGTCGCCTCTTCACTGTTGACGTTGAGACTGGTGTTTTGAAGGTACTATTTAATAAAGCTGACAGCTGAGGACTTGTGAGGCGTCTGTTTCTCAAACTAGACTCTCTAACCTTCTTGTCCTCATGCTCAGTTGTGGGCCGGGTCTCCCACTCCTATTTCTATTTTGGTTAGAGACAGTTTGCTCTGTTCTGTGAAAGGAGTAGTACACAGTGTTGTACGAGATCTTCAGTTTCTTGGCACCTCACCTAAGAGAAGCATCAGGGAGTGTTTTTTTTGTGACAGTGTAAATGACTTTGGGTCCGGGAGCCGTTACAGGCTATCATGCCTCAGCCAGATCGCCAGGCTCCCCTGCCTCAGCCGGCTCATCGGGCTTTCATGCCTCCGCCGGATCGCCAGGCTCCCCTGCCTCAGCCGGCTCATCGGGCTTTCATGCCTCCGCCGGATCGCCAGCCTCCCCTGCTTCCACCAGCTCGTCAGGCTCTCATGCCTCAGCCGGATTGCCAGGCTCCCCTGCCTCAGCTGGTCTTGCAGGTTCCCACGCCCCAGCCGGCTCGACAGGTTCCCGCGCCTCAGCCGGCGTGACAGGGTCTCATGCTTCAGCAGGGGTGACCGGTCCACTCCTGATCCCCGGGTTCGTCCCCTTTGTCGGCGTCCTGCGGCATGAGCCGCGCGTCGGGGAGGGGGTACTGAGTGGAGGTCGTTTGACTGCTGACCCATTACGGATGCAGGCAATGAGGCAGTGATCGCTGAGATCTCGGTAGAAAACAGGTGTATTTAGAGGGCAAGTTGGTTAGGATGATATCTATGAGGGTGCCCGTGTTTACGGCTTTGGGGTGGTACCTGGTAGGTTCATTGATAATTTGTGTGAGATTGAGGGCATCAAGCTTAGATTGTAGGATGGCTGGGGTGTTAACTTCTTTGATATAGGGGGCAGCATTTTCACTTTTGGATGAATTGCGTGCCCATAGTGAACTGCCTCCTACTCTGTCCCAGATGCTAATATATGCATATTATTATTACTATTGGATAGAAAACACTCTGAAGTTTCTAAAACTGTTTGAATGATGATGTCTGTGAGTATAACAGAACTCATATGGCAGGCAAAAACCAGAGAAAAAATCCAAACAGGAAGTGAGAATTCTGAGGCTGGTTGATGTTAAACTCATCGCCTATTCAATTCCCTGTGATATATGGATCTGTTTGCACTTCCTACGCCTTCCACTAGATGTCAACAGTCGGTAGAACATGAATGAATGAAGTTTATACTGTGTTGTGGGACTGGATGAGAGGGGAATGAGTCAGTGGTCTGGCAGATTGCCAGTTCCTGGTCACGCGCTTTCCTCATGATATCGCCTTGCGTTCCATAACTTCTACAGACATGAAGGAATGCTCCGGTTGGAACGTTATTGGATATATATGATAACAACATCATGAAGATTGATTCTCTACTTACTTTGACCAGATTATTCGACGTGTAATATAACTTCTTGAAGTTTTCGTCCGACGTTTGCCTGCATCTGCGCGAGCGTTTGGACACATGTACTACACATGCTAGCAAAAGTAGCTACTTGGACATAAGTAATGGACATTATCGAACAAAATAACGATTTATTGTGGAACTAGGATTCCTTGGAGTGCATTCTGATGAAGATGATCAAAGGTAAGGGAATATTTATGATGTAATTTCGTACTTCTGTTGACTCCAGATGGCGGAGAAATGTTGTTAAATCTGAGCGCCGTCTCAGATTATTGCATGGTGTGCTTTTTACGTAAACTAACTTCTGGCTAGCTTCTGTTGTGGATATCAGATTTGAGGTGAATAATACGTTTTTTTTAAATTGGTGAGGCGGGTTGCAGGAGAGTGTTTTGAAGTTGAGTTTTTAGAAAAAATATATATAAAAAAGATATGCGAAGAATTTTTTTAAATATATACACTGCTCAAAAAAATAAAGGGAACACTTAAACAACACAATGTAACTCCAAGTCAATCACACTTCTGTGAAATCAAACTGTCCACTTAGGAAGCAACACTGATTGACAATAAATTTCACATGCTGTTGTGCAAATGGAATAGACAAAAGGTGGAAATTATAGGCAATTAGCAAGACACCCCCAATAAAGGAGTGATTCTGCAGGTGGTGACCACAGACCACTTCTCAGTTCCTATGCTTCCTGGCTGATGTTTTGGTCACTTTTGAATGCTGGCGGTGCTCTCACTCTAGTGGTAGCATGAGACGGAGTCTACAACCCACACAAGTGGCTCAGGTAGTGCAGCTCATCCAGGATGGCACATCAATGCGAGCTGTGGCAAGAAGGTTTGCTGTGTCTGTCAGCGTAGTGTCCAGAGCATGGAGGCGCTACCAGGAGACAGGCCAGTACATCAGGAGACGCGGAGGAGGCCGTAGGAGGGCAACAACCCAGCAGCAGGACCGCTACCTCCGCCTTTGTGCAAGGAGGAGCACTGCTAGTCGGCTGGCCCTCGCTACATATTCGTCGCCAGACCCACTGGCTCCAGGTCATCCAGAAGTCTATGCTAGGTAAAGCTCCGCCTTATCTCAGTTCACTGGTCACAATAACAACACCCACCCGTAGCACACGTTCCAGCAGGTATATCTCACTGATCATCCCCAAAGCCAACACCTCAGTTGGTCGCCTTTCCTTCCAGTTCTCTGCTGCCAGTGACTGGAACGAATTGCAAAAATCGATGAAGTTGGGACATTTTATTTCCCTCACCAACTTTAAACATGAACTATCTGAGCAGCTAACCGATCGCTGCAGCTGTACATAGTCCATCTGTAAATAGCCCACCCAATCTACCTACCTCATCCCCATACTGTTATTATTTTATTTACTTTTCTGCTCTTTTGCACACCAGTATCTATACTTGCACATCATCATCTGCTCATTTATCACTCCAGTGTTAATCTGCTAAATTGTAATTATTCGCTGCTATGGCCTATTTATTGCCTACCTCCTCATGCCTTTTGCACACACTGTATATAGACTTTCTTTTTTCTACTGTGTCATTGACTTGTTTATTGTGTTATTAGCTTGTTTATTGTTTATTCCATGTGTAACTCTGTGTTGTTGTCTTTGTCACACTGCTTTGCTTTATCTTGGCCAGGTCGCAGTTGCAAATGAGAACTTGTTCCCAACTAGCCTACCTGGTTAAATAAAGGTGAAATAAAAAATGTAAAAATAAAAAGACCACCATTGTCCCTGTGCCCAAGAACACAAAGGCAACCTGCCTAAATGACTACAGAGTCGTAGCACTCACGTCTGTAGCCATGAAACTGCTTTAAAAGGTTGGTAATGGGTCATCAACACCATTATCCCAGAAACCCTAGACCCACTCCAATTTGCATAACGCCCAAACAGATACACAGATGATGCAACCTCTATTGCACTCCACACTGCCCTTTCCCACCTCGACAAAAGGAACACTTATGTGAGAATGCTATTCATTGACTACAGCTCAGCGTTCAACACCATAGTACCGTCAAAGATCATCACTAGGCTAAGGATCCTGGGACTAAACACCTCCCTCTGCAACTGGATCCTGGACTTCCTGACTGGCCGCCCCCAGATGGTGAGGGTAGGTAGCAACACATCTGCCACGCTGATCCTCAACACTGGTGCTCCCCAGGGGTGCATGCTCAGTCCCCTCCTGTACTCCCTGTTCACCCACGACTGCATGGCCAGGCATGACTCCAACACCATCATTAAGTTTGCAGACGACACAACAGTGGTAGGCCTGATCACCGACAACGACGAGACAGCCTATAGGGAGGAAGTCAGAGACCTGGTCGGGTGGTGCCAGAATAACAATCTATCCCTCAATGTAACCAAGACTAAGGAGATTATTGTGGACTACAGGAAAAGGAGGACCGAGCACGCCCCCATTCTCATTTACGGGGCTGTAGTGGAGCAGGTTGAGAGCTTCAAGTTCCTTGGTGTCCACATCAACAACAAACTAGAATGGTTCAAACACACCTAGACAGTCGTGAAGAGGGCATGACAAAGCCTAATCCCCCTCAGGAAATTAAAAAGATTTGGCATGGGTCCTGAGAACCTCAAAAGGTTCTACAGCTGCAACATCGAGAGCATCCTGACTGGTTGCATTACTGCCTGGTACGGTAACTGCTCGGCCTCTGACCGCAAGGCACTACAGAGGGTAGTGCGTACGGCCCAGTACATCACTGGGACTAAGCTGACTGCCATCCAGGACCTCTACACCAGGCGGTGTCAGAGGAAGGCTCTAAAAATTTTCAAAAACCTCAGCCTCCCTAGTCATAGACTGTTCTCTCTACTACCACATGGCAAGCGGTACCGGAGTGCCAAGTCTAGGACAAAAAGGCTTCTCAACAGTTTTAACCCCCAAGCTATAAGACTCCTGAACAGGTAATCAAATGGCTACCCTGACTATTTGCTTTGTGTGCCCCCCCACCCATGTACATTCACCTTGGTACATTCATGTACATACGACCTCAATTGGCCCGACCAACCAGTGCTCCCGCACATTGGCTAACCGGGCTGTCTGCATTGTGTCCCACCCACCACACGCCAACCCCTCTTTTACGCTACTGCTACTCTCTGTTCATCAAAAATGCGTAGTCATTTTAATCATATCTACATGTACATACTACCTCAATCAGCCTGACTAACCGGTGTCTGTATGTAGCCTCGCTACTGTATATAGCCTGTCTTTTTACTGTTGTTTAATTTCTTTACCTACCTATTGTTCACCGAATACCTTTTTTGCACTATTGGTTAGAGCCTGTAAGTAAGCATTTCACTGTAAGGACTGCACCTGTTGTATTCAGCGCACGTGACAAATAAACTTTGATTTGATCTACTAAAGATATTCAAACACTCTACGTGGAACATGGAAAATTGTTTCTATATTTTCATTGGAATTTTGGTTTGTTCCTACAAGAGCAGCTAAAAAGTGTTTGTAGATCCCATTAGGATTGGTTCGCTCATAATGTCATGCACCTTGGTTAAATTGCAAGGACTAGCAAGAGTATACTTTTCATTTGCATGTGTCCTGGTAGCCTGATGAAAATATATACTGACAAAAATTTAATTTTTGCTAGTTTTTATGTACCTTAATACACCCTCTCCTCTGTCCTCAGGTACATGGCCATCGTCCATCCTCTGAGGCCTCGTATGAAGTACCAGACGGCCTACTGTCTGATCACTGGTGTCTGGGTCGTACCCATCCTCATCTCCATCCCTTCTGCGTACTTTGCCTCCGAGACCATGTACCCTCATGGTGGTGCCAGCACCTCTCAGAACACCCACAAGACCTTTTGTGCCCAGATCTGGCCTGTGGACCAGCAGGCCTACTACCGCTCCTACTTCCTGTTTATATTTGCCCTGGAGTTCCTTGGGCCCGTTTTTGTCATGGCGATATGTTACGCACGGATCTCCCGTGAGCTCTGGTTCAAGAGTGTCCCGGGCTTCCAGACGGAGCAGATCCGGAAGAGGTTGCGTTGTCGGCGGAAGACAGTCATGGTCCTGATCGGGATCCTGACAGCATACATTCTGTGCTGGGCACCATATTATGGCTTCACCATCCTACGCGACTTCCACCCGACGCTCATCTCCCGCCAGAGGAACTCCCTGGTGGCCTTCTACATTATTGAGTGCATTGCCATGAGCAACAGCATGATGAACACCTTCTGCTTTGTCAGTGTCAAGAACAACACGGTCAAGTACCTGAAAAGGATTGTGCTGCTGCGCTGGAGGTCCACCTATACTCCCAGTAAGACTGTGGACGAGACAGACATCCGGACGTCCTCCATGCCGGTGACCGAGGAGGTCGAATGCATTCACCTGAGATGAACGAGGAGACGCCATTTTGAAACATTCAGATCTTGTGTTGTTGTCAGGGAGATGTCTCTGTTGGTGTTTTGGCACAACAGAAACTTTTACAGAAACAACAGAAACTAATATTAATATTGTTTTATGACATCCTCACACCATCTCAGTGATAACATACACAGTACTGTTGAAAAGGGACATTTCACTTCCTGTTTTGGCAGCATGCAGTGAACACGAGTCGGCGAGTCGGCCAGCCGCTCTTAACAAACATATATTTCACTTCAAATGTAAGAAGAAAAACTATGTCTTCTCCTTTATTCTGCTCAAAATTGCAGCAATTAATCTACTGATCAAATAGCCTACAAGCCATCAGTGCATTTCCTGAAAATGAATAACACACTTCAGGGTTGATTTTCTCTAAACAGGCGATCAGTGACACTTCTGTTTGAACAAGATCTGCTGCACTAAATTCTGAGATTGGTTGCACACGTTGGATATTATTGCAAAGCTCAGAATCTCCTCTTTTCAACAATATACTGATGAGTCCAATATACATTACCAGTAAAAAGTTAAGACATACCTACTTATTCACAGGTTTTTCTTTATTTTGACTATTTTCTACATTGTAGAATAATAGTGAAGACATCAAAACTATGAAATAACACATATGGAATCATGTAGTAATCAAAAAAGTGTTAAACAAATCAAAATACATTTTATATTTGAGATTCTTCAAAGTAGCCACCCTTTGCCTTGATGAGAGCTTTGCACAGTCTTGGTATTCTCTCAACCAGCTTCATGAGGTAGTCACCTGGAATGTATTTCAATTAACAGGTGTGCCTTGTTAAAAGTTAATTTGTGGAATTTATTTCCTTCTTAATGCATTGAGCCAATCAGTTGTGTTGTGACAAGGTAGGGGTGGTTTACAGAAGATAGCCCTATTTGCTATAAGACCAAATCCATATTATGGCAAGAGCAGCTCAAATAAGCAAAGAGAAACAATATACCATCATTACTTTAAGACACGAAGGTCAGTTTCTTCAAGTGCAGTCACAAAAATCATCAAGTGCTATGATTAAACTGGCAATCATAAAGACCGCCACAGGAAAGGAAGAAGCAGAGTTACCTCTGCTGCAGAGGATAAGTTCCTTAGAGTAACCAGCCTCAGAAATCGGCAATTAATTGCACCTCAGATTGCAGCCCAAATAAGCAACAGACACATCTCAACATCAACTGTTCAGAGGAGACTGGGTGAATCAGGCCTTCATGGTCGAATTGCTGCAAGGAAACCAATACTAAAGGACACCAATAAGAATAAGAGACCTGCTTGGCCCAAGAAACACGAGCAATGGACATTAGACCGGTGGAAATATGTCTTTTGGTCTGATGAGTCCAAATTTGAGATTTTTGGATACAACCGTTGTATCTTTGTGAGACGCAGAGTAGGTGAACGGATGATCTCTACATGTGTGGTTCCCACCATGAAGCATGGAGGAGATGTGATGGTGTGGGGCTGCTTTGCTGGTGACACTGTCAGTGATTTATTTAGAATTCAAGGCACACTTAACCAGCATTGCTACCACAGCATTCTGCAGCGATATGCCATCCCATCTGGTTTGCGTATGTGTTATTTCATAGTTTTGATGTCTTCACTATAACTCTACATTGTAGAAAATAGTCAAAACAAAGAAAAACCCTTGAATGAGTAGGTGTGTCCAAACTTTTGACTGGTACTGTATATGTCAGGGTCCATGCGACTGACAAGGATGGAGCAAGTCACATATAAGGTTGTATGACCACAGGATGGTGAGGTGGTAAGATTCCTTTTCAATTTGCTCATTTGCTGTTGATCAATGATCAATGGAATGGGAATGAACTCAAAAAGCCAGTTGACTTTTTTCACTCTTATTTTCCTTGAATATGCTGTTTCACCCTTCAATTTGATATTTAATTAAGCCAAGCGTCTTTTGATATGACGCTTCGTAAGAAAACAAGTGACAAATGAATAGCCCAAGATTGACACAACACTTGGTCATAATGATTTTGTTATTACAAAGAATATAGCGCTCACATTTAACTGAAATACTGAAATAACATGATTTCGTTTTTTTCTATCTATGAAGGGTGTTTTTCCTTCTGTCTTCCTTTCCTTTTAATTTTAAGTGTTTCTCTACACTGCATTATCCAAGATATTGACCGCTAATCTCCTTACTCATTGTATATTAAATTAGGAGATAGATGGTAAGCAGCTCGCTATGCTGCAGCCCTGCATCTGTCCAGGGTGGGACCAATGATGTATATAAACCCTGGATTGCAGATGCTATGTATTGGCCATTGAGAGGCTTTGAAGCCGCCGGTCGGCCATATTGGCAGTCCTAATTAGGAGCATCCGCAATCCAGGGTTTATATACATCATTGGTCCCACCCTGGACAGATGCAGGGCTGCAGCATAGCGAGCTGCTTACCATCTATCTCCTAATTTAATATACAATGAGTAAGGAGATTAGCGGTCAATATCTTGGATAATGCAGTGTAGAGAAACACTTAAAATTAAAAGGAAAGGAAGACAGAAGGAAAAACACCCTTCATAGATTAAAAAAACTAAATCATGCCATCCAGGACCTCTACACCAGGCGGTGTCAGAGGAAGGCTCTAAAAATTGTCAAAAATAGAAATAAATGGAATTCTACAGTATTTCAATTAAATACGACACAATTGTATTTAAGTATTTTTGTCTTGTAGTGGGGACAATAAAATTAGTAATCTCAAAAAATTATACTTTAAGTGTCACACCCTGGCCTTGGTTATCTTTGTTTTCATTATTATTTTAGTTAGGTCAGGGTGTGACATGGGGAAGTATGTGTTTTGGGTTGTCTAGGGGTTTGTAGGTTTAATGGGAAATGCCTTGTCTAGGTGTTTGTATGTCGATGGCTGCCTAGATTGGTTCTCAATTAGAGACAGCTGTGGTTTATTGTCTCTAATTGGGAGCCATATTTAAGGCAGCCATGGGCATCATGTGTTTGTGGGTAATTGTCTATGTTCTATGTTGCATGTGTGCACTAGTTCTTTATTAGCTTCACGTTCGTCTGTTTGTTGTTTTTGTTTCGTTTTCCTTCTTATAATAAAAAGAAGATGTATTTTGCACACGCTGCGCCTTGGTCATCTCTCTCTCCTATAGACGATCGTGACATTAAGGAAAATGTTTCAGTATATTTTTTCAATTCTTATTTGTATGTTAAACTGACATAATACAATTTATAAGTAATTTATAAGTATGCATTAAGGTGTCTGTGATAGAAATATGGCAAAAACAACAGAGCTTATGCCCATATCTACCTTCAATCCTGTCACGTTCTGACCATAGTTCTTGTGTGTTTTACTTGTTTTAGTGTTGGTCAGGACGTGAGCTGGGTGGGCATTCTATGTTGTGTGTCTAGTTTGTCTGTTTCTATGTTTGGCCTAATATGGTTCTCAATCAGAGGCCGGTGTTTTGTGTTGTCTCTGATTGGGAATCATATTTAGGTGGCTTGTTTTGTGTTGGGGTTTGTGGGTGGTTGTCTTCTGTCTTTGTGTTCTGCACCAGGTAGGACTGTCTCGGTTTTCACGTTTGTTATTTTGTATTTTGTATAGTGTTCACGTTATCGTCTCTTTGTTTATTAAACATGTTGAACTAGCCGCGCTGCATTTTGGTCCTCTCCTTCACCAACGGAAGAAAACCGTTACAAATCCCAAATCTTTACAAGACCAATTCAAATGGAAATGGTCTATGAAGAGTATTAAGTACACTCTTAGAAAACGGGTTCCAAAAGGTTTCTTTGGCTGTCCCCATAGGAGAATCATTTTTGGTTTTGATAGAACTCTCTGTAGAAAGGGTTCTACAAGGTACTCAAAAGGTTCTAAATAGCACCTTTTTTCTAAGAGTGTACTTAGGAATTTTATACCAAGTAACTTAAATGATTGAAAAGGTTACCAATGAGTTGACAAGAATATACTTACTTCCTATTTATCTTATAAGCAGAGTTAATGTCATCAATATCAATATTACCAACATTTCTTTGTTTCAGGATCTTCCAACTTCACATCCAGGTCCTGTATCATCCATATAAGGCGGGTGGTCTGAATTTATCTAACGTATATCTTTACTATTGGACAGCACAACTCGCCCAAGTTAAGCAATGGTTTTCAACCTGACTATGTTATTGGGCAAGAGTAGAATCCTTTGACATCTTCCCATATGAGTTGAAATATCTGCACTCCTTTGGTTTGTAAGACGTAAAGGAGATGACTAATTACCCAGTCATTTTGAAGTCGACAAGTTTGGAAGGCATTTCGTAAATTACTGGGTTACAATGTAGCTCTCTTCTTTTTAGCGCCAATATCTTGAGATCCCTGCTTCTCATCTTGTTTTAAGGATGATGCATTTAAATCCGGGTTTGATAAAGGAATAAGGGAAATTAACCATGTCTTCCAGGATGGTACTTTTTTTTCTTTCAACCAAGTACGTAAGAAATTCAGTATTCTGTTGACCTATTTGTTTAGATTTTTTCAAGTCGGACATATGGTCCAGTTGAAACAGTGTTCTCTTATGGAACTAACATCCTCTTAACTAGATGTATTGCTGAACAATGGTGAAAAAACTGAAGTGTATTTCTAAGGTTCATTAATTGTTATTAGATCACATGCCAATAGAGACAGATGTTACTAGACACAAATGTGAACAAGAATTATAGGTGGTAATAAACAGGGAAGACTGGTCTTACATACAGTTGAAGTCGGAAGTTTACATACACTTAGGTTGGAGTCATTAAAACTAATTTTTCAACCACTCGACAAATTTCTTGTTAACAAACTATAGTTTTGCCAAGTTGGTTAGGACATCTACTTTGTGCATGACACAAGTAATTTTTCCAACAATTGTTTACAGACAGATTATTTCACTTATAATTCACTGTATCACAATTCCAGTGGGTCAGAAGTTTACATACACTAAGTTGACTGTGCCTTTACACAGCTTGGAGAACTCCCGAAAATTATGTCATGGCTTTAGAAGCTTATAATAGGCTAATTGACATAATTTGAGTCAGTTGGAGGTGTACCTGTGGATCTATTTCAAGGCCTACCATCAAACTCAGTGTCTCTTTGCTTGACATCATGGGAAAATCTTAAGAAAGCAGCCAAGACCTCAGAAAAAAAATGTAGAACTCCACAAATCTGATTCATCCTTGGGAGCAATTTCCAAATGCCTGAAGGTACCACGTTCATCTGTACAAACAATAGTACGCAAGTATAAACACCATGGGACCACGCAGCCGTCATACCGCTCAGGAAGGAGATGCGTTCTGTCTCCGAGAGATGAACATACTTTGGTGCGAAAAGCGCAAATCAATCCCAGAACAACAGCAAAGTGGCAGCATCATGTTGTGGGGGTGCTTTGCTACAGGAGGGACTGGTGTACTTCACAAAATAGATGGCATCATGAGGATGGAAAATGATGTGGATATATTGAAGCAACATCTCAAGACATCAGTCAGGAAGTTCAAGCTTGATCGCAAATGGGTCTTCCAAATGAACAATGACCCCAAGCATACTTCCAAAGTTGTGGGAAAATGGCTTAAGGACAACAAAGTCAAGGTATTGGAGTGGCCATCACAAAGCCCGGACCTCAATCCTATAGAAAATGTGTGGGCAGAACTGAAAAAGCGTGTGCAAGCAAGGAGGCCTACAAACCTGACTCAGTTACACCAGCTCTGTCAGAAGGAATGGGCCAAAATTCAGCTTGTGTAAGGCTACCCAAAACGTTTGACCGAAGTTAAACAGTTTAAACAGCAATGCTACCAAATACTAATTGAGTGTATGTAAACTTCTGACCCACTGGGAATGTGATGAAAGAAATAAAGGCTGAAATAAATTATTCTCTCTACTATTATTCTGACATTTCACATTCTTAAAATAAAGTGGTGATCCTAACTGACCTAAGACAGGGAATTTTTACTAGGATTAAATGTCAGGAATTGTGAAAAACTGAGTTTAAATGTATTTGGCTAAGGTGCATGTAAACTTCCGAGTTCAACTGTACTATGTGTTTGAAAGCCCACAAATGCTCATATAACCAAACTCTGCAAATGTAAATCCATTCACAGAGTTCACTATACAACAGAAAACAGCATTAACAAAATTAATGCTGAAATGTCTTTTCTGTGCTGGAGCTGTAATTGGCAAAATGGTAGTGTTTTGGACATGCAATTTTATCTTGATGTTTTGGAAATCAGCGATCGATACAATTTCATTATGTTTACAGATTTACTGTTTATGCCCCTCTTGCCTCGCTTGTGTCTGTTTGGCACTAGTGACTGTTGTAGATCCATGGAATACATATTAGAAAAAAATATTCCAAGATCTCAATCAAAGGCAGACCAGATTAATACACAAGTATTTTGCATTCCTATTTCCAATTCATGGCAATAAGAGCAAATCAATAATAATGGTTGACACTTCAATTGCTTGTTGTTTTTATTTTGGGTTGTTTGATTGTATCTCTATATGTATTGTTGCACATTTTGGTACTGTACATGTGTGTATTTGTAAACTTGTAAATGTAGCAACTCATGAGGAGCGAAAAAGAATGGAAAAATGTGATTGTTGATGCAATTAACTGTATTGTGATTTAATTGTTTCTTCTTCTTTTACAAATGCAAATAAACACATACATGAGTGACATTTCTATTGTATATCTGATCTGAATGTACAAAAGCAGCTTCTATAAAGGTTGTTCTGTTAAAATGTTACCCATGTATGATCTATTTTTTAGTGGCATTGTACCATTTGTACTGTTATGCTACTTGAACTAACTTTAAATCTGTAGATTTTGCTGTATGCTCCAAGGTCAGATCTGAATCTGTGAATAAGTTATCTTATATTGCTGTTCACTGTATTGTATGCGTAAGTAGTTGATAAAACGTTTGCTTTTTATGTTTTGTAGTGGTACTTGATCTGATTGAAATGAATTCCCAAGAGTTTCAAAATAATTTATGAGCTCAAACAAACGTCTCTCACCAATAGTCTGTAATGTGAACAAGCATATGTGTCCTGAATTGAACATCTTTCAATATTTAGTATTTATTATCCCTCTCACATTAGTTGCTAACAAACAGACCACAGGACTTAGCTGTTTTCTTTGAAGAACAGGTCGATGGAGACTCACAGCACCAACAGTCGTAATACTTTTGGAAAACCAACTAGCTCTCACAGTCTCACGTCAGAATTAGACATTCATTCATGTTCCTCATACGTCAAATTTCGAATTTGTTACAGACGTAAAATTTCTAAGCATTTAAGGTTAAGTTTAGGCATTGACTCCAAAATCTTAAGGTTAGGCATTCATTCCGAATAGTTAAGTTCAAATCAAATCAAATATTTATATAGCCCTTCTTACATCAGCTGATATCTCAAAGTGCTGTACAGAAACCCACCCTAAAACCCCAAACAGAAAGCAATGCAGGTGTAGAAGCACGGTGGCTAGGAAAAACTCCCTAGAAAGGCCAAAACCTAGGAAGAAATCTAGAGAGGAACCAGGCTATGAGGGGTGGCCAGTCCTCTTCTGGCTGTGCCGGGTGGAGATTAAAACAGAACAGAAGTTAAGGGTTAAGGTTTGGGATAGGCTTAAATCAAAAAAACAATCGCTGGATTTGAAGTTGCCACCTTTGGAATCAGAAGCGGATGCTCATGAAATGCTTACACCATCCACCATCCCCGTACACAAAACCGAAGCCTAATTGAACGGAACTGCGCTCACTGTTGCCCCTAGTGGCCAGTTTCCACATAATCTCCCAACATCCTCAGACATGGATGGACATCAAATACTGACTTGTATTACGGGTGACCTGGCTGTGGAAAACACAAGGTCATACCACTTGGAGGATAGAAACATTTGATCCTTTTAAAATTGGAAAATGGGTTCATTGTTTTTGTTGTTGTGTTTTTGTTATAGGGAATATATATATTAGTGCTTGTTTTCTTGTCTGTGAGTGCATGTACAGTTAATAAAACAAAAGGGTAAAAAAAACGGTTTCCTTATTTTACACTGGTGAGTTGTGATTATTTGTGCTCTTGATTGGATTATATGACCCATGGAGATCTGACACAACTAGGTACCCAGTTTATTTCAACCATACTCTAGGGAGAAAGATTGACAGGAAAGATGGCTTGCTCACTTCCTCAACACCCAGTGCATAGTTTATCCAAAATCAAAAATGGATACCACCCTCCATCCCACTGCTGGCTTGCTTCTGAAGCTAAGCATGGTTGGTCATGGTCAGTCCCTGGATGGGGAGACCAGATGCTGCTGGAAGTGGTGTTGGAGGGCCTGTAGGAGGCACCCTTTCCTCTGGTCTAAAAAAGAAAATCCCAATGCCCCAGGGCAGTGATTGGGGACATTGCCTTGTGTAGGGTGCTGTCTTTCAGATGGGATGTTAAACAGGTGTCCTTACTCTCTGTGGTCACTGAAGATCCCATGGCACTTGTAAGAGTAGCGGTATTAAGCCTGGTGTCCTGGCTAAATTCACAATCTGGCCTTTATACCATCATAGACATCTAATCATCCCCAGCTTACAATTGGCTCATTCATCTACCTTCCTCTCCCCTGCAACTATTCCCCAGGTCATTGATGTAAATGACAATATGTTCTCAGTCATCTTACCTAATAAAAAATAACATACACAGAAAAACTACAAACAAGCATTGGTGGAGGACCATACAGTAAGTTCATACTAAAGTTGAAGGTACAGCACAGCTACCATCATGATAAAGAAAATGAAGTAATGAACATGAACAATTCTATGTGTATCAGCATGCTAGATGTGTGCACTAATAATGAACAACTAGACTGTACTGTGTGAGCCAGTTCAAATTAGTGATTAAAAACTGTTGTGATTTTCATACACATGGAAAACAGTTCCATACAAAAAGTAAAAGGGAACCTCAGAGCAAACGTAGCCCATACATAGCAGCCATTTCACATTCTCTTGACACGTGACATGTACAACCATTTCATCCATCTTTCACTCAAGTTGTTGTTAAATGAAAAAAATCCTGCAGGGTTCACCACCGCAAATACAATTTGGCTCAACGAAGATTGACACACACAAACAAGTCCCTCCAAGAATAGGTTCTCTGTACAAGAGGCAGCTATTCTCTGTATAAGTGTTAATAATATTACCCTAACCCTTAATAAAATACTTTGTTAATAATATTAATCATGCACAGTTTGACTCAATCCGAAAGCGAAGGGAAAAGGTGAGAGGAGGAGAGCGCGTAGATGTGAGAAATAATTATACAATGAGCAAAGAGATGATGCTGTTTGTATATGGCTCCTATGAAAATGAACTCTGTGTGCGAGTGAACAGGGGTGTATTCCATCCGCGGATTCTGTTGAATAACTTTTTTTTAACCGGAAGCAATAGAATCTGGGATAGACCTATCGGAATTTGTCCAAATCAAATTGTATTGGTCACACGTTTTTAGAAGATGTTATTGCGGGTGAAATGTGAAAAGCTTGTGTTTCTAGCTCCAACAGTGCAGTAATATCTAACAAGTAATATCTAACAATTTCCCAACAATACACACAATACACACAAATCTAAGTAAAGGAAAGGAATTAAGAATATATAAATATATGGATGAGCAATGTCAGAGCGGCATAGACAAACATACAGTAGAATAGAACAGAATACAGTATATACATATGAGATGAGCAATGCAAAATATGTAAACAATATTAAAGTGACTAGTGTTCCATTTATTAAACAGGGATTTCAAGTCTGTGTATATAGGCAGCAGCCTCTAATGTGCTAGTGATGACTATTTCAGAGTCTGATGGCCTTCAGAGAGAAGCTGTTTTTCACTCTCTCGGTCCCAGCTTTGATGCATCTGTACTGACCTCAACTTATGGATGATAGCGAGGTGAACAGGTAGTGGCTCTGGTGGTTGTTGTGCTTTATGATTTTTTTGGCCTTCCTGTGACATCGGGTCTGTAGGTGTCCTGGAGGGCAGGTAGTTTGCCCCCAGTGATGCGTTGTACATTCCGGGCCACCCTCTGGTTTGCCCTGCGGTTGTGTGCGGTGCAGTTGCTGTTCCAGGTGGTGATACAGCCCGACAGGATGCTCTAAATTGTGCATCTGTAAAAGTTTGAGGGTTTTAGGTGCCAAGACAAATTTCTTCAGCCTCCTGAGTTTGAAGAGGCGCTGTTGCGCCTTCTTCACCACACTGTCTGTGTTGGTGGACAATTTCAGTTTGCCAGTGATGTTCCCCCGATGAACTTGAAGCTTTCCACCTTCTCCACTGCGGTCCCGTCGATGTGAATAAGGGGTGTGCTCCCTCTGCTGTTTCCTGGAGTCCACAAGCATCTCCTTTGTTTTGTTGACGTTGAGTGAGATGTTATTTTCCTGGCACCACACTCCCAGAGCCCTCAACTTCTCCCTGTAGTCTGTCTCCTCATTGTTGGTAATCAAGCCTACTACCGCTTTGTCGTCTGCAAACTTGATGATTGAGTTGGAGGTGTGCGTGGCCACGTAGTCATGGGTGAAAAGGAAGTACAGGAGAGGGCTGAGCACGCACCCTGGGGTCCCAGTGTTGAGGATCAGCGAAGCGGAGGTGTTGTTTCCTACCTTCATCAACTGGGGCGGCCCGTCAGGAAGTCCAGGACCCAGTTGCACAGAGCGGGGTTCAGACCCAGGGCCTCAAGCTTAATGATGAGCTTGGAGGGTACTATGGTTTTGAATGCTGAGCTATAGTCAATGAACAGCATTCTTACATAGGTATTCCTCTTGTCCAGATGGGATAGTGTAATGTGCAGTGTGATGGCGATTACATCGTCTGTGGATCTATTGGGGTGGTAAGCAAATTGTGTGGGTTTAGGGTGTCAGGTAAGGTGGAGGTGATATGATCCTTGATAGTCTCTCAAAACACTTCATGATGACAGAAGTGAGTGTTACGGGGTGATAGTCATTTAATTCAGTTACCTTTGCTTTCTTTGGTACAGGAACAAAGATGGCCATCTTGAAGCATGTGGGGACAGCAGACTGGGATAGGTAGAGATTGAATATGTCAGTAAACACACCAGCCAGCTGGTCTGCGCATGCTCTGAGGATGGGGCTAGGGATGCCGTCTTTGCCAGCAGCCTTGCGAGGGTTAACACGCTAAAATGTCTTACTCACGTTGGCTATGGAGAAGGAGCCCACAGTCCTTGGTATCGAGCCACGTTGGTGGCACTGTGTTATGCTCAAAGCAGGTGAAAAAGGTTTTTAGCTTGTCCGGAAGCAAGACGTCGGTGTCCACGACATGGCAGGTTTTCCTTTTGTAGTCCGTGATTGCCTGTAGACCCTGCCACATATACGTCTCGTGTCTGAGCCATTCAATTGCGACTCCACGTTGTCTCTCTATACTGACGTTTGCCCGTTTGATTGCCTTAAGGAGGGAATAACTACACTGTTTGTATTCTGCCATATTCCCAGTCACCTTGCCATGGTTAAATGCGGTGGTTCTCTCTCAGTTTTGCTCGAATGTTGCCATCTATCCACGGTTTCGGGTTAGGGGTTTTAAGCTCTACGGGATGGGTGTCCTTAAACCGGGACGGTTGTTGCTAACGTGCTCTAATGTGACTAGAATGACGTTGTATACAACAGCAAACTTTCCGAGACATAGACATGTCTTATATGTGCAGAAAGCTTAAATTCTTGTTAATCTAACTGCGGTATCCAAGTAACAGTAGCTATTACAGTGAAAAAATATCATGCTATTGTTTGAGGGGAGTGTACAACAACAAAAACTTGTATTACAGCAACTGGTTTGATACATTCACCTCTGAAGGTAAATAATAAACTTACATTCAGTAATCTTGCTCTGATTTGTCATCCTGAGGTTCTCAGAGATAAAATGTATAGTCGTTAAAAAAAATAAGATCCATTGTTATGTTCAAATGTAGGAACTGGGGTCTACAGTTTGACCTCACTGCTGTTTCTGGCTCCACACCCACCCTGCCTGGCCATCTAGGTGTGTGAAGATGTGTGTATAAGCCAATGATCCATCATGTATGACAGTTCTGTGAGTGTGTAACCTAGAATTCTTTAATACCATAGCATGTTTGTATGTTCTCTATAGGTATGTACTTGAAAATGTATTAATTGACCACATTTGGGCAAACTCCTGACAGACTTGATACAAAATCTTGTGCAGTAATATAATTCTTCTTCTTCACTGGATCAGTCTGAAACTATGCACATACACTGCTGCCATCTGGTGGACAAAATATAATTACACCTAGACTCCTATCTGAAAGTATGGCCTTTCTCTTACATTTGAAAGATGATGGGTAAAAAATATTCATGTTTTTTTGTTTGTATTATCCTTTACCAGATCTAATGTGTTGTATTCTCCTAATTTCACATTTCCACAAACTTCAAAGTAATACCTTTCAAATGGTATCAAGAACATATCCCAGTCAGCGTGATCAAAACAATCTTGAAGCGTGGATTCCGATTGGTCAGACCAGCGTTAAATAGTTCTTTGCACGGGTAAAAAAATAAAATAATTTGTGATCAGATTTGCTGAAGGGAGGGCAGGTGAGGGTCTTGTAGGCATCCCGGAAGATGGAGTAGCAGTGATCCAATGTTTTAGCAGTGCAAGTACTGCAGTCAATATGTAGCGTTACCTCAAATTGGCTTTGTTAAAATCCCCAGCTACAATAAATGTTGCCTCAGGATATGTGGTTTCCAGTTTGCATTAAGTCTAGTAAAGTTCTTTGAGGGCCGTCATGGTATCGACTTGAGGGGGAATATACACGGCTGTGATTAAAACCGAAGAGAATTACCTTGTTAGGTAATACTAGTCTTGTTTTGGTTGGAACATTTTGCAACCGTTTATACAAATCATTACACCCTATAGCAGCTAGATGCAGGCAAGAGTGTGCAAGGTGTTGAATGTGTCACTGTCTGTCACCTTGATCAACATGTGCACCTACGATGTAAACTTTCATTTGTAGGCTAGTTTGCAAGAACCTCATGATGGGTATAGGGAAAATTTGAGTATCAAGTAGTAGCCTAAACCTATCAATGTTATATTGAGCTATGTGAATGGAATATAAATGACAGTCATCCAATATGCTGTAAAATTAATAAGGCCATGCTCATAAAAAATGATTGTCCTCCCCTATCTTAAATGGCACTGACCGCTAGTTTTATGCATGTATGAACTACACATTGAAACGTCCAGAACAAAGTTTAAAAAAATACTTATGCCCCCTGAGTGGCGCAGTGGTCTAAGGCTAGCTGTGCTGTCCAGGCTCTGTCGCAGCCGGCCGCGGCCGAGAGACCCATGGGGCGACGCACAATTGGCCCAGCGTCATCCGGATTAGGGGAGGGTTTGTCCGGCAGGGATATTCTTGTTCCATCGCGCAATAGCGACTCCTGTGGCGGGCCGGGTGCAATGCACACTGACACGGTCACCAGGTAAATGGTGTTTCCTCCGACTCATTGGTGCGACTGGCTTCTGGGTTAAGCGGGCATTGTGTCAAGAAGCAGTGCAGCTTGGCTGGGTTGTGTTTCAGAGGATGCACGGCTCTCGACCTTCGGCTCTCCCGAGTCTGTACGGGAGTTGCAGTGATGGGACAAGACTGTAAATACCAATTGAATACCACGAAAAAGGGGGCAATTTTCTTAAACAAAAATAAATTATAATAATAAAACAATTGAAAAATAAATACTAAAAATTTCCGAAGCATGTTTTTAAATGTCCAAAATGTAAGCAATTTCTCCAATTACACCAGATAATTGACCTTTTCTAACATACAATGAACAAAAATATAAACGCAACATGTAAAGTGTTGGTCCCACGTTTCATGGGCTGAAATAAAAGATCCTGTAAGTTTTCCATACGCACAAAAAGCTTATTTAACTCAAATTCTGTGCACAAATTTTCTACATCCCTGTTAGTGAGCATTTTTCCTTTGCTAAAATAATCCATCCACCTGACAGGTGTGGTATATCAAGAAGCTGATGAAACAGCATGATAATTACACAGGTGCACCTTGTGCTGGGGACAATAAAAGGCCACTCTAAAATGTGCAGTTTTGTCATACAACACAATACCACTGATGTCTCAAGTTTTGAGTGAGCGTGCAATTGGCATGCTGACTGCAGGAATTTCTTATAGCCTAATTTTTAGACGACACTGCAGAACACCCGCCAAACACACACATACTCGGCTGTGGGTCTTACAAGATCGGAATTTCATATCATTTTCTAGACTCAATGTAGCAGCAGAACAAATATCACAATATTGGAATATAACTTCAAATAAAATAAATCAATGTAGGCTACAACAGAACACACATATGAGAATATATAGGCTTTCTGCCTATGTGATAATATGAAGCACATATTCAGATTACAATCTTTTTCCGTGATGTGAAGGTAAAGGAAAAAAGATGTCCTACCTTAGTTTTCAAAACCTCCCACAGTGACTCTCCCCATGTCAAGTCTGTTTAACTCCAGAGAATCAACTTCTTGCTCAAAACCATGACCGGCATGTGCTGTGAAGTTCAAGCCTCCTTCTAAGCCTGTTCTGACGACTGGCTGTAGTGTCAATTATTATAATTTTTTTGTTGTGTTACCTTGGGTGTCCTCTTTAGCCTTGTCTACAATGCTTGCTGCCACCAAATGCGACTTGGTTCATGCAAAACCTTTTTTCTGAGTTTTTTTTGATACATCTGATGCATAGGATGTTAATTTACTGTACATTCCACCCACTCTTTTGCTAGTTTAATCCCTCCAGTTGTTTCTAGAGTGTAGACCAAAGCTCCCTACTTTTTTGCATGTTGTACAACTTTGAATTCTGCATGACAAGCCAGGGGTTATATGTTTCCTTGTTCTTGCACCTGCTCTGAGCACTTCGTCGGTGGATGCACTGCCCCCTCCCCCCGAGCTCCCCGTCTCCCTCTTCCGCTGAGTCTGACTCACTAGTTGGCCTACTAGCTAGTGGAAGTGCTGGTGGAGATGCTGAACTGGCGGGATTAGCATCGCCATCAGGAACAGTTTGCCCCTCACTCCTCTCCTCCTGCACAGTTCTCTGGCTCGTTCTGGGTTCGATTCACCATCTTTCTCTTGATTGCCATTTTTTATAAAAAAATGTATTTGGCTTTCCCACGATTTTAATTCAGTAGGGAGACGACTAGACTAGGCTACGTGACGTGATTATGTAGGGACCTATTCACTACCTGCCCACCACTACCAAAACCTGTGTCAAGATCAGTTACTTATCCCTTCCTACTGGTCCTCCCCATAACCTCAAATAAGAGAGCAGGTCTGGAATTAGTGTGGCAGGATAGGATGATTATATGGAAGGATAACTGTGCTTTTACATGATGGTCTTTCTGGGGGGTGGAAGAAATAACGAGAAGGCAACTTGATTTAATGCTGATCGCTTTTATTAGAATGTCTACAGTGCGAACAGTGAAATAATTAATAATTCATGCTGTGAGAGGTACCAGATCTTGGCAAATAGGTACCGGAACAAACTAAGTCAAATCTGAGAGGTGCCAGGATTAGTACTGCTAATTCCCTTATATGAATTGTCACTCAGTAAAATCTTTGAAATTATTGTATGTGTTTATATTTTTGTTCAGTATGTATTAAGAACACTGGTTGATGACTGTGGAGCTCAATACTATTCTGACCATGGCCCATTCTGCAGTCGTATCATGTTTTTAAGGTCTAATAGGACATTTAACTTAATATTGTCAGTGTGAATCAAGGCTGTGTTAAATTTTACTCACAAGGACATAACTCAATGACTCCCACTCTGTTTCTCTCTTGATTGTCTCAGTTTATGCACAAGCTCATTAGACGTCAGTTGTTACACTCTGATCTACAAGCTGACTGAAATACAATAATGCAATATTAGCTGCTTAATGCCTTAAGCACTGCCTTATTAAAGTAGAGCTTAAGAATATATGCATGTGCACAATCTAATTAGAGAAGCAGACATATTTCATAACATAATAACCCAGCTAGTGCATTTGGTTACTTCAAAGTTGTGGGAATGATTGTTTTTGGTTTCAGATTGGTTCTGGGAGTGAAGCAAAGAAAATTAAAATTCTGCCTTTGTGGTATTGATATTAGTCAGAAACATCAAACCCCCCCCCCAAAGAAATTGGGGTCATAAAGTTAGTATATTCCAAAACAGAGTTTTGTGAAACTGAGGTCTTCACAATTTACACGAGGGTAGGGTTTGGATTGTAATCATGCCACTTGCAAAGCCTAGGGAGAATTGTCATGCATGGAGAAGCAGCTTCTCTGATTGCACTCTATCCAATCATAGAATCAGAACCTCCAGACAGTGAGACAGACCTGCCCATTACACAACGCCTCAGACTCAGACTTGTTTACATAAGACAACACGTCACCAATGTTATGTTGAAAGTACACTTGACCCCTAAGCCCACTTGCTAACATGTTTGATAGTGATCACTCAAATCTGCCACTGCTTTACACCTTGCCCAAACCGGCTGCGCGCGTGCGCCATCGTGCGCTATCGTGCGCTATCGTGCATAAATGTATTTTGCCCCCCCACACCAAACGCGATCACGACACGCAGGTTAAAATATCAAAACAAACTCTGAACCAATGACATTCATTTGGGGACAGGTCAAAAAGCATTAAACATGTATGGTAATTTAGCTAGTTAGCTTGCACTTGCTAGCTAACGTTAATTTGTTCTATTTAGCTAGCTTGCTGTTGCTAGCTAATTTGTCTTGGGATATAAAGTTGTTATTTTACCTGAAATGCACAAGGATCTCTACTCCGACAATTAACCCACACATAAAACGGCCAACCGAATCGTTTCTAGTCATCTCTCCTCCTTCCAGGCTTTTTTATCGTTTAAATTATATGGTGATTGCATCTAAACTTTCATTGTATTACCACGACTACCGGCAAAACAGTTCGTCTTTCTATCACCCACGTGGGTATAACCAATGAGGAGATGGCACGTGGGTACCTGCTTCTATAAACCAATGAGGAGATGGCACGTGGGTACCTGCTTCTATAAACCAATGAGGAGATGGGAGAGGCAGGACTTGCAGCGCGATCTGCGTCAGAAATAGGAATGAGTTCTATTTTAGCCCTTGGCGTCGCAGACGCTCGTTGGGGCAATAATTGAATAACATGGATTTCTACATTTATTTTGCGACGCTCGCGCACCGGTCTGGTCCGGTCTGGTCAGCATGTTAGGGAAAATGAGAACTGAGACAATGCACACCTGCATCCCAACTGCCACTTGTCAATATTCCAAAATTCAAAACACATTCACGAGCATTGTATCCCACCCGACCTGTTTTGTAACATGATTCACTATGAAACACTGCTAGACATATTCACACTCTGGTAATAGATAGTAAAAAATGTGTAAAAACAAAACACACACGTTGCCACTCACCAGTGATTTAGCTAACATGGCCTGCCTCCTCAATGTTCCTGCTAGCTACTACTAGCTAGCTTCATTGACAAACACAGAGATGGAACTTTAGTCCCATGCGAAACGGCCATGTCAGTAATTTTTACTAGGCAGGAAGGTTATTATCCCAGCACTAAAAACCATTGTGCCAATGAATAGATAAATTGCCAAATACGTCAGATAGTTAAATTTCTGCATCGGTTACAGTTCATGGTTCTTATTGACATGCATTATTTTATTTAACTTTCTCTGAAGGCAATTAGGCCAATATTAGGCTATGCCTAGACATTTGAAACATCTTCATGCCTAGAAGATCCTCCAGGCTACCCTGTTTGGAGACCTCCTTGGTCTTCATGGTGCCACTTGCTTGGTGGTGCCCCTTGCTTAGTGGTGTCCCAGACTCTGGGGCCTTTCGGAACAGGTGTATATATACTGAGATCATGTGACACTTAGATTGCACACAGGTGGACTTTATTTATGAACTACTTATGTGACTTCTGAAGGTAGTTGGTTGCACCAGATCATATTTAGGGGCTTCATAGCAAAATTGGTGAATACATATGCACACACCACTTTTCCGTTTTTGATTTTTTAAAGACTTTTTTTAAACAAGTTATTTTTCAAATTTCACTTCACCAATTTGGACTTATTTGTGTATTTCCATCACATGAAATCAAAATAAAACTCAATTTAAATTACAGGTTGTAATGCAACAAGATAGAAAAAACACCAAGGGGATGAATACTTTTGCATGGCACTGTAAATACATTTATCGAATCGTTATTGGCTTTCAAACACAGACATTTCTATCAAAACACAGGTATGTCGAATTCCACGGGACGAGTATTATCAGAGGACCTTGGAGTTAGTTAAAATTGACTGACATGGCAGATTCAGACAATACTTACGGATGTGGTGATTTGTGCTCGTGCACATAACTATATAACACTATCTCCCCCTGTAAAACGAATCCCGTGCGAATATGGCTTTAGTCTAGCTTAGCTGTTTGGTTCAGTATTTCTCAAGTAAATTTGTGCATGAAAAAATGTGTCAGTGCACTGCATACAGTATCGAGTCAGCTGCTGCTGTCTGCACTCAGGACTGATTTCTTGTCTACAACTTCAACAGCAACCTGTCGTAAATAAAGCAGAAGCTACACACTGTTTTTCAGTGCCCAAAATCACTAGCTAGCTAGCTAAAGCCCTATTCGCATGACACTAGTATTACTATAGAACGTCGCTTATGTAATTATTACCCCAGCATGTCTATTTTTCCACTGGATGATTTAAGTTCTACCAAACTGCCCCTGTAATTTTTTTTACTCATTCAAAATTGAATGTTATGATATGAACAGGTCAGGGACACAAAGTTGTGGAGAAGTACAGATCAGGGTTGGGTTATAAAAAAATATCCAAAACTTTGAACATCCCACAGAGCACCATTACATCCATTATTAAAAAATAGAAAAAATATGGGACCACAACAAACCTGCCAAGAGAGGGCTGCCCACCAAAACTCACAGACCAGGCAAGGAAGGCATTAATCAGAGAAGCAACAAAGAGACCAAAGATAACCCTGAAGGAGCTGCAAAGCTCTGTCCATATGACCACTTTAAGCCATACACTTCACAGAGCTGGGCTTCACGGAAGAGTGGCCAGAAAAAAAGCCATTGCTTAAAGAAAAAAATAAGCAAACAACTTTGGTGTTCGCAAAAAGGCATGTGGGAGACACCCCAAACATATGGAAGAAGGTACTCTGGTCAGATGAGATTAAAATTGAGCTTTTTGGCCATCAAGGAAAATGCTACGTCTGGCACAAACCCAACACCTCTCATCACCCCGAGAAAACTATCCCCACAGTGAAGCATGGTGATGTCAGCATCATGCTGTGGGGATGTTTTTCTTCAGCAGGGACAGGGAAACTGGTCAGAATTGAAGGAATGATGGATGGCGCGAAATACAGGGAAATTCTTGAGGGAAACCTGTTTCAGTCTTCCAGAGATTTGTGACTGGGACGGAGGTACACCTTCCAGCAGGACAATGACCCTAAGCATACTGCTAAAGCAACACTTGAGTGGTTTAAGGGGAAACATTTAAATGTCTTGAAATGGCCTAGTCAAAGCCCAGACCTCAATCCAATTGAGAATCTGTGGTATGACTTAAAGATTGCTGTACACCAGCGGAACCCATCCGACTTGAAGGAGCTGGAGCAGTTTTGCCTTGAAGAATGGACAAAACTCCCAGTGGCTAGATGTGCCAAGCTTATAGACACATGCCCAAGAGACTTGCAGCTGTAATTGTTGCAAAAGGTGGCTCTAAAAAGTATTGACTTTGGGGGGGGTGAATAGTTATCCACGCTCAAGTTCAGTTTTTTGTGTTTTCTTGTTTGTTTCACAATAAAAAAGATTTTGCATCTTCAAAGTGGTAGGCATGTTCTGTAAATCAAATAATACAATAATCTATTTTAATTCCAGGTTGTAAGGCAACAAAATAGGAAAAATGCAAAGGGGGGTAAATTCTTTCGCAAGCCACTTTATAAAACGAAGTTCTGCGCATAGTCTATATATGAAACACCTACATGTATCAAATTTCAAAGTGAATGCTTTTGTTTATACGTTTTGTGCCAATGAATTGAACATCTACAAATGCGTGAGTAAAAAAATATTGCACCTATTTAATGCAACCATTTGCTATTAATAGGTGGGACGATTGCGTCCCACCTGGCCAATAGCCAGGGAAAATACAGAGCGCCATATTCAAATAAAATGATATAAAAATCAAACTTTCATTAAATCACACATGTAAGATACCAAATTAAAGCTACACTCGTTGTGAATCCAGCCAACATGTCAGATTTCAAAAAGGCTTTTCGGCGAAAGCGTAAGATGCTATTATTTGATGATAGCCGAACAGTAAACAAAGAGAGTAGCATATTTCAACACTGCAGGCACGACACAAAACGCAGAAATAAAAATATAATTCATGCCTTACCTTTGACGAAATTCTTTTGTTGGCACTCCAATATGTCCCATAAACATCACAAATGGTCCTTTTGTTCGATTAATTCCGTCGATATATATCCAAAATGTCAATTTATTTGGCGCGTTTCATCCAGAAAAACACCGCTTCCAACTTGCGCAACGTCACTACAAAATATATCTAAAGTTACATGTAAACTTTACCAAAACATTTTAAACTACTTTTGTAATAAAACGTTAGGTATTTTTAAACGTTAATAATCGATCAATTTGAAGATGGGATGATCTGTGTTCAATACAAAAAGAAAACAAACTGACGCAACTTTTTTGGTAATGTGCCTCTCTCAAACAATTTACTTCAAGTGACCCTCCTTTACGATAGCCGTACTTCTTCATTACACAAAGGAATAACCTCAACCAATTTCCAAAGACTGGTGACATCCAGTGGAAGCGGTAGGAACTGCAAACAAGTCCCTTAGAAATCTGGTGTCCCAATGAAATCTCATTGAAAAGACAGTGACCTCAAAATTTTTTAAATTCTGAATGGTTTGTCCTCTGGGTTTTGCCTGCTACATATGTTCTGTTATGCTCACAGACATGATTCAAACAGTTTTAGAAACTTCCGAGTGTTTTCTATCCAAATCTACTAATAATATGCATATCTTATATTCTGGGGATGGGTAGAAGGAAGTTGAAATTGGGCATGCTATTTATCCAAAAGTGAAAATGCTGCCCCCTACCCCGAATAAGTTTTAATAGATCGCAAAGCAACATTCCAACTGAGCTAAACTTTTGGAATTGACATGTTCACTATCTCATCCATAGGTTAAAAAAACATCTCAAGTGCAAGCGTGCTGTTTAGCTCACATCTGCAGGCTGGGGGGCATTTAGGACGTCTACTGCGGATCGCTAAAATAATGAATAGGATCACACCTCCTCAATTAAATTATAATGGCAACACTATACCAAAGAGGGTTTGGTATGGTTTATATACTTGGGAGCCAAGCTCAAGTTATCAGTGTAGCTTGTTATCACCTGAACATAATGAAATATATTCACACCTAGAATAAAAACCTCCAGGCTGCCATCAAAAAAAGCAAGAATTACAGGTGGCAGTTTGGAAAAAACAAATACCATCCAAATTGTCTTCTGGAATAATGGACATTCTGGAGTAATATCTACATAAAGAATTACATGACCTTCTCGGCAAAAAACATAAACAATTATTACAGATTTCTTGATTCATCTTAGATTAATGCTGACTATTTTGAGGGTGTGGTAGTGGATATGTTGTTGCTTCAGGGACTCAAGAAGGACAAACAACAATAACTGCCAGGGTACCATATAGCAAACATAACACACCCACATTGAACCACACCCACACAGACCCAAATCTTGTTTTTCTTAATGAGCAGCAGAAAAGCTCTGGCAAAATTGGTGGATTCAGCAGCCACATTCTTTATGTAATACCATGTTTGACAATGTTCCCAGAATATAGTCAAACATGTTTTTAAATAGAACCATACGGGATCATTCTCAATGTACACCATTTTAAGAACGTTCCTAGAATATTACCAAAACTGTTATTTAAATTGACCCATGGGGTAACTTAAAGGAAACATTCTGTTAAAGTAATGAAATACCAAGAAAATTATGTAATTGTTTTTGTCAAGTTCTTTAAAATGTGCCCAAAATGGTGACTAAAATGTAAATGTTCAAAAGCCAAGCAACTGTCCTGCAATAGTTGTGGGAAGTAAGCATAAGGCAACCATGCTCTAACCATGCTCTAAGCAACGTAAGGTTCTTAGAATGTTTTGTGATAGCTGGGTAATACATTGGCACTTTACTGCTTACTCATTGTAATACCAGTGTCACATGTCATGTGACCTCTGAATGAGCGTACACCACAACAGCTGCACAAGCATCTTCCCGGCGAGACTGCTGCAAGTATGTTGAAACAACAAGGTTAATCAATTTCACGTGGCAATATGTTTTATTTTCATCTTGAATGGTTGAGAATCATACTTAGGTAGCCTGTTTTCCCCATTTTGGTTGTGGGTGATTGTTTTCTGTTTTGTGCGTATTCCTTACAGAACTGTTTCGTTTTCGCTCTTTATTATTTTTGTCATTTCAGTGTTTTTGTTTATTAAAATGAACACTTACCACGCTGCACCTTGGTCCTCTTCTCCTTCACCAGACGAAAGCCGTTACAGAATCACCCACCAAAAAAGAACCAAGCAGCGTGGCAACCAGGAGCAGAGGGTTCTGGACTCCTGGACTTGGGAGGAGATACTAGACGGTAAGGGACCCTGGGCACAGGCTGGGGAATATCGCCGCCCCAAGGAAGAACTGGAGGCAGCGAAAGCTGAGCGGCGGCGGTATGAGGAGTTAGCACGGCAGCGCGACAGCCACGAGAGGCAGCCCCAATTTTTTTTTTTGGGGGGGGGACACGGGGAGATTGGCGGAGTCAGGCGATAGATCTGAGCCAACTCCCCGTGCTTACTGGAAGAAGCGCAGTACTGGTCAGGCGGTCAAGCGCACGGTGTTGCCAGTACACGCTCATAGCCCGGTGCGCTATAGGCCAGCCCCCCGCAAGTGCCATGCGAGTGTGGGCATCCAGCCAGGGCGTATTGTGCCGGCTCAGCGTGTTTGGTCTCCGGTACGTCGTTTCGGCCCAGGGTATCCTGCGCCGGCTCTGCGTGCTGTGTTTCCGGGGCGCTGGGAGGGTGCAGTGCGTCCTATGCCTGCGCTCCACCCATGCCGGGCGAATGTGGGTGTTGAGCCTAAGGGAGAGGTGCAAGTGGTATGCACCAGATCTCTAGTGCTCCCCCACAGCTCGGTTCAACCTGTGCCTGCACTCTGGATGGTCCGGGCTAAAGTGGTCATCCAGCCTGGAGGAGTGGTGCCAAGGCTGCGCAACAGAGCTCCAGTGCTCCCCCACAGCCCGGTCCATCCGGTGCCTCCTCCACGCCCCAGGCCTCCTGTAGGTCTCCCCAGCCTGGTGGGTCCTGTGGCAGCCCCACGCACCAGGCTGTCTCTCCGTCTCCTCTCTCCAGGTTCGCCCGTCTGTCCTGAGCTGCCAGAGCCGCCCGTCTGTCCTGAGCTGCCAGAGCCGCCCGTCTGTCCTGAGCTGCCAGAGCCACCCGTCAGTCAGGAGCTGCCAGAGCCGCCCTTCAGTCAGGAGCTGCCAGAGCCGCCCCTCAGTCAGGAGCTGCCAGAGCCGCCCGTCAGTCAGGAGCTGTCAGAGCCGCCACTGAGGTGAAATGCCCACCCAGACCCTCCCCTATAGGTTCAGGTTTTGCGGCAAGAGTCCGCTCCCAGGGGGGGTACTGTCACGTTCTGACCATAGTTCCTTTTTCAAAGATGAGAGAGATTTAATAATGATGTGAGGTTGCTTAGCTGCCTCTAGTGCTGGGGTCCTTGAATGTGTGCAAGGCATCATGAAATGCACAGATTATCAGGTATTTTGGAGTCCAATGTTCAACCCAGCATCCAAAACTGGGTCTCCATTGAAGGTTGTGGGTCTTCCAGCGGGACAATGACCCCAAACACATATCAAAAAACACCCAGGGATGGTTCAAGAAGAGTCCAGATCTGAATCATATCCAAAATGTATGGTGAGATCTGAAAAGGGCAGTTGGTGGCAGGTACCCCTCAAACATTGAAGAATTACAGCAGTTTGTTGCTGAAAAATGGGGCAAATTGGCAATTGAAACTTAAACTTAAGTTTGCAGAATTTGTATTCATTATTCAATGTTAAAAGCTGTGGTGACCAAAGTTTTATTTAAATGTCAACTTATTTTAGAAGAAATAGGGAATTATTTAAGAAAAGTGCAAGGGTGCCAATATATTTGACCGTAAATGTATATGTTAACCCTTGGCCCCGGCCTGATTTTTGATCATGTCCCCTTATCTTTTTTGATTCTAATGAGGTCATAGTGACAGTAAATGCTCACCACTCCAGCATTAATGTTGAGATGAGCTATGAGAGGACTTTCTTGGAAAAAACTGATTTAACAAGAGTCTCACTAGGGAGTTAAATGGTTAACCATGGCCTGGATATGACCAATGATTTTTTTATGTAGCCGGTGTAAAATGGCTAGCTAGTTAGTGTTGCGCGCTAGTAGCATTTCAATCGGTGACGTTGCCACAGCTTTCATGGAGCGATAGGTAATGATGCTTCGAGGGTGACTGTTGTCAATGTACTCAGATGGTCCCCGGTGTAAGCCAAGGTTTGGGTGAGGATACGTAGGAATCCAACACTGTTGCATTGGTGCTATGACTCAGATCACTCGGTTGGGCTCTGCCCAGCTGCTGGGGTTGCTGTGGAGAAGGAGGATGTCAAAGGGGAATGAGTGTAACCGGTGTGAATTTGCTAGCTAGTTAATGGTGGCCACTAGTAACATTTCAATCGGTGATGTCACTCGCTCTTAGACCTTGACATAGTTGTTTCTTTTGCTCTGCAAGGGCTGCAGGTTTTGTGGAGCCATAGGTAACGATGCTTCGAGGGTGACTAATGTTGATGTGTTCAGAGGGTCCCTGGTTCAAGCCCAGATTGGGGCGAGTAGATGGAAGGAAGCAACACTGTTACATACAATTATGCTGTATAAACCCTGAATTGCTGATGCTATGTATTGGCCAATGAGAGGCTTCCACAGAAGGAGCCGTCCTGTATAGGAATGTAATTCTACAGTGTTTCAATTTTTTTTTTGAAGGACACAATGTATGTGTTTTTTCTAATCTTCAATTCACATAATATAATTGAAAAGTATGCATTATTGTGTCTGTAATAAAATATACTTGGCAAAAATGAATGCATTTCTTTAGCTTGTGGAGGAGTACAAAAATGGCTACTCAGTGGCTTCAAAACAGCACACCCTGGCAGTTAGGGGTTAGACCCAAACACCAATTGTATGAATCATATATACATTTACAGTACCAGTCAAAAGTTTGAACACACCTACTCATTCAAGGGTTTTTCTTTATGTTTTACTATGTTCTACATTGTAGAATAATAGTGAAGACATCAAAACTATGAAATAACACATATGGAATCATGTAGTAACCAAAAAGGTGTAGCCACCCTTTGCCTTGATGACAGCTTTGCACAATCTTGAAATTCTCTCTACCAGCTTCAATTGGAATGCTTTTCCAACATTCTTGAAGGAGTTCCCACATATGCTGCTTTTCTTTCTCACAGCGGTCCAACTCATCCCAAACCATCTCAATTGTGTTGAGGTTGGGTGATTGTGGAGGCCAGGTCAGCACTCCATCACTCTCCTTCTTGGTCAAATAGCCCTTACACAGCCTGGATGTGTGTTGGGCTATTGTCCTGTTGAAAAACAAATGAAAGTCCCACTAAGCGCATACCAGATGGGATGGCGTATTGCTGCAGAATGCTTTGGTAGCCATGCTGGTTAAGTGTGCCTTGAATTCTAAATAAATCACAGACAGTGTCACCAGGAAAGCACCATCACACCTGAGCCCAGATTCACAAAACACTTGCAAAAATGTAAGTTCAAAAGATAGTTAAGTGCAATTCCTCAACAATATATTAATATTTATTATTTTCTTACTAACTTCTCAAATATCTTCTTACAAATCTTCTTATGTTTGTTGCTAGGCAACCATTTAGCTAGCTATCTATAGTGGCAAGAAAAAGTATGTGAACCCTTTGGAATTACCTGGATTAAATTGATCATCAAATTTGATCTGATCTTCTTCTAAGTCACAACAATAGACAAACATAATGTGCTTAAACTAATAACACACAAATTGTTGTATTTTTCTTGTCTATATTGAATACATAATTTAAACATTCACAGTGTAGGTTGGAAAAAGTTTGTGAACTCCTAGGCTAATGACTTCTCCAAAAGCTAATTGGAGTCAGGAGCCAGCTAACTTGGATTCCAATCAATGAGACGAGATTGGAGATGTTGGTTAGAGCTGCCTTGCCCTGTAAAAAAACACTCACAAAATTTGAGTTTGCTATTTACAAGAAGCATTGCCTGATGTGAACCATGCCTTGAACAAAAGAGATCTCAGAAGACCTAAGATTAAGAATTGTTGACTTGCATAAAGCTGGAAAGTGTTACAAAAGCATCTCTAAAACCCTCGATGTTCATCAGTCCACAGTAAGACAAATTGTCTATAAATGGAGAAAGTTCAGCGCTGTTGCAGGATGGCCACTCCCTAGTGTGACGACCCTCCCACTCTGTCTGCCGTATTCTCTCTTTATTCTTGTTTCCTTATTAGGATGCCGGTGGGCGGATTTGGGAGGGTCGTCAGCTACACCTGGGAAACACCTGGGAAACACCTGGGAAACACCTGAAACACATATTCTTACTGAGATTACTGCTCTAAAATATATTCTTCGGTTTAAAATAATCAATACTGAAACTTTCAAATTAAATTTGTGAGTGAATTAGCATGTTCAATTGCTTCCATGAGTTTTTTCTTTCACTGCTCTGAGGTTAAAGACAAGGGTTGAGCTACTGTTGACTAACCCCATTCCGTACGAATTTGCACAACCACGGCATTTAAACGAGGCTGCAATGAAAACTAATGGGACTGTAGGGACTGTATTGGCATCAAAATCTGGGGTGTAAACTATGTTTCTATTCAAGTGTTGATTGACATAGTAATGGACCGATAGTATTGGAGAAAAGTTGAAAAACCTGACCCCTTTGACACTGCACGTTAAATTGTGACGTGTCATGGCGTAACGTACAGCACGCATAATGCAACTTATCCTGTGTCGTACAGCCTCTCTCCAACGTGTAGCGATTCTCTCGCAGTTTGAAAACAAGAAAGGGACAGGGACAGGGTAAGGGTAAGGGGGGATATCTAGTCAATTGTACAACTGAATGCATTCATTTTTTGCATCATCACTGCAAGCCATCTTGACTCTCAAAAGCCTGGACAGCCACTGTTTACTTCTGAAGATAACCAGATTCAAATTCGACAAAAACCTTCAAATAAGTACGTAACGACACATTATCTAAGCTCTTTATAGTGTTAAATTTTAGAGGTGTTAAATTGGACAGATTGGGTGAAAAAAGCAGTTCCAAGAACATTTCCAAGAACTTTATTTCCAAGAATCAAATTTCTTCTTAACTTTTTGCTTAAGGAGAAACATAAGAAATAGCACAATAACATTTCCAATAACCTTTTTGAGGAATAGCAACTTTGCTTCAGACTATAGTTAAGGAAAAAATGGCAGTTAAGAAGACATTTGTATTGTGAATCTGGGCCCAGGTGACTACCTCCTGAAGCTGGTTTAGAGAATGCCAAGAGTGTGCAAAGCTGTCATCAAGTCAAAGGGTGGCTACTTTGATTAATCTAAAAAATAAAATATATTTTGATTTGTTTAACACTTTTTTGCTTACTACATGATAGTTTTGATGTCTTCACTATTATTCTACAATGTAGAAAATAGTAAAAATAAAGAAAACCCCTGGAATGAGTAGGTAGGTTTGTCCAAACTTTTGACTGGTACTGTACACATCCATCTCTTTCTTACTGTGAAAAAAACCAATATTTTATTTAAGTAAATTCACTGCAATATCCAGTCTAACATGGCTATATTTTTTATCAAGTACAGAATAATTAAAATTCATAATATACAGTTGAAGTCCGAAGTTTACATACACCTTAGCCAAATACATTTAAACATAGTTTTTCACAATTCTTGACATTCAATCCTAGTGAAAATTCCCTGTCTTAGGTCAGTTAGGATCACCACTTTATTTTAATAATATGAAATGTCAGAATAATAGTAGAGAGAATGGTTTATTTCAGCTTTTATTTCTTTCATCACATTCCCAGTGGGTCAGAAGTTTACATACACTCAATTAGTATTTGGCAGCATTGCCTTTAAATAGTTTAACATGGGTCAAACGTTTTGGGTAGCCTCCCACAAGCTTCCCACAATAAGTTGGGTGAATTTTGGCCCATTCCTCCTGACAGAGCTGGTGTAACTGAGTCGGGATTGTAGGCCTCCTCGCTCGCACAAGCTTTTTCAGTTCTGCCCACAAAGGTTCTATAAGATTGAGGTCAGGGCTTGGTGATGGCCACTCCAGTACCTTGACTTTGTTGTCCTTAAGCCATTTTGCCACAACTTGGGGTCATTGTCCATTTGGGAGACCCATTTGTGACCAAGCTTGAACTTCCTGACTGATGTCTTGAGATGTTGCTTCAATATATCTACATAAAGCACCCCCACAAAGCAAAGCACCCCCACAACATGATGCTGCCACCCCCGTGCTTCACGGTTGGGATGGTGTTCTTCGGGTTGCAAGCCTCCCCTTTTTTCCTCCAAACATAACGATGGTCATCATGGCCAAACAGTTATATTTTTGTTTCATCAGACGAGAGGACATTTCTCCAAAAAGTATGATCTTCGTCCCCATGTGCAGTTGCAAACCGTAGTCTGGCTTTTTTATGGCGGTTTTTGAGCAGTGGCTTCTTCCTTGCTGAACAGCCTTTCAGGTTATGTCGATACAGGACTCGTTTTACTGTGGGTATAGATACTTTTGTACATGTTTCTTCCAGAATCTTCACAAGGTCCTTTGCTGTTGTTCTGGGATTGATTTGCACTTTTCACACCAAAGTACGTTCATCTCTAGGAGACATCTCCTTCCTGAGCGGTATGACGGCTGCGTGGTCCCATGGTGTTTATACTTGGAAATTGCTCCCAAGAATGAACCAGACTTGTGGAGGTCTGCAATGTTTTGTCTGAGGTCTTAGCTTATTTATTTAGATTTTCCCATGATGTCAAGCAAAGAGACACTGAGTTTGAAGGTAGGCTTTGAAATACATCCAGTATTCCTCCAATTGACTCAAATGATGTCAATTAGCCTATCAGAGGCTTCTAAAGCCATGACAACATTTTGTGAAATTTTCCAAGCTGTTTAAAGGCACAGTCAACTTAGTGTATGGAAACTTCTGACCCACTGGAATTGTGATACTGTGAATTATAAATGTAATAATCTGTCTGTAAACAATTGTTGTAAAAATTACTTATGTCATGCACAAAGTACATGTCCTAACCGACTTGCCAAAACTATAGTTTGTTAATTAACAAGACATTTGTGGAGTGGTTGAAAAATGAGTTTTAATGGCTCCAACCTAAGTGTATGTAAACATCCAACTTCAACTGTAAATGCTGTAATCCTGTATCTTTGACAGGACATACTCTTTTCCATCTAGAAAAAAAAGAAAAGACTTAAAATAAATATAGCCTTTATAAAATTGATATATTCTAAAACAAAACAAGCATAACTATCCTGGGGGCTAAATGGGTCTTTGCAAGTTTACATTTGCACAGTAAGGTTTCCAATCTTTCAATAGTACTGGGGTGCCAGATTAACTGGTACAACTCATGTCTATCATTCCGGGATGATGTACTGCCAACTAACTGCTCATCGTTACTCTGCATCAAACCAGAGCAACAGTATAGCTGACATCTCTTGCCAGCTTGACATCTCTGCTGCAGCATTTGATTGCACAGTACAGCTTCCTCATAAATACAAACAACCACTTATCCACCATAACATGATGAAAAAATAGTGCTGAGCAGAAGTAGAAAGCTATCTCTGAAGGTAGTATAATTAACATACATTTTTATATTACCTTATTCGAATGCCGAGTAAACAGTGACCTCAGCCCTCCATCCACAGTACTTGTCCCTTGAGTTTTTCAATGAGCTTAGCCGTGATGCTACTTGTCAGTCTATGGATGATCATTTAGCATGTTGGCAGCTAATGGCGCTTGTCACTTGCTATGCTGATCAGCTGCAGGACCTTTGTGGGAGCTGTTTATTTGCCATTATCAGAGGTGCTGCTTATTGGTGACATAAGTCTCCTTGCCACAGACCCTTTAGGTGGGCTGTCAGTTAGCTGCACCGGAGCTAAAGATCACTGACTGTCCTCCTCTCTCTCCCTGAGTCCCCAGCCTTTTGCACCTACAGACACACATTCTTGTCTGTACTGCCAATTTTCAAAACATTTCACAGCTTTGATTTGTTCCATTTATAGGGGGAAGGCAATCTTTCCATACCATCAAATTTCTCAAAATAGACAACATTTCCTCAGACCATTTGTTAATAATGCATTACGAAATACTATTGTGCATCACCTGCTTGTTAAGTCATGACTTGACACTCACATACTCTCATCACTTGTAAAGTGTGAGCCATTCATTATTGTAGATAGAGTGTTACATGTGGTCTAACAATTGGCATTACATATAACATTTAAAACGGAAACACTAACACAGAAGGGCATCCCCACTCCTGTGTCTGACTTTAAGTGAAATGGAAAACATTTCATATCTACTTGGATCATCCCAGTGGATCTGGCCCCAGGTGTTACTTTGATGCAAGTGTGTCCCATAGCGCTGACTGATTCCCAGAGGCAGCGGTGGGACTGTGTCTTGACCTGCCCTGTCTGACCTGAGATTGACCTGTAAATGGAACTAGCCCCAGCAGGACAGGCCTACTGGTCATCGGACACAGATTCTCCTTGTACCATATGTGTGTCGGTTTAGTCTCTCTCTCTCGCTCTCTCTGTCTGTGTGTTCCCAGTGGGGCATGCTGGGTGGAGGTACAGGAGGACAGGCTCATCATACACAGTGCAAATATTATGGTTCTAAATAGTACCAGATAGGAGTTATTTGGCTTGTAACCATTGCAAAAACATTTTTGGTTCCACAAAATACCCTTTTTTGAAGGTTCAATAAAGAACCATGCTTATAAGGTTCTAAATGGAACCTGTATGGTGCTGTAAAGAACCCTTTCCTAAAGTTCTATAAAGAGCCATTATGGTTACAACCCTTTTTGGGGCTATTTAGAACCCTTTTTATGGTTCTTTACAAAATATTTATGGAGAACGGTGCTATAAAGAACCTTTCTCATTCTAAAGATCCCTTTGAAGAATCACACAGGGATTTTTATTCTGGTCAGCCGTATTATACTGTATTATTAAAATTCCATAGGTTTTCCTATTGTGTTAATTGACAAGTTGAATCAAGTGAGCTACAGTGCTGTGAAAAAGTATTTCACCATTATGTCTGGTGAAAACCCAAACACTGCATTCCACAGTAAGAACCTTATACCAACGGTCAAGCATGGTGGTGGTAGTGTGACGGTTTGAGGATGCTTTGCTGCCTCAGGCCCCTGCGACTTGCTTTAATAGAAGGAACCATGAATTCTGCTCCGTATCAGAGAATTCTATAGGAGAATGTCAGACCATCCGTCTGTGAGCTGAAGCTGAAGCACAGTTGGGTCATGCAGCAAGACAATGATCCAAAACACAAAATCAACTCTACATGAAAATGGTTGAAAAGCAACAAATTCGAAGTTTTGGAATAGCCTAGTCAAAATCCAGACCTAATCCCAATTGAGATGTTGTGGCAGGACTTCAAACGAGCAGTTCATGCTTGAAAACTCACAAATGTCCCTGATTTAAAGCAGTTCTGCTTGCAAGAGTGGGCCAAAATTCTTCCACAGTGATGTGAGAGACTGATCAACAACTACAGGAAGAATTTGGTTGCAGTCATTGCAGCTAAAGGTGGCACAACCAGTTATTGTGTATACAGTAAGGGGACAATTACTTATTTACACAGAGGAATTGGGTGTGGCATAACTTTGTTCATTAAATAAAAAACTGTTTTAAATTGTTGTTATGACGAGACCATCTTTCTATATCGCCGCCCACCAGCCTCCTCTGGTGTATGAGTGTGTGTGTGCATGTGACTGCAAATTTGTGTGTATTTATTGAACGCATCACTTGTCTCAACAGTGTGTTGTCTGTATAAAACATTATACAATCAGTGATAATTGTTCTTGGAGTTAACTAAACTATTCATCACAATAAAGCGTTTTAAGACAGTGGATGTCACGATCGTCGTAACTTTGAAGAAGAGTGGACCAAGGCGCAGCGTGATAGAAAGACATCTTCTTTTATTATGAAGACGAAACAAACGAACAAAAACAACCATGAAGCTATATCAAACAAAATAGTGCTGACAATAAACACTACACATAGACAATTACCCACAATCGCCTAATGCCTATGGCTGCCTTAAATATGGCTCCCAATCAGAGACAATGAATGACAGCTGTCTCTGATTGAGAACCATTCAGGCAACCATAGACTTACCTAGACACCTACACTCAACACAAACCCATACACTCTACCAAAACCCCCTATACCATACAACCACCCAAGACGAGACAAATACACACAAACATCCCCCCTGTCACACCCTGACCTAACCAAAATATTACAGAAAACAAAGATAACTAAGGCCAGGGCGTGACAGTGGAGAAGAACTCAACACTGAAATATTCTTTGACTGGAGTCTGGAGTCCTTTATGGACCAGATGCACTCTTCCAATTAAATGCTCACTATGTGGGGGAAATTGTTCCTTCCTCTCCAAACCAATGTGAAGCCACAAGTGGGTGTGTGTCCTTTAATAAAGAAAGTGGCAATATGACTCATGTTTACAAGAGTAATCGGCACAAGTAAAACCAGGCATGTTGAGGGCACTGGTCGCCCGCTGCCTGATTAATTAAATGTTTGGGTGCGTCTACGCACTCGTAGCCTGCAGGTTTTTAGGGACAGATACGTTTTGGGACAACAAATCAATGGCTGGTGATGAATAATGGTACTGATTCAGGCTCATTTAGTGCTCACCGGTGAATAATTTGATCAATTCTGTTTTTTCAACAGCTTAAATGAGGAACTGCCTATTTGTCATCATTATAAGGGAGAAGCATTAGGCCACAGTGCATGTAGAGATTACATTGAACCTTCACTTTTGAGTAAAGAGAACCAGGGTGATGTAATTATGTATGTATGCAAATGTAATCTTTTCATTCCATTCTCTATTTCATCATGAGACATTTTCCACATGTTTCTGTCAGTCTCTCTTTATTAATTATTCTTAATTGATTCCTCTCTGTCTGCTTCTCAGAATGTTCCTGCAGTGTGTCTCATCTTGAACAACCACCATCTTAAAACCTTTCTCAAGATGAACTCTACTTGGCTCTCTTTTTCAGCAAATGGGTTCAATTGACATAATTCTATTCTGTGTGAAATTGCTTTGAAATTCCAATTCATATAACAGTCATAGTTATTAACATACTCTCTTTTATTGACCAATAAGGTACTGAGACATAGGGGAACCCAACAGTCACTGCAGCAAATCAGTTGTCGGAGTCAATAACACTGGAGTTGATAGGTACTACAGATCGGGAGTTTATACTTTGACATATGTGTTCTAACAGCTTCTGAAAGTCCAGCAATGGCTCTCTAATTACTGTAAATCTGGTACAGTATAAAGTGTATATTTGCAAAAGGTCAAAGTTAACATCTGTCTTTTCTGACTGTACATTATCCTGTTATGTATGCTAAGTGGGTCAACAGCTGTGGTTAATGCTTTCTGTTGACATGAATTGCCAATTGAGTGGCAGATAATTATTATGACCTTTACAGGCACTTAAAACTTCTTATGGCTGAGATCCCGTTAACGGGATCGACTTGACAACAGCCAGTGAAAGTGCAGGGCGCCAAATTCAAACAACAGAAATCTCATAATTAAAATTCCTCAAACATACAAGTATTTTACACCATTTTAAAGATTAACTTGTTGTAAATCCAGCCACAGTGTCCAGCCAAGGCTTTACGACGAAAGCACACCAAACGATTATGTTAGGTCAGTACCTACTCACAGAAAAACACAGCCATTTTTACAGCCAAAGAGAGGAGTCACAAAAAGCAGAAATAAAGATAAAATGTATCACTAACCTTTGATGATCTTCATCAGATGACACTCATAGGACTTCATGTTAAACAATACATGTATGTTTTGTTCGATAAAGTTCATATTTATATCCAAATATCTCAGTTTACATTGGCGCGTTATGTTCAGTAATGTTTTGCCTCCAAAACATCCAGTGATTTTGCAGAGAGCCACATCAATTTACAGAAATACTCAGAATAAAAATGTATAAAAGATGCAAGTATTAGACATGGAACTTTAGATAAATGTCTCCTTAATGCAACCGCTGTGTCAGATTTCAAAAAAACTTTACGGAAAAAGCACACCATGCTATAATCTGAGTACAGCGCTCAGAGCCCAAACAAGCCATACAGACATCCGCCATGTTGTGGAGTCAACAGACGTCAGAAATAGTATTATAAATATTCACTTACCTTTGATGATCTTCATCAGAATGCACTCCCAGGAATCCCAGTTCCACAATAAATGTTTGTTTTGTTCGATAACGTCCATAATTTATGTCCAAATACCTCCTTTTTGTTCGCACATTTAGTTCCAAATTCCAAATTGATGACGCGCTGGTCAGATGAAAAGTCAGAAAATTAAATTACAGTTCGTAGAAACATGTCAAACGATTTATAGAATCAATCTTTAGGATGTTTTTAACATAAATCTTCAATAATGTTTCAACCGGAGAATTCCTTTGTCTTCAGAAATGCGATGGATTGCAGGTCGCTCTCACGGGAGCGCGCGTGATCAACTCATGCCAGATCCGGACTCAAAGAGCTCTCCTTCCCTCATTCTTCACAGTAGAAGTATCAAACAAGGTTTAAAGACTGTTGACATATAGTGGAAGCCTTGGGAAGTGCACTATGACCCCAAAGACACTGTATATTGGATAGGCAAACCTACAAACCTCAGATTTTCCACTTCCTGGTTGGATTCGTTCTCAGATTTTTGCCTGCCATATGAGTTCTGTTATACTCACAGACATCATTCAAACAGTTTTAGAAACTTCAGAGTGTTTTATATCCAATAGTAATAATAATATGCATATCAGCTTCTGGGACTGAGTAGCAGGCAGTTTACTCTGGGCACCTTATTCATCCAAGCTTCTCAATACTGCCCCCAGCCATAAGAAGTTAAAACTGGTAAATTCTGTACTATGTTTGCTTCTCTTTGGAGCCAAATGCATCTGTGTCTGAGCAGCAGTCCTCTTTTCCATTCTCACCTGCCCCTCAGCACCGCGGTGCATGAAATCAAAGGGACAACCCACTGCTCCACTGCATGCTGTCAGGTCGCAGCAACTCGTCCCTGCGTTTTAGACAGGCTGTCAGAAGCCAATGTTTTATGCACCCAGCAGGAGGAGGAACACAAACTAAATATTTATGGATATATACCGTTTTTGGAATAAGAGTTTCATTCCATAACGCTATATATCAATTTTCCGAAATGTTGGTAAATTAGCTATTATTGTTTAAAGCAATTCTGAAATAGATTGGTGTGTTTATTCACTATCTAATCATGGCATGGGGTTGTTCAATGACAGATGTATTTGCTTATAGTCTTTCACTTGATGTTTTCATTTCAGACATAAAAATAAGAATATTTTTTGCTAAATTCTATATAGCCGCCTCTCAGAGAAATAAGTTGTATTCCTAGGTTTTACACAGTCAAATGTAACAAATAACCACATTTTTTTATAAATAATTGTACAAATTATTCATTTGGGACATCAATACTTACTTTTTCGTACTGTAAAAAAATCAAAATTTGAACATTTTAGTTATTAACTCTTATCCAGAGTGACTTACAGTAAATGCATTCAATGTAAGATAGCTAGGTGAGACAACCACATATCACAGTCAAATACAGTGCCTTCAGAAAGTATTCATACCCCCTTGACTTATTCCACATCTACAAACAATGCCCCATAATGACAAGGTGAAAACATGTTTTTATAAATGTTTGCAAATATATTGAAAATGAAATACAGAAGTATCTAATTTACATAAGTATTCACTCCCCTGAGTCAACATGTTAGAATCACCTTTGGCAGCGATTACAGCTGTGAGTCTTTAAGAGCTTTGCACACCTGGATTTTACAATATTTGCACATTTTTTTATTTTTTTATTATTCAAACTCTGTCACGTTGGTTGTTGATTATTGCTACACAGCCATTTTCACGTCTTGCCATAGATTCTCAAGCCGATTTAAGACAAAGTGGGAAATAGGCCATTCAGGAACGTTCAATGTCGTCTTGGTAAGCAACTCCTGCTAACAATATATTTGGGCTTGTGTTTTAGGTTTTTGGCCTACAGAAAGGTGAATTTGTCTCCCAGTTTCTGTTGGAAAGCAGACTGAACCAGGTTTTCCTCTAGGATTTTGCCTGTGCTTAGCTCCAGGTGCGCAACTTTCACTGGGGACAGGACGGGTCAATCTGAAATTGCATTTTTATCATTACAGTGTGATACAAAAAGCCACAACGGTGTGCTTTAGGACCATGTGGATGCCTCAGAGCGGTCTGGTAGGCTGTTTGAACAATTAATTCACCGTGGTCCTAAATCCAGACGTTTGGATTTCGGACTACGCGGACACCACAGAGTGGGCTGACAGGCTATATGAAGGCGAAGCTTCTGGAAGGCTGGCTGGACCAGCACAAGATAGTTGAGCATAGTTCAGTGTGTATGTGTTGCGCACTTTCACCAAGTTTTAAAAGGAAGAAGACCAGAAACTGGCTAATCTTTAATTGACTGATATAGCTGGCAAAGTAGTGCTGTTTAACTGAACAGAAAAAAACTAAACTAGTGTTTATTCGCAGAGCTGAGCTAGAATTGTAAATTATGTGTAACGTTAGCTAATGTTTCATCCCCTCTTGAATGAGGAATGAATTATCTACCTTAGTAAGTATCTACCACAGCCAGGTCAGCTCTAGCCTCTAGCTATCTGACAGATAGAGATATGAGGTGGCTATTATTACTATCTGACATCTGTTTGTATGGACATGTTTTGTAGCCTTTGTTTTGTCCCGTTTCAACAGAATTAAAGGAACCTGGCTAGTTAACGCTAGTTGATGTTCAGTTAGAGAGAGAGGTGGCCAAAAGTTGGCGAACATTAGCTATTATTTTTGCCTCAATCACACTAGACCTGAATCAAACATTGGCCAAAGGACTGAAGATTGATATTTTGACTTTTTTCAGTGCAATGTGAGTTTTTATTTGTCAGTATGGTCATGTAATGTTATTGATCTGTCAGTTTCCCTAGCTAATTCGCTACTTTTCACACTAACATAGTAATAAACAGATCTAACATTACAGGCTTCATTGTCATGGTGCACAGTAGAGGTCTTCATCCCGCTCCTGCTTTTTCATACTACACCAGCTGGCTTTCTGACCGACTCCCACCCGCTACCGCAAGAACTGGTCCCAAACGCAATGTTTTTTAGGCATATGTGACCTATAGGCAATATCAAATGTGCAAAAATAACTTAAGAAATGGGTTAAATTACCAGAGATTCTTGCATGGCCCTTATATTAGGCTATATGTATTACTGAGCTAGATCAGCCAATATACTAGATGTAGTTTGAAGAGAGCAGAGTGGCACTCTCTCTATTTTTATAGCCTATATTTTAGGAGTGTGAAGATTTTCAGATGGAGAAATACGGGTGATCAATATTTAGGCCTTTCTAGGCAATGTAGTAAACTATAGCCAAATTATAGGCCTATTTAGGAAGTACATTTCCTTGGAAAGATAACTGCTCTGTGCTTCTCTGCCCATGCATATTCTATAGACAACTCAATTTAATTGAGACCACACGTACACCTAATCACGCAGATATGGCTACTGAACATGAAGCAGCAAGAATAGCACTTGCTACGTTTTGCATAGGCCTATAGGAAATAGCCTAACTTTTCGGAGGACAATTTGTAGGCAGAGACAAATAAATGGTGTTGTGACTTTACTTTCATTAATCTGATGACTTATTTATTTAACTTCTTGCAACTATAGGGGGTGCTGTTCCGCATTAGCATTTTTTGGTCTCCAAATTAAACTGCCTCGTGCTCAATTCTTGATCGTACAATATGCATATTATTGTTATTATTGGATAGAAAACACTTTCTAGTTTCTATAGCCGTTGGAATTTTGTCTCTGAGTGGTACAGAACTACTTCTACATCACTTTTCCTGACAGGGAGTCAGATTTCAGAAATTTTTACCCCTGATCTGGGATCGGTTTTAAGGTGCCAGTCGATGCTATGGAGAAACCGACACTGCCTACGTCTTCCTCTGGGTGTCAGTACGTCATCACGTTTTGAATGGAGTCGATTGCGCAATCAGAGCCACTATAAAACACGAAAACGTAGAAGTACCGCTCTCTTCCTGCATGCGTCATGCGCAAAATGGACATCAGACCTGCCTCCTTCCAAATGGTTGTTTAGAGAGTGATATTTCTCCGGTCATGTTTTTAGTCGTTATAGTTGTTAAAAACATCATAATGTAGTTAATTTGAACCGTTTTATAGCAATTTATATCCGTTTAGTGCGATTTTGAGGAATTTCTTTGTCGTGCACTCTGAAACTTTGGACACGTTTCGGGGTCCCGTTCGATCGTTAGTGGATATTTCGAAGGACAGAGGACATCTATCGACCAAAAGAAGATTAGACCCAAGAAAGGATTCTTTGCCCAAGATTCTGATGGAAGAACAGCTCACAGTAAGAACAATTTATGATGATAAATCGTGTTTCTGTCGATAAATGTTAAACGTTTATGTCGCCATCTTGTTTGCTATAGCTTCGCTTGGCGCAACCTGTATTGAAAAGTAAGGATAATTTAAAAAATGTAAATCAGCGATTGCATTAAGAACTAATTTGTCTTTCGATTCCTGTCAACCCTGTATTTTTTAGTCAAGTATATGATTAGCTTTCAATTAAACTAGATCACTCTGAAAGATGACGTCAGACATTTTGAGGCTTGATTTCCTAGTATTTTCATTGTGTAACCACGGTTTTGTATGGCTAAATATGCACATTTTCGAACAAACTGTATATGTATGTTGTAAAATGATGTTACAGGAGTGTCATCGGAAGAATTCTGAGAAGGTTAGTGAAAAAATTAATATATTTTGGCGGTGATTACGTTATAGCTCTTTGGCTTGAATCGATGCTCTGGTAACGTTTTCACATGTGGTATGCTAACTTATCGATTTATTGTGTTTTCGCTGTAAAACGCTTAGAAAATCTGAAATATTGTCTGGAATCACAAGATCTGGGTCTTTCCATTGCTATGCTTTGTCTATTCTTATGAAATGTTTTATTAAGAGTAAATTGGTCATACACGTTGCTCTCTATAGTAATTCTAGTCGTCTTGTGATGGTCGGTGCAATTGTAAACTGTGATTTCTACCTGAAATATGCACTTTTTTCTAACAAAACCTATCCTATACCATAAATATGTTATCAGACTGTCATCTGAAGAGGTTTTTTCTTGGTTAGTGGCTATCAATATCTTAGTTTAGCCGAATTGGTGATAGCACCTGATGTAGTAAGAAACTGATGGAGTTAGAAAAGTGGTGTATTTTGCTAACGTGTTTAGCTAATAGATTTACATATTTTGTCTTCCCTGTAAAACATTTTAAAAATCTGAAATGGTGGCTTTATTCACAAGATCTGTATCTTTCATCTGGTGTCTTGGACTTGTGATTTAATGATATTTAGATGCTACTATCTACTTGTGAAGCTATGCTAGCTATGCTAATCAGTGTGTGGGGGGGTGGGGGGTGATCCCGGACCCGGGGTAGACGCTCGTTAGAGGTTAATCCACTAATTATTTTTTAATTGTTTCCCGATTAAATTTATCATGTAACAATGAACTCATTAGGATTCTGGGCACCACGGAAGAGGTTGTTTAACCTTTTGTCAATAGGGGGAGCTGTTAGCATTATTTTTTTTTTTACATTTCCAAATTAAACTGCCTCGTACTCAATTCTTGATCGTACAATATGCATATTATTGTTATTATTGGATAGAAAACAGTCTATAGTTTCTATAGGAGTTGAAATTTTGTCTCTGAGTGGTACAGAACAATTTCTACAGCACTTTTCATGACAGGGTTCAGATTTCAGAAATTTTTACCTCTGATCTGGGGTCTGTTTATAAGGCCACAGTGAATGCTATGAAGAAACCGACACTACCTACGTCTTCCTCTGGGTGTCTGTACGTCATCACGTTTTCAATGAAGTCTATGGGACGTTCACAGCCATTATAAATGACAAAAATGTACAGAGACCCCTCTTTCTCAACGTGCGCCTCAAGCGTGAAGGCCATCGGACCTGCCTCGTTCCAAATCGTTTTCTAACCAGCAGTATTTCTCCGGTCATGTTTTCAGTCGTTATAGTTGTTAAAAACATCATAATGTAGTGAATTTTAACCGTTTTATATCAATTTATATCCGTTTAGTGCGATTTTGAGGAATTTCTTTGTCGTGCACTCTGAAAGTTTGGACACGCTTTAGGGTGTCGGTCGTTGGTGATGGACATTTCGAAGGACAGAGGACATCTATCGACCAAAAGACGTTTATAACATAGAAAGGATACATTGCCCAAGAATATGATGGAAGATCAGCTCAAAGTAAGCAATATTTAATATGATAAACCGTGTTTCTGTCGAAATATTTTAAACGCATACATCGCCATTTTGTTTGGTATAGCTTCACTTGGCCAACCCTGTATTGAAAAGTAAGGATAATTTTAAAAATGTAAATCAGCGGTTGCATTAAGAACTAATTTGTCTTTCGATTCCTGTCAACCCTGTATTTTTTAGTCAAGTATATGATTAGCTTTTAATTAAACTAGATCACTCTGATAGATGACGTCAGACATATTGAGGCTTGATTTCCTAGTATTTTCATTGTGTAACCACGGTTTTGTATGGCTAAATATGCACCTTTTCGAACAAACTGTATATGTATGTTGTAAAATGATGTTACAGGAGTGTCATCGGAAGAATTCTGAGAAGGTTAGTGAAAAAATTAATATCTTTTGGCGGTGGTTACGTTATAGCGCTCTTTGGCTGGAATCGATGCTCTGGTAACGTTGGAACATGTAGTATGCTAACTTATCGATTTATTGTGTTTTCGCTGAAAAACGCTTAGAAAATCTGAAATATGGTCTGAAATCACAAGAACTGGGTCTTTCCATTGCTATGCTTTGTCTATTTTTATGAAATGTTTTATGATGAGTAAATTGGTCATACACGTTGCTCTATCTAGTAATTCTAGTGGATTTGTGATGGTCGGTGCAATTGTAAACTGTGATTTCTACCTGAAATATGCACTTTTTTCTAACAAAAACTATCCTATACCATGAATATGTTATCAGACTGTCATCTGATGGTTTTTTTTATAGGTTATTGGCTATCAATATCTTAGTTGAGCCGAATTGGTGATAGCACCTGAAGGAGTAAGAAACTGATGGAGTTAGAATAGTGGTGTATTTTGCTAACGTGTTTAGCTAATAGATTTACATATTTTGTCTTCCCTGTAAAACATTTTAAAAATCTGAAATGGTGGCTTTATTCACAAGATCTGTATCTTTCATCTGGTGTCTTGGACTTGTGATTTAATGATATTTAGATGCTACTATCTACTTCTGAAGCTATGCTATCTATGCTAATCAGTGTGTGGGGGGTGGGGGGTGCTCCCGGATCCGGGTTTCTGAGGCAGTAAAAGTTAAAGAGTTACAATCTCCCAAATTAAACTCTAAAAGGTATATATATATATATATTTCATCGATAAAAATGCATCTTATTAATCATTACCTCTTGTCATATCATCATTCTGAACAGTCGTAACCTCATGCATCTGCAAAAACCCCAGCCTTACTCTTCATTCAGTACTACACAAATTGGTTTAATTATTTATTGACTAGCTAACTAAATAATAACAGGATAACATGCACACTTAAAACATGAGACAAAGGTCCCTAGCGGACTTTTACAATATGGTGGCTTTTTACACAACGACATGGAGAGGGAGAGAGAGAGGGAGAGAGAGAGAGAAAAAGACACTTATGGTCGATACATTTCAGAACTATTCTCACAGTAATCATTTAGATTGCACACAAACCACCACCCATTTGGAATAAGAAATCATGAATGTATTTACGTGTGAGTGCCTTTGTTCAGTCGGAACCAGCCCTACTTAGGAAGGTTGTTGGCCTTTCAGCGGCAAGCTGTATGGCTCTGATTGTCCAAAAGGGGTCTCCCCTTTCCCGTCTTCTACTGTTGTTCACTCTGGAAGATAGCTAGCAAGCCGCGTCGACGGTTCCCATTGGTGATGAGCGTAGTAGTATAGTCTCACTTAGATTTTATTTTCTAGATATTTGACTCAGGACAGCTAATCAGCTGTCTCAGTGATTGTCTGAGAGGGGAGTTTTTTCCCCCTCGTGTTGGTATTCAGGATTCTGACCATGATGGACATGAGCTGCAGCTCGCCAACTCTCTGGTCTAAAGGAGGGTGAGTTTATTTCTTCACCTTGTGTTGAGGTTCAAAGTTCATACCATTTCAAACATGTAGCTCCCTCCTCACATTTCCTGGTCTAATGTTAATCTCTGGTGGCAATCATTTTATGCCCTCTGGCCAAAGGGGACGGTTCCGTCAGTCTGGCTGCTTACTATGCACAAAGTTATGTAAAAATATGATCTCTTATGGCTACTAAAATTATGTCCCTATCTTAACAAAAATACTTTCATATTTTTTCATATTCTTTGCACAACATTTTGGATGGAAGCTTGACAGATAAACGACCGGAAATACTGCATTCCTGAATTGGATCCTTTGTTTGTACCCCCCAAGGCGATTGCACTTATCCCAGAGGCTGCTCCGAGACGCCACCAGCGGAAAATAGGTATTCGGAGTGAACTTGTAGTCTGACTCAGGAGTGTGCACAACCTCCATCGCTTCCGAGTATGTGACCTGCTAATGTTCAGCCACTGGACAATAAAGTAGAAGAGCTCAGGGCGATATTATTGACACAGTGACTGAGTTCATCAGGAAGTGTATAGGGGATGTTGTTCCCACTGTGAAGATTAACTTCTATAGGGTAGGGGGCAGTATTTTCACGTCCGGATGAAAAGCATGCCCAGAGTAAACGGCCTGCTACAAAGCCATAAAAGCTAGAATATGCATATTATTAATATATTTGGATAGAAAACACTCTGAAGTTTCTAAAACTGTTTGAATGATATCTGTGAGTATAACAGAACTCATCAGGCAGGCAAAAACCTGAGAAATAATCCAACCAGGAAGTGAGAAATCTGAGGTTGGTCGATTTTCAACTCAGCTCCTATTGAATATACAGTGGGATATTGGTAATGTTGCACTTCCTAAGGCTTCCACTAGATGTCAACAGTCGTTAGAACCTTGTTTGATGCCTCTACTGTTTATTGGGGCCGAAGGAGAGAGGAATGAGTCAGGTCTGCCATGACCTGAACATGCGCGTTCACGTGAGAGTGAGTTCTGTTACATAGCAATTCTGAAGACACAGGAATACTCCGGTTGGAACATTATTGAAGAATTATGTTAATTTATGGCTGCGATCCCCGTAAAGCGATCAACATCCGGGGAAATTTCAGAGTGACTAACTAAAAATACAACGTCGTAACATTAAACATTCTTGAAAATGCAAGTGTCTTACATCCTTCAAAAGATTGGAATCTTGGTAATCAAACTACGTTTTCCGATTTAAAATAGCTATTACAGAGAACAAATGCCATGCTTTTGTTTGAGAAGAGCAATCAACAACAACAAACATTTTCCGCCATGACAGTTTTGACAAATTCACATCTGAAGGTAAAATTATGACTTACATTCTGATATCTTGCTCTTATTTCGCTTCCTGAGGGTCCCAGTGATCAAATGAATTGCCGTTTTCTTTGATAAAATCAATTTTTATAGCCTAAAACGAAACATTTTGTAAACCGTTTGTGTCGTGATTTCCATCTCTATCAACTTTTTACGGAGCATTCGACGTAATTACACACACTAAACAATCGTTTATCTAGTCATGGTTGGTTCCATTGCAATCCTCTGGGTGTTTGTAACACAGCCAAACTTGATTGTTTTTTTTGCGGGGAGTATTGACCGAAGTGAACTGATTTGAAGACAACGAGCAATTACTTAATTCCGATAATATTAGCGAAGCTTCGTTGATTGACTGTATTTCTGCCCAATGACCACTGATCTTCTTGAAATCTAGCTGGGTAGATAGCCAATGAGCTGAGGTAAACGCCAGTATGTGATGGTTATGGGTTGGACCACCATCCCTTGTTTGTAAACGCACGCGTAACGAAAACATTCTCGCCATTGACCAACAGACTAGTTGCAGTCACGCTTGTTAGCACAGCGGTGTTTTGGAAAGTAGTATTTTGGAAAGTGTTTTTTCAACGATTTCATTGAAGACATCATAGCGAATAAATCAGGGAAAGCGAAGTCCAAGTCTAAGTATACAGATTTGCACCAGATTATAGAAGAGATTGATCGGGAAAGTGAGAAAGATTTTTTGTTTGAGGAATCTTTGAGTGAACACAGTTATGATCCAAACATTGAGGAGCTGTTTCTGCAAGGACAGGCCGTACTTCTGGACTGGTAAGTGCTAATGCCGTTTTATGAAATATAAATATATACGTATATATATTTTTTTGCAAAAATATTTATTATTATTATAATTTTTTGGCAATTTGCAATGAAATGTGTGATGAAATGTGTAAAGTACACATTGGGTATAGTGTGTCTGTGTGTATGTATGTGTACGACCCATAACCTGTGTGTGTGTGTGTGTGTTGTTTGTTTGGGTGTGTGTGTGTGTGTGTGTGTGTGTGTGTGTATATGTATGTGTATGTGTATGTCAGATATATATATTTTCCATTTTTTATTCAAATGGAATGGAGTAGAACAGCAAACACACACATATGTGTTCATATGCCACAGTTCATTACTGCAGGCATGACTGTGCCTCAGGGCCAAAAGGGCAAAGCATGGAGGCGTCGTTGTGTTCTGTGTCGCATGAAGTCCCCCATCACCTGCACCACTTGTTCAGTTTGCCTCTGCTCAGAAAGAGACTGCTATGGGACATGGCACAGGCAGCAAAATATTGTGTAGAGGACTTCCAAAGGGTCTACCCCTGTTTATGTTGTTGTTGTTTTCTAATATTTTTTTAAATATAAAAAAAAAAAATGGTGTGTTGAATTGCTTTTTGATATGTTGTATATAGTTATAGGTCATTTCACCAATTCGGCCACTTGGGTACATTTGGGCAACTTGTGTGGGACACCTGGGTGACTTCATGCTAAATGTCATGTAGCTCGCCCATTCCTGAAGTTATCAGTCTGAAACTTTGCACAGCTACAGTTGCCCTCTTGTGTTATCCATCAAATTATCTCCAGCATCCTATCTGACTGTGTGGCTATTCTAGTACATGTGAAAGATGATGCTACAACAATAAAAAACAGAAAACGTATGCTTTCTTTCTCTTTTCTTCCACCAGATCTACTGTGTTATATTCTCCTACATTCAATTAACATTTCCACAAACTTCAGAATGTTTCCATTCAAATGATACCAAGAATATGCATATCCTTGCCTCTGGGGCTGAGCTACAGGCAGTTAGATTATGTCTTCAGGCGGAAATTGAGAACAAGGGATGCAGCCATAACAAGTTAAAAACATCCTAAACATTGATTCAATACTTTGTTTGTCATGTTTTTACGGACTGTAATATAACTTTTTAAACTTTTCGTCCGTACTTTCCGCTGGATCTGCCCACGCGTCGTGAGTTTGGAAAATGTACTGAACGCTAGAACAACAAGGAGGAATTTTGACATAAATTATGGACATAACAAAACATTTATTGTGGAACTGGGATTCCTGGGAGTGCATTCTGATGAAGATCATCAAAGTGAATGTTTATATTGTTACTTCTGACTTTTGTTGACTGCATAATATGGTGGCTATATTTGTGTCTTGATTGGGCTCTGAGCGCCGACTCAGATTATTGCATTGTTTGCTTTTTCGAAATCTGACACAGCGGTTGCATTAAGGAGAAGTGCATCTAAAATTCCATGCATAACTGTTGTATCTTTTAGCAATGTTTATTATGAGTATTCCTGTAAATTGATGTGGCTCTCTGCAAAATCAAAGGATGTTTTGTGACTTCTGAACGTAAGGCGCCAATGTAAACTCAGATTTTTGGATATAAATATGAACTTTACTGAACAAAACATACATGTATTGTGTAACATGAAGTCATATGAGTGTCATCTGATGAAGATCATCAAAGGTTAGTGATTAATTTTATCTATATTTCTGCTTTTTGTGAATCCTCTCTTTGGCTGTAAAAATGGCTGTGTTATTCTGTGAATAGGCACTCACCTAACATAATCGTTTGGTTTGCTTTCGTCATAAAGCTTTTTTGAAATCGGATGCTGTGGCTGGATTTACAACAAGTGTATCTTTAAAATGGTGTAAAATACATGTATGTTTGAGGAATTTTAATTATGGGATTTCAACTACCCACAAACACAGGTGGGAACAGGCTACCTAAGTATGATTCTCAATCAGAGAGAACGATTGACAGCTGCCTCTGATTGGGAACCATACTAGGCCAAACACAGAAATACAAAACATAGAATATAGAACATAGAATGCCCACCCCAAATCACGCCCGGACCGAACCAAAATAAAGACATAAAAAAGGAACTAAGGTCAGAACGTGACAGTACCCCCCCCCCCACCCAAAGGTGCGGACTCCGGCCGCAAAACCTGAACCTATAGGGGAGGGTCTGGGTGGGCATTTCACCGCGGTGGTGGCTCTGGTACGGGACGTAGACCCCACTCCACCTTAGTCCTGACCCACTTATGTGGTGCCTCTGGAGTGGCGACCCACACCACCGACCCCGGACTGGGAACCCTTACAGCAGGCCCCGAATAGGAGGGAGACTCTGGCAGCGCCGGACAGGCGGGAGACTCTGGCAGCGCCGGACAGGCGGGAGGCTCAAGCAGCACCGAACAGGCAGGAGGCTCAGGCAGCGCCGGACAGGCGGGAGGCTCTGGCAGCTCCGGACTGACGGGCGGCTCTGGCAGCTCTGGACTGACGGGCGGCTCTGGCAGCTCCGGATTGACGGGCGGCTCTGGCAGCTCCGGACTGACGGGCGGCTCTGGCAGCTCCGGATTGACGGGCGGCTCTGGCAGCTCCGGACTGACGAGCGGCTCTGGCAGCTCCGGACTGACGGGCGGCTCTGGCATCTCCGGACTGACGGGCGGTTCTGGAAGCTCCGGACTGGAGAGAGAACCTGGAGGGAGGAGACGGAGAGACATCCTGGTGCGTGGGGCTGCCACAGGACCCACCAGGCTGGGGAGACCTACAGGAGGCCTGGTGCGTGGAGGAGGCACCGGATGGACCGGGCTATGGGGGAGCACTGGAGCTCTGGTGTGCAGCCTTGGCACCACTCCTCCAGGCTGGATGACCACTTTAGCCCGGACCATCCAGAGTGCAGACACAGGTTGAACCGGGCTGTGGGGGAGCACTGGAGATCTGGTGCATACCACTCGCACCTCTTCCTTAGGCTCAATGCCCACATTCACCCGGCACGGGCGGAGCGCAGGCATAGGGCGCACTGCACAGGGCGCACTGCACCCTCCCAGCGCCCCAGAGACACAGCACGCAGAGCTGGCGCAGGATACCCTGGGCCGAAACGGCGTACCTGAGACCAAACACGCTGAGCCGGCACAATACGCCCTGGCTGGATACCCACTCTCGCATGGCACTTGTGGGGGGCTGTCCTATAGCGCTCCGGGCTATGAGCGCGTACTGGCGACACCGTGCGCTTGACCGCATAACACGGTGCCTGACCAGTACTGCGCTTCCTCCGGTAAGCACGAGGAGTTGGCTCATGTCTATCGCCTGACTCCGCCAAAAGCCCCGTGTGCCCCCCCCCCCCCCAAAGAAATGTTTGGGGCTGCCTCTCGTGCCTGTTGCGCTGCCTTACCTCATATCGCTCAGCTTTAGCTGCCTCCAGTTCTTCTTTGGGGCGGCGCTATTCCCCAGCCTGTGCCCAGGGACCCTTGCCGTCCAATATCTCCTCCCATGTCCATTTCTCCAGATTGCGCTGCTCCCTGTTACCACGCTGCTTGGTCCGTTTGTGGTGGGTAGTTCTGTAACGATTTTCTTCTTCTTCAGATGAGGAATATGAAGGATCGGACCAAAATGCAGCGTGGTAAGTGTCCATGTTACTTTAATATAACAGAACACAAAAAAATACAAAAATAACAAAGAGACTGACAAAGAAAACCGAAACAGTACTGACTGGTGAAAACAAACACAAAACAGGAAACAACTACCCACAAACACAGCTGCCTCTGATTGGGAACCATACTAGGCCAAACACAGAAATACAACACATAGAACAAAACATAGAATATAGAACATAGGATTCCCACCCCAACTCACGCCCTGACCAAACCAAAATAAAGACATAAAAAAGGAACTAAGGTCAGAACGTGACACATGGAACACTGGTCACTTTAATAATGGAACACTAGTTACTTAAATAATGTTTACGTACTGTTTTACCCATTTCATATGTATATACTATATTCTAGTCAAGGCTATTGCTGTTCATCCACTATTCTATACAAGTTTTCTTCAGATATACTACATATTCTATCCACATACTGTCCATATTGTCTATACATCTCATCACATATACATACACAAAGTACCAGTCGAAAGTTTTTACTATGTTCTAAATTATAGAATAATAGTGAAGACATCAAAACTACGAAATAACATAGTTAGCTAACGCACTTTTGCACATTGTGCTGTAACGTACAATTGACCTTATTTTAGCGCCCAAAAAACGTAATACTTCCAGGTCAACTGTCATTTGAATACCATTGTAAAGCACAATTTCTCCCCTTTCCAGAAAAGTCCTTCATGCTGCCCGTCTCTGCATGATTGAAGAAGGCAATGAGCTCCGTCGGGTCTTTGTAGAAATGGGGATGCGAAACCTACTGCGTGATAGGGAAAGGGGGTGTCACGAATATCACCGAAGGTGGTCCCCCTTCTCGTTCGGGTGGCGCTCGGCGGTCGTCATCGCCGGTCTACTAGCTGCTACCGATCCCTTTTTCCCTTTTCGTTTTGTTGGGTCTAATTGGTTTCACCTGATCCTTGTTTGGGGTTTTGGGTTGGGATTATTTACTTCAGTTAGCCCGCCTGTGTTCGTGCGGGATTGTTCGATGTTTTTGGTCAAGGAGTGTTCCTGTTTTTTGGATTGTCCGCTGTACAGCGTATGTGCCTGTGTAGTGCATTATTGGAGTGTTGTACGCCTGTGTTCGGCGTCACCCTCTTTGTGTGCGGTGATTGTACGGAAATAAAGAGTTTTTTCCGAATCCTCTGCTCTCTGCGCCTGACTCCACACCCATCACTCTACGCACCGTTACAGGGGGAGATAAGATGTGCGGTGAAACTGCTTTTTTACCAAATCTGTCCAACCTAATAAAACACTATAAAGAGTTTATATAATGAGTCATTACATACCTATTTGAAGTTTTGTGTCGAATTTGATTCGGGTACTTAGGGCGATGCTAAAGTTTTCTTCAGAAGTAATCAGTGGCTGTCGCAGCTTTTGAGAGTCATATTGGCTTGCAGTGATGATGCAAAAAATGAATGCATTCAGTTGTACAATTGACTAGGTATCCCCCCTTACCCTTACCCTGTCCCTGTCCCTTTCTTGTTTTTAAACTGCAAGAGAATTGCTACAAATACCCTAGATGCAGTTGCACCCCTAAAAACTAAAAACATTTGTCATAAGAAACTAGCTCCCTGGTATACAGAAAATACACGAGCTCTGAAGCAAGCTTCCAGAAAATTGGAAGTCTTCCGACTAGCTTGGAAAGACAGTACCATGCAGTATCGAAGAGCCCTCACTGCTGATCGATCATCCTATTTTTCCAACTTAATTGAGGAAAATAAGAACAATCCGAGTATTTTTGATACTGTCGCAAAGCTAACTAAAAAGCAGCATTCCCCAAGTGAGGATGGCTTTCACTTCAGCAGTAATAAATTCATGAACTTCTTTGAGGAAAAGATCATGATCATTAGAAAGCAAATTACGGACTCCTCTTTAAATCTGCGTATTCCTCCAAAGCTCAGCTGTCCTGAGTCTGCACAACTCTGCCAGGACCTAGGATCAAGAGAGACACTTAAGTGTTTTAGTACTATATCTCTTGACACAATGATGAAAATAATCATGGCCTCTAAACCTTCAAGCTGCATACTGGACCATATTCCAACTAAACTTCTTAAAGAGCTGCATGTGCTTGGCCCTTCTATGTTGAACATAATAAATGGCTCTCTATCCACCGGATGTGTACCAAACTCACTAAAAGTGGCAGTAATAAAGGCTCTCTTGAAAAAGCCAAACCTTGACCCAGAAAATATAAAAAACTAATCGGCCTATATCGAATCTTCCATTCCTCTCAAATTTTTTGAAAAAGCTGTTGCGCAGCAACTCACTGCCTTCCTGAAGACAAACAATGTATACGAAATGCTTCAGTCTGGTTTTAGACCCCATCATAGCACTGAGACTGCACTTGTGAAGGTGGTAAATGACCTTTTAATGGCGTCAGACCGAGGCTCTGCATCTGTCCTCGTGCTACTAGACCTTAGTGCTGCCTTTGGTACCATCGATCACCACATTCTTTTGGAGAGATTGGAAACCCAAACACGGACAAGTTCTGGCCTGGTTTAGATCTTATCTGTCGGAAAGATATCAGTTTGTCTCTGTGAATGGTTTGTCCTCTGACAAATCAACTGTATATTTCGGTGTTCCTCAAGGTTCCGTTTTAGGACCACTATTGTTTTCACTATATATTTTACCTCTTGGGGATGTCATTCGAAAACATAATGTTAACTTTCACTGCTATGCGGATGACACACAGCTGTACATTTCAATGAAACATGGTGAAGCCCCAAAATTGCCCTCGCTAGAAGCCTGTGTTTCAGACATAAGGAAGTGGATGGCTGAAAACGTTCTACTTTTAACTTCTTGCAACTATAGGGGGTGCTGTTCCGCATTAGCATATTTTGGTCTCCAAATTAAACGGCCTATTGCTCAATTCTTGATCGTACAATATGCATATCCTTACTAATATTGGATAGAAAACACTGTCTAGTTTCTAAAACCGTTTGAATTATGTCTGTGGGTGACCCAGAACTCCCTCTACAGCAAAAATCCTGACATGACTTGCTAAGGTCTGAGAATTATCCTCTGATCTGGGTTCAGTTTTAAAGCCTGTGTATATGTTTGTAGTGATTACATAGTATAACCACGATTTGTGCTGCTAAATATGCACATTTTCGAACAAAAGCTATATGCATTGTGTAATATGATGTTACAGGTCTGTCATCTGATGAAGTATATCAAGGTTAGTCAAATTATATATCTTTTGTTGGGTTGTTACGATCGCTAACATTTACAGCTGGTAAATGCGGTTGTGATTCTGGCTATTGTGGTACGCTCATATAATGCTATATTGTGTTTTCGCTGTAAAACACTTAGAAAATCTGAAATATTCTCTGGATTCACAAGATCTGTGTCTTTCGATTGCTGTAGGCTGTCTATTTTTCTGAAGTGTTTTAGGATGATTCTTTTGGTAATTGACGTCGGTCTCAGTAATTATTCCGGCTGCTTCCAACGCTATTTCAGATTGCAGCTGCAATGTAGAACTGTGATTTCTACCTGAAATATGCACTTTTTTCTAACAAAAACTATCCTATACCATGAATATGTTATCAGACTGTCATCTGAAGAGGTTTTTTCTTGGTTAGTGGCTATCAATATCTTAGTTTAGCCGAATTGGTGATAGCACCTGAAGTAGTAAGAAACTGATGGAGTTAGAAAAGTGGTGTATTTTGCTAACGTGTTTAGCTAATAGATTTACATATTTTGTCTTCCCTGTAAAACATTTTAAAAATCTGAAATGGTGGCTTTATTCACAAGATCTGTATCTTTCATCTGGTGTCTTGGACTTGTGATTTAATGATATTTAGATGCTACTATCTACTTGTGAAGCTATGCTAGCTATGCTAATCAGTGTGTGGGGGGGTGGGGGGTGATCCCGGACCCGGGGTAGAGGCTCGTTAGAGGTTAAACTCGGACAAAACAGAGATGCTTGTTCTAGGTCCCAAGAAACAAAGAGATCTTCTGTTGAATCTGACAATTAATCTTGATGGTTGTAAAGTCGTCTAAAATAAAACTGTGAAGGACCTCGGCGTTACTCTGGACCCTGATCTCTCTTTTGACGAACATATCAAGACTGTTTCAAGGACAGCTTTTTTCCATCTACGTAACATTGCAAAAATCTGAAATGTTCTGTCCAAAAATGATGCAGAAAAATTAATCCATGCTTTTGTTACTTCTAGGTTAGACTACTGCAATGCTCTACTTTCCGGCTACCCGGATAAAGCACTAAATAAACTTCAGTTAGTGCTAAATACGGCTGCTAGAATCCTGACTAGAACCATATTACCATATTACTCCAGTGCTAGCCTCCCTACACTGGCTTCCTGTTAAGGCAAGGGCTGATTTCAAGGTTTTACTGTTAACCTACAAAGCGTTATTACATGGGCTTGCTCCTACCTATCTTTCCGATTTGGTCCTGCCGTACATACCTACACGTACGCTACGGTCACAAGACGCAGGCCTCCTAATTGTCCCTAGAATTTCTAAGCAAACAGCTGGAGGCAGGGCTTTCTCCTATAGAGCTCCATTTTTATGGAATGGTCTGCCTACCCATGTGAGAGACGCAGACTCGGTCTCAACCTTTAAGTCTTTACTGTAGACTCATCTCTTCAGTGGGTCATATGATTGAGTGTAGTCTGGCCCAGGAGTGTGAAGGTGAACGGAAAGGCTCTGGAGCAACGAACCACCCTTGCGGTCTCTGCCTGGCCGGTTCCCCTCTCTCCACTGGGATTCTCTGCCTCTAACCCTATTACAGGGGCTGAGTCACTGGCTTACTGGTGCTCTTTCATGCCGTCCCTAGGAGGGGTGCGTCACTTGAGTGGGTTGAGTCACTGACGTGATCTTCCTGTCTGGGTTGGCGCCCCCCCTGGGTTGTGCCGTGGCGGAGATCTTTGTGGGCTATACTCGGCCTTGTCTCAGGATGGTAAGTTGGTGGTTGAAGATATCCCTCTAGTGGTGTGGGGGCTGTGCTTAGGCAAAGTGGGTGGGGTTATATCCTTCCTGTTTGGCCCTGTCCGGGGGTATCATCGGATGGGGCCACAGTGTCTCCTGATCCCTCCTGTCTCAGCCTCCAGTATTTATGCTGCAGTAGTTTGTGTCGGGGGGCTAGGGCCAGTTGGTTATATCTGGAGTACTTCTCCTGTCTTATCCGGTGTCCTGTGTGAATTTAAGTATGCTCTCTCTAATTCTCTCTTTCTCTCTTTCTTTCTCGGAGGACCTGAGCCCTAGAATCATACCTCAGGACGACCTGGCATGATGACTCCTTGCTGTCCCCAGTCCACCTGGCCGTGCTGCTGCTCCAGTTTCAACTGTTCTACCTGCGACTATGGAACCCTGACCTGTTCACCGGACGTTCTACCTGTCCCAGACCTGTTGTTTTCAACTCTCTAGAGACCGCAGGAGCGGTAGAGATACTCTTAATGATCGGCTATGAAAAGCCAACTGACATTTACTCCTGCACCCTCGACAACTACTGTGATTATTATTATTTGACCATGCTGGTCATTTATGAACATTTGAACATCTTGGCCATGTTCTGTTATAATCTCCACCCGGCACAGCCAGAAGAGGACTGGCCAACCTTCATAGCCTGGTTCCTGTCTAGGTTTCTTCCTAGGTTTTGGCCTTTCTAGGGAGTTTTTCCTAGCCACCGTGCTTCTACACCTGCATTGCTTACTGTTTGGGGTTTTAGGCTGGGTTTCTGTACAACACTTTGAGATATCAGCTGATGTAAGAAGGGCTATATAAATACATTTGATTTGATTTGATTTAGTCACCTGGAATGCTTTTCCAACAGTCTTGAAGGAGTTCCCACATATGCTGACCACTTGTTGGCTACTTTTCCTTTACTCTTCGGTCCAACTCATTCCAAACCATCTCAATTGGGTTGAGGTTGGGTGATTGTGGAGGCCAGGTCATCTGGTGCGGCACTCTCCTTCTTGGTCAAATAGCCCTTACACAGCCTGGATGTGTGTTGGGTCATTGTCCTGTTGAAAAATAAATGATTGTCCCACTAAGCGCAAACCAGATGGGATGGCGTATTGCTGCAGAATGCTGTGGTAGCCATGCTGGTTAAGTGTGCCTTGAATTCTAAATAAATCACAGACAGTGTCACCAGGAAAGCACCCCCACACCATCACACCTCCTCCTCCATGCTTCACGGTGGGAACCACACATGCAGAGATCATCCGTTTACCTACTCTGCGTAACACAAAGACACAGCGGTTGGAACCAAAAATCTAAAAAAGGACAGATTTCCACCCATCTAATGTCCATTGCTCTTCTTCTTATTGGTGTCTTTAGTAGTAGTTTCTTTGCAGCAATTTGACCATGATGGCCTGTTTCACGTAGTCTCCTCTGAACAGTTGATGTTGAGATGTGTCTGTTACTTGAGCTTTGGGCTGCAATCTGAGCTGCAGTTAATTCTAATGAACGTATCCTCTACAGCAGAGGTAACTCTGGGTCTTCCTTTTCTGTAGCGGTCCTCATGAGAGCCAGTTTCATCATAGCGCTTGGTTTTTGCGACTGCTCTTGAAGAAACTTTTAAAGTTCTTGAAATTTTCCATGTTGACTGACCATGTCTTAAAAGAGGGACAGGAGCCTGGTGGACTTCAATGATCTGTTAGTATCTTTGCAACCACAACATGCATCCACTCCCCGCTTCTATCACTCTCCCTCTCTCCCTCTTTCTCACAAATGTCCACAAAACTGTTGTGTGTATTCCTACCCCACAAGATTGATCCCATCTCATTTGTGGCCTGCAATGATAAATCTACAGTTGGTCCTTCTCTCTTTCTCCCCCTCTCTCACCTCTCAGTTTCTCTCTCGCTCTGATTTATCTTACTCAAGCTTTATTTGTAGTTATTCTGTATACAGTATTTTCAAAAAGATAAATTGCCAAAGACTGCACATTTGATGAGAAGTTAATTAATTATGCACATAAAGTACATCAGATAAATAATGTCATGATTGGCCGGATGAACATTTGTCGTTAACTTTCCAAATGTCGACAAAACAAAATAATAATAATAGACAAGGTGAGATATTTTTGTGTTTGTAATATTAATTATGCGAGAAATGTCGGTGGAAACGCTTTTATGCGCAAATATTGATATAATAACCATCATATCTAAGTACATTTGGAGTCACGCAATGAAATATTATGCGGTCCTCCCACTACGACTCCTCGGGAAAGCATGCAGTTTATTAGGTTACGGATGAAATAAGTTTTGATGAACTTCACAGGGTGGTGAAAGTGCAAGGTGATGAGCTTGATGCACCTTTCCAATAAATATTAAGGGTCTTATTCTGGTGATGTGATTATCGATGCTTGGCTGCAATTTGACAAATAAAATGATCTTGCTGTTTTATCCATAATAATATCATCATGTAGGCTATACCTGCTGTTGGCTAGAGTGCCAGTGCCAATATCAGAGTGGGCACACTCGTTATAACACGACCTTTGTTGTGATTAAACCAATCAGTACAGTTGAAAATGCGATGGAAACCCATTTAACTAGTATTTTTTATTTGGTACTTGGGATTTAAACCTGCAACAAGTCAATTTGATGGAAACACATCTCTGGTGAAAATGTGCATATTGTTTTTATGTGTATTTTAGCATATTCACATGAAAATCTGTCGCCAATTGGATAGAAACCTAGCTATTGAGGCTAATGTAGTTCAGGCCAGCCTCAGACCAAAGCTCAGGACCCGGGACTCGTCGGGAAAGCAAGATCAGAGGGACGCCAAATGACTGTCATGAATCAGCCAAAACCTGGTTATTCCCCTCCCTCTGGACTATCTGAACAGACCAATGTATTATCCCACACTCTCGTAAACTGCTGAGAAGCTGACCTGTGCTGTGCAACATACTTATATTTCAATTGAGTAAATCAATTTCATCAAGCTGTCCTTTTTTATGTTATTGCCCATCAGTTATGAAGGAAATGGGCTCCTTCTCTCCCTTTAGTGCAGAATGAGATTGCCGGGGCAAGGCACCATCTGTCCTAACACTCAATTAATTTGTATACCCGAGGGATGATGTTTTACAGGGTTGCTCGTGTATTCTGCTCTGAATTTGGTTTGTGTCTCCCATTGCTAGTCAGCAGGGCTTAAAAGAAATCTCTAACCTTTCCTGGCATTACCACTGTAGTGTCCGAGAAGCCTGCTTTTATTATGGTATTACCTCTGATCAGGGCAGCCCTGTGTTGGTGTAAGGACATAATACCCCTAAAGTGAAGATTTTAGTGAAACTTTTTTCCCCCCGGTCCCTCAGACTGATACAATCTGCAGTTTAGATAAGGGCAGGAAAATGCTTTGGCATAAAATAAAGAAATATAAATACCTTCTATCTGTAGCTCTTAAGGTAGAGATGATGAAATGGTTGATGTGGGTTGGCCTGTGGTGAAAGTACCACATGGTGTACTCACTCTGAGAGAATCTTCAAGGCCATGATAAAGTCAAGCGTTTAGTGTTTATGTCCATAAAGGGACGGGATGACTTTCTTAAATGCCACTTATAGAACCATTTGGCCAACTTGATAGGGTTCTGAATAGAGTGGCTTCATAACAACACTGAGAGCCATACAACGGAAGAAAAAGAATAGCACTAATGGAATGAAGGTAGGAATCTGAAAGACTGTCAATGTGAAGTTAGTCCTACATGAGGAACCCACTCATCTTGAATCTGGGATA